>NW_008824048.1:52585-83558 GCF_000699105.1 Pygoscelis adeliae
TGAATCCCGAGCTGCAGCAGGGATACCGCATCTTGCGCGAGTTTCTCATGGAGAAGTACCGACCTCTGACAGCACCGTTTTTGAAGCCCCTCGCGGATCAGGCATCCATCAGGGAAGAAGGAGCTGGCTCCCTCTTGGATCATAACGGCAGTCACTCCTTTCAGCAGTTGCCAGCTGGAATGTGGCTGTTGAAGATGGAAGAGAAATTTTCCCGTGGGCAGTACACAGGAATAGCAGATTTCGTGGGTGACTTCCGGCTAATGCTGGAGACATGTTACCGGCTGCATGGTGTAGATCACTGGCTCTCCAAACAGGCCCAGAAGCTGGAGATGATGCTGGAACAGAAGCTGGCGCTGCTGTCCCGGTAGGTGTAGAAAACTCTATAGGGGCCCTGCCAGATGCTGTTTACATGAAGTAGAACAGGAGGGTGTGTTCCTTTATGTAAAAATACCATTTGAATGTTTTTTTAAAAACCCACAGTAAAACACATTTGCATGGTTTCCATTCAAATCCTCGAACTCGTTCCCCTTCGTGGAAGTACTGTTTCCTACTGGGAACTATTCAAATCTTAATTCAAAATGCTTTGGAGATTCCAAACCCGAAAATGCCAAAATGCAAAATAGGGCACAGCATTTCCTGGCTAAGATTTTCCTTCTGAAAGAACCCTTTTGAACATGGAGGTACACTTGTTTAGACAAGATGTCAAATGCTCCTTTCTTTATTTTACGCAGTCAAAAGCAAGTGAAACTACCCAAACTCTGTGTGAACAACTGGCTCTTTAAAATTGTGGTTTTTACAATCGGTGAAATTTTTACTGTCTCAAAATAAGTAGGAATAAAATCTTCAGCCAAAGTATCTACTTTGAAATGGGTAATTTAATGTCAGAATATTTTTTTATAAACATAAAAATGAAGATAATGCTTGGCATATTATAATCTTGAATCACAAAATGGCAATTGTGATATGTTTAAATATAAGTCCCTGGCAGGAACTTGTTTATCAGCCAAAGCAGCTGAAGCACAGAAAGCTGTCAAGCTATATAGTAGAAAGCTCAGTTTAAATCACAACTGAAATACATGCTTTCTGATGAGTTTGACATAGGCTTAGTTTAGTCATATTTAGAAAACCGTGGTGGCTTCTTACAATGAAAGGTCCACCTGTCTTCTGAGTGACATAGTATTTTGCATGTAAAAACCAAGAGGATTTTTTGGCAAAGAGTGAAGGTGAAGAAAGAACAGTATTAGGAAATGTGTAAAGCTGTGCATGTCCATCAACCTTAAACTTCCTAGTGACACAGAGCATTAGCCGCCAGCTGGTAAGAAGAACCTTGCTTGTGTAGTAGGAACACTTGCGCATGGTGCAGAACTCAACTGAATAAGCCAGAGTGAATGTATTCTGTGTTGGTGTAGCAACTCTATATCTTATTATCTATATATATGTGTGTATATATATATGTAGTTTTTGCGTAATAGCAGTTTTGGGACAGTTTGGGAGTAGAAGGGAAGGAGCTGAACCTAATGGGGCATGAATGTTGCTGGTTTGCTTGAGTAAAACTTGATTTTAAAAAAAAAAATCAGAAATCCTGGCTTAAAATAGTTACTGCTGGCAAACAAATAGCTAACCAAATGCAGCTTGGAAGATTTGTGCCAAGTTCATTTCTGTATGTTGTGTGACTGTAACATCTCAACTGTATTGAACGGAAGGGCATTTTGTTGAAGGCTCTTTGTTGAATTACATGACTACTTGTTGGATTCGGTAGGACCTGAGAATGCTCAATGCCTTTTTATTAGAAACTGCATAAGAAAGTGAAGTCAATTTGTGTACTGTGTCATCAAATAGCAATATATGTATTTACTAAAATAATTCAATTGCTGTTGTCATTCTTTCACAAATGCACGGTCTTTGTTCAAATAAATATTAAGAAATATTGAACTGGCTAAAAGTAATCCTACCTCAGTGTATAGTGGATTTCTCTTATATTAACTCTTCAGAGATTTTTAAGATTTGAAGATTTTAATATGTCTGTACGCTAGCTTGGTAAAAGTTTCCAAGAACTGTATCTAGAAAGGATTATGGAATCTAGAAGTCTCAAAGTTCTACAATTTTTGATCAGAGAAATTTGTTTTAAGTGTTCAACAGAACTAATTTTATTAGTAAAATGAAATTCAAGAACAACTACTTGAAATAATCATTCTTGCTTCATTACAGAGAAGTGTTTAGCTCAATGATCATCAAGTGACTCAAGGGAAGCAATCAATGTTGGTTGTATGATTCTCAGATATTACAAACCACATAAAACTACCATAGAATGGAGGTTGCTTTTGAATGGAGGTTGGATTTCCACACACCCCGCTCAAATGTTTGCAGAGGGGGGGTTGTATGATAAAGGGTGTTATTTCTCATACCAGTTTTGCTGGAGTACTTTGAAACAGTATAAGATGTAATGTAACTTCAAAACCAAATTTGTAGTGTTTTGCTTTTCTTTCTTTTTTTTTTTTTTTTTTTAAACTAAACTGCTATTTAACACTCACACACCCCAACACAAACCAACATGTGCATTTTTTTTTCCCCCCAGTATTTTTAGGTGTCTTCTAAAAATGATAGTTTCTTATCTCAGGTCTTGTGGAAGTGTTTTCTTTCCAAATATTTATGGATTAATATAGGAAATTCAATCTCAAAATAATATTTGGTTACTTGAGATAAATATCCACCATTTTTAACAGATGTGAAAACATAGCTCATGTTAGCATGTTGGTTTTAAGTTTAAAATTTTGTAAGGGAACTTTCAAAGTGGAAAAAATGGCACGTGAAAAATAACTGCTTTTTTCTAAGTAAATATGCTTGATCTATGGTTGGTAGTGTAGGCATTGAAGTTCCATTGGTAAGGGAAATTGTAATTGTGAATTGGCTTGCTTTTTTGTTATAGGCATTTAAGAGAGAAAACATCAATAGCTGTAACATCTAGAGGATGCTACGGGCTAGAAGATGAGAAAGGCACAGCATGCATTTCAACAAGACGTCGTTCCACGCCTCGCAATTTAGTAGGCTTGTCAACAGGCACGTTTGAGTCTGTGATGGTTCAGGTTCTAAGACAAGAGGAACAACTGAGAGCGAAAGAGGAAAAGAGGTAATAGGAAAAACTGGGGGGGGGTGTTTTAAATAATTATGTCTTCCTAGTTCTTAGGAAGCTAGCTCCTTAAGGCTTTTTTAGGTAAGTAAATGTTGTGGTGCTCTTTGTCTTAAGTCCATGAATGAACCTAGGACTTCAGTACAATGCATCCACAAAGCAAGAAATTAGTTTTTGATTTACCACCTTCTTGAAAAATTGCTGAAGTCATGTAAGCTTTAAAATAAATTAAGGCTGCTGTTATTTTAGGATTGTGAAACTTTTAATAGTAACTGAGGGCATCCACAGCAATTTCCTGTTAGCTCAGTCACAGTTTATCATACCTCTCCTTGGACTGTTTTCCATGCAACAATTAGATTAAAAACTACCAGAATGCTTAACTACAGTCTAATTCTGTGATCTTGTCACTGCTTCCGATAGCCAGAAGCAAATTATCTCTGCCAGTGCCACTCCTGTTATCTCACTGATGTGGCATTTCAGCTTGTCAGTTAGATAACAAATTTAGAACGTGTATGTAATTAACTCTGTGGCATTTTGTGGTTTTTATAAATTTAAGAGGTATATAATTCCAGGCAATGTTTAATGTTGATTGTGATATGTTTTGCTTTGAGGAAAATTAAGCTTATAAGCTTGTATACTTTAACAGTACCTTGAGAGACTGTGCCTGAACACGGAGCATGATGATAAGACAGTATTGGCTTTAGGAAGCAAGCTTTTTTCAAAGTTTACAGGTTTGGAATTTTTTTCCATATATAACCAGTTCACTCTCATTTTGCAGGTTATCTTCATTTTCAACAGATTTGAAGCCATACAGTTTTGGCTGACTTGAGTGTTAGCCAGTACCTTTTCCCTAGAAAAGGGTGAATCTTTCTTCTTCTAATCCATTTCATACTTTGCAAAACAAAGATCACTAGGGTTATTGTTTCTCTGGTAAAATTCTCTTGATTTGTGTTCAACTCTGTGTTCTAGATCTCTGAACTTGATAACACTGTTACGAAAAAGGACATTTTGATTGGATTTTAATTCATCCATAGAGTCAGTAGAACATATTACATGATCAAATACAAATTCTGCTTTCATACACCTGTTTTAAGCAAGTTCCTGCAAAACTGTAGTAATTAACAGTTAAATCCACGTATTTGGATATACTCAAAAGTCCCAGATCCTGGGCAAAGGATACTGCACGGTGGTTGATTCTACAGAATGTTCTACAATAACAGAAAAAGATCACAACTAGCTTGCCTTTTTATGCCCTAAACTTTTGAACTATGTCACTTATTAGGAAGCAATAAAAATGTGTCAGTAGATAGCTGGTTGAATATTTCTTTGACTCTATTGATCTCCTCAAATAATCATGCTTCAGATATCTTCTTAACTTTTCTTATTTCCTAATGGATCCACCATGTTTTCAAAGTAACTTGGACCCCTCTATACCAATTGTTTCCCAACTCACCAAAATGCAAATGTTCCAAAAGTACATTGTAGAGGTATTTTATGAAAAAGGCTTGGAAATCAGAAGGCCTGTAAAATGAGTAATACATTACCAGTGAGGATCATATGATACAACATATATAAATTTTCAAAGTGTTTTATATATAAATGCACATACTTGCGACACTAAGATGGGACACTAGTTTTATTCAAAAATGTATTACAACTTCGTAAACTTACTTTGGATTATTACAAATGTATATTATAAAATATAGATTATGTTGAATATATTGTTATCTGTTAAGAAGAGAAAATTGTTATTCAGCTTTTTTTTTTTTTTTAGAAATCTGACACACTGAGGTTAGCACAGAATAGATACTTTCAAAACTGTATGCAAGATCACAGACTTGGGTAATTTAAGTGGAGTGCACAGTGCCATCCTTTTGGTAACCCCATTGCAGTATTCCTTAGAGCTACTGTCTTGGTCCATTGGCAGATGTGCATTTTCATTACTGAATTTGGCTTTCGCTCACTCTTCATTTTTTGTAATAAAAATGAAATTTGCTGAACTGAAATTACTTTTATACCTATTTAAAGCTTATACTAAATCTGCAAGGAAAATTCAAGTAAAAATATGTGATTCTGAACAACTATCCACATCTTTTTCAGGCTACAAAATGTTAATGCGAAATTCCTATTTATTTTAATGTATCCCAGTAGATTCACGGTATAAACTATATTCTTAGAACTAGAGCGCTACTTTAGTGGATACAGATTATTTTATTGATTATTATTGATTGAAAGACACTTAGTCTTTCATCACAGTTGTAAAAGAAGGCGTGTCCAAATCTGTTGCTATAATATAAGCTGTCCTGTGTCAGAGTATAATTATGAATGACTATGATGTCAGCTCAAATGAGTGGGTAAACTATTTCGGATTTTAATTTCTACCACACTGAACTTTGCCTTCCTCCTGTTTTTCCCCCATAAAATTGTGTGTAGTGTGGTAGTATACCTTCCTTGTGTGCTGGCAAATCTGTTGTGTTTGGATAGGCAGCACCTGCCGCTCACCCAACTTGCAGGTGAGTTATCAGGAATATAAAAAAGTGCTCACTTTCTGGCCATCCAGCTGACCCCTCAGCATATATATACTTTATAGCTAGTAGTTATCTTAGTTGAGACTGTATAGCCACCTCACTAGGAATTACATACTTTCAGCTCCAGATAAGTAAGGTTGCAAATACAAGTGCCTTTCTACAAAACTTAGCCTGATAACTTGGACTTCAACAGGCAATTTCTTTAGGTAATATCTAATCCTTTGCTTTAGATATTTAGATACTCTTTGTAAGGCACAGGTATCTTATGATGAGTAGAAAGAACTGCAGTAAATGAAATCTTTAAAATAGTTTTTTATTCTCCCCCTCCCCCCCTGCCAAATCATTGAAATTTATTTTACAAGCCTTTTTTTCAGCTGCGTATTTTGGAAGAGTATCTTGAAGTGTGGTTTTTATCTTCTTTTCTGTAGTTAACTTCATGGAAATACTACTCCAAATCCTTTCGTTATTTTTGTTATATAGGTATCCTTTGTAGAGAGTTCTCTTTTTCTTTCTCATAGTTTATCCATTTCTTGCACAATCTATTTCATTTTATCTTTATTTAATGTTTTATAACCTCCCCCAAGTGATACATTCATCATGGTAGACTCAACATGTAAAAACTGAGATGTCTTTGCAAAGCTGATTTCACTGTTTTGCAGCTAACAGTTTCTGTACAGTAGCAAAAGTTCTTTTTCCCTCCAAAGTATGTGTATATAAATAACATCTGATTTACATTTCTTGTCTTGTTTATAAGCTTTCCTTTTGTTCAATTGTTCTAATTATCAGAATATGAAATATCTTCTTTGGATTATTAGTTACATTTCCATGAGATTCTACTCAGCTGCTTGGTTACATGCTAATTAAATAACATCTCAATATACATACCAACTTACATATTAGTTAACAGTAAAGAATTGTGGAGTTATTATATAATTGGGAATGCTTGCCTATTTAGAGGCATTTAGATACCAAAACATAGAGGTAGAGTCCTACTGAAATTTTTAAAACCACCAGTGAATGGCAGGTAACTAACTAGTTGATTTCAATGGCAATTAAGTGTCTGTACAACTTTGGTTTGTTGAAAATTGTGCTAGGCAGCTCTGTGTCTGAAAACGTGATCCTGGGATAAGTTTCATACGTGTTCATTAAAACAATTAAAGAATTCAATTCCGGTTGCAAGTTAGTCATTTAAATTAGCAAATTGTGGAATGAGGTATGCTTATACAGTCAATTTTGCCTTTGTGATGATGTTGTGAGCATGGAATGAACTGGGTCCTATGAAAAAAAAAAAGAGTATGTCATAATATGATGTAAGACATTACAGATATGGAATTAAGGTCACATGGGCATCTCCAAATTTAATTTCTTCTAACTATTAAATCTTTGATTTTGAATAATGTGTAATACTGCTGTTCTGTATGTAGCTTTCCAGTTTATTTTTTAAAAGAAAGTTTGTAGAAACAAGTTGTTGTAGAATTAAAACAGCTCTCTACCTTGTCATCAGAGTTCCAATGTCTTACCTTTTACCTGTGAAAAATTACTCAACACTTAAGTGGGTTAGATGTGGTAGTTGGGGCGGGAGGGAGGGGAAAGTACAGTCTAGTCTTTGCCTCCTCTCCCCCTCCAAGTGAAATCTTACAAGTGAGAAGGAATTAGCTCGTGAGATGTGTCTGCTGTCTTAAGGGAGAAAATGATAAGAAAAGTGGGGAGTTATATCTGGACTCTGTTTTAGGTCGTATCTCTACTTGGGGAGCATGTCTGCTGAGTTTTAAGGTCATGTGCCATGGTTTTATCCACTCAAGAACTGCAAAACTGCTGCAGACATGTTCTAGGAATATGTTTGTTTGTCCTTTGATAGTCTGGAAATGTTAGCTTGACCTTAGAATAGTTTTGTGTTACTATTGTAACCACAATACATGTCTGCAATCACATTCCTGATAAATGTAAATAAAAGTATGAAAGAACAGGTTTTTTTTTTACAATTGCTCTCAGCATAAAAGCCAAATATGTTTGTCTAGAGAATTTCTCAGTATAAGGATATTTGTCCTGCTAAACAGCAAATCTCTCTCTTCCTTCCCCTCCCCCCTGCCCCCTGCTCCCTCACCCCACTTCCTCTCCCCTCTTCATCCCCCTTCTCCCTTTCAAAAAAAAACCCACCCCAGGAAAAATCTATGCCCTCCAAAAGACGGGCAGCTAGTAGGAGGACCTCAATAATGAAGATATGAAAGTGTGCTATTATTTACATTTTTCTCTTGAATGTCTACTGAGAATTGAATGACTACAGATACTGTGATAAAATAATAGCTTTAAAAAAAAGGTAAACTTTTTGCAAGTGAAACAACGTATGTTTTTCTTTTTAAAAAGACCTTTAAAATAGTATTATGATTGTCATTTTATGAAGTACAAGACAGAGGTGCATCTAGGGTATTGTATTTATTTTGAGAATTCTACCTTAATTTAAATCATTAATTGATGATAAGTTGGAACTGCTTGCAAAGACAATATTTTTAGATCATCTACAGCCTGTGTTTTTATTAAACGGTACTGAAATTTGATTGTTTCTACAAATGTTCTGTCTCACTATCTATTCATATTTAAGCTTATTTCCATACTATTTTAATAGAGTTCACACCTTTTGAGGCAGCAGGTTATTTGGAAGTATGTTTTACAGTGAGGATGAAGGAGGGAGTGGGATTCAGGAGTGCTTTGAAATTTATTTTTGAGAACACTTTTTACTTACTATCGTTTCTTCCTCTGCCCCACTTGTAAGTTACTTATTTTTATTTATTGTTTTAGTTATTTTTATTTATTATATTAATGTGTGGAAATAGAAAAGTCAGAATAAAAAAAATGCTCACTTTACCTACGCAAGTAGTATTGTTGAATTTACCGGTTTATTTACCTAGAATGACAAATGGGATTTTTACTTTAGACCACATTCATTATATGTTTAAATTAGTGTTGCAAAGTGGGATTGTGTTTTTAGATCCCATCCATTATATGGTTAAATTAATGCTGCATTGGGAGAGTGAAGTTGAGAATTTACTGACCTGTTTGCTTTTACATTTTAATTTTGTTTTACGTGAATCTGTCTTTCTGCATTTGATAGGTACATAAATAACAAGGATGCATGTGTGAGGTATTAAAAATTTTCTGTTCAAATTATGATAACAAGTCACTTGAAATTTAATTTAATTATATAAGATAAAGCATTCAGTGGAATCTTACTGTATTATATGTCATTTTGCATACACAGTGGATGCAAATTTTAAGTTTGTGGTCACAGTATATTGCTCCTGCATTGATACTAAAATGTGAGCTAAGCTAGGTTTGTTGCATTTTTTACATTATTGAGATATCTAGTCAATACTTAATGCTTCAAATGCACATTCTTCATGCTACAAACCACTATTAGCTTCATGTTGTGAAAAGAAAGATTTTAATATCCTATTAGTCTTTTGCTGAATTTGGGAAGCATTGATGTTTGAATGGATACATGGCATTTATTTGCTACTTGTATATGAGGAAATATAATCGGAGGTTAGCAATCTGGAAATAAGGACATGTAAATTCCAGTAACAGGTCACAGTGATATACGCAGGTGATTGTGTCTAGCAATGGTCAGTGATAGAAGCTTCAGAGAAAAAGATACGAGAGCTTTGGATGAGCTCTAGAAAAATTTTCCTGTAAGTACAGCTGTATCCTAATCCTATCTTTTGGAATCTGGTCATGCCTTGAGGCAAAAATGTTAGTTTACCATTGCAACGTTAAAGAAAAATCCCTCCTGCTACTGGTAACCCTTGATATTCTTGTGATTTGTGCAGATGTCCTATTTTTCACTTTGGAACTAAACATATCCTGTGTTCTAGTAAGTTAGATGGTAAGCTACAGGGGATTGATTATCTGAAGTGGAAGCATTTCTTCCTCTTAAACTTGTTGTTTTGAAATTTAGTGAAGAATTTACAAATGAAAGTAAATAGAAGTTCCCAGTCTATCATGTTAGTTTTGTATGTTGCTGTCATGTTTCCTCTTGCTAGTGTTTTGTGCAGAGTCCCAGATTTTTCAGAAGTTTTTACAGGCCTCTGATTACTGATAACCTCTTTCTCTGAATACCCACTATTTCTGCTCTATCCTTTTTTTAGATAGGGGGACCAGAACTGAATACAGTTTTTCAGGTGAGGGCAAACCATTTATTAATGTAATGGCATTTTATTTCTGGTGTTATTTTCCATCACATTCTTCATGCATCCCAGTATTTGTTTCCTTTTTGACCACCATTGCAAACCAACTAGTAACATGCCTACGGGTGGGAGGGAAAATGGCTTTTGTATGTGAATGAAGTACTTAACAGTTAGGCATGTATACTTGTGTACTGAGGGAAGGGAGTTACAAAGTAGGTGACACAAGCCACAGGGCAACCATCTGAAAGCAAGACTTATCTGGAATTCGTTTTCAGAGATTTTTATATGGATAGATTGTTGGAAATACTTAATCCTGCCAAAAAAGGGTTTGGGGAAGGGAATAATTTTTTTTTAAAAATCTAAACCACCCGAACTGTTGGTATCTGCCAGGTTTTTTTCTTATCTTTTCCCCTTTTATTAACTTTTTCCCCCTCCCACTTTTAAACTATCATCAAAAGTGATGATAGAAATAAGACTGTAATTTCCCATTTTGGTGCAGTGATGTGTTGTGTAATCCAAAGCAAGACAAACTGAATTAAAACTTTATGTACTGTGTTCTTTATTACTTCAAGATAGGTATGTTTGTCATGCTGTAGTTCTGATTTTTTTTTTTCTCCCTGGTTTCTTTTCGTTCACCTGATACCTGAATTTTCATGAACTTTCTTTTAATAGGCTGAGAGAGCAAGAAAGAAAAGAAGCAGAAGAAGCTAGTCAGAAAGAAATAGAAGAATGGGAAAAGTCACTTTTAGCTCAAGCAGCACCTACAAGGATGGAGACAATGTGGGAGATTCCAGCTATTGGTCATTTTCTTTGTTTAGCACAACAGATTTTAAATTTACCTGAAATAGTATTCTATGAATTGGAACGTTGTCTTCTGATGCCTCAGTGTAATGCTTTTTTATCTAAAATAATGACTTCTTTGTTAAGTCCTCCTCATCGCAGATCTACGTTACATCGCAGGCCTACACTTTCTTACAGGACTTGGGAAGCAGCACTCAGACAGAAAGTTCAACACTGGTATACTGTTGTAGGGCAGACTGACAATCCTAACAGCTCTGCAGAAAAACTTGGATTGTGTCCCCAGTTTTTCAAAGTCCTTGGAGAAGTTAATCCCTTGGAGGAAAAGCCATTTCATGAGCTACCATTCTACCAAAAAGTGTGGCTGCTAAAAGGTCTCTGTGATTTCGTGTATGAAACACAAAAGGATGTTCAGGATGCAGTACTAGGTCAGCCTATCCATGAATGCAGAGAAGTAATTCTTGGTTATGACTACTTGGAGAATGCTTATGTTCATTTTCCACAGTTCTGTGGTGCAGATGTTAGAATTTACAAACAAAAACCTTTCCAGGCTCCTGAATTCCCATCTCCTCCCATCAAAGTTAAGAAAATGTCACGTATTAAATTGGAGAAATTAAAACATGAATATGTAAGCAAAAGCAATGGGGACGTCAGTTCTGCTGGTAGAGAAGAGCTGCTACATCATTCCAAGACAGAAGTAGAGAAAAGTATGGACTCCATTGTTATCTGTCCAGAAAAAAAAACACATTTAGGTAGCTTTAGAGTTACTACAGAGGAAATTAAGATTAACTGTGAAATCAAGACCTCGGGAGTCTGCGACATCAAAAAACCTGGTTACTGTAAAGAGAACTTGAGGAATTTGATTAGTTCAGGGGGGATTGTTGGTATGGGTGGTCATCCTAGTTTAGTAGAAATAAGGGCTGTGGAGAATGGACAAGGTTGTGCTGAAAGGGCTAGAGTAAAAGCTGAGATCAGTCCATTCAAGGAGAATGCACTGAAAGCTTGCCAAATGCATGTCAATGGCACTCATAATGACAACCAAGACATAAATTACCACGAATCTGCTAAAGAAACAATGCTAGAGAACTCGCTGCGAAATAATAAGAAACTAAATAAGTTGCGGGCAAAAAAGAAGAAAAAGAAAAAAAAGAAGTTGAAGGATATTCTAAATGAAAATCTACAGAGAAAATTTGATGACTTGCAACGAAAGCGTGATATTCATCTTCATCCATTCAAATCTTATAAATCTGAGATCCAGAACAAGTTGTTTATAATTAAAAAGAAAGCAAAACACAAGAAGCACAAGTCTGGTAAGTTGACATTTTTACGTGTAGTAAAAACTAGGATACTGATTTTTTTTTTTTTTAATTGTTTTCCTAGGTGATAGTCTACATTTTATTTTGTGAAGCAGGACAGCCTTATTGCATTAGACTTTTCTGTTAATTTTAATGTGAAAGTTTCCCATTCAATAACACAAGCATATAAAACAGGCTCATCAGCTGATTAAACCATGATTCATTTGCAGAATGTATCTTTAGAGAACATAATTCATTAGAAGAGTTTGTTACAAAAATATTTAGGAGAATGAATCTGACTGACTGGTTAGCATCAGAGAGTGTAGCTTGAAGTCAGTTTATGCTGTCTTATGTCATAGCAATTGTGGAAATATTTCTGCCCTTCCTGATAATGTTACCTTATCCAAATTGCAAAGAAATGCAAAGTAATTGCATGAGAACATGAATCTAAAATCATTCCTACTGGAACTGTGCAGTCTTAGGTCACCAAATAGTACTGCTTTGACTGCAGGCCTAATCACGTTTCTGCTTAGTCCAACACCTGAGATACAGAATTTATGCAGATGGCATTTTTATTACAGATGTGGGCAGCATCTAGTTACGTGTTTCAGGTAAGTGATACGCGATCCAGATTTCAGTTAACTCACTGGAAAATTTTAAAACAATTTTAAAACAATACAGTTATGAAGTCCTTAAGTCAGTTCAAATTGTCAGGTAGTTGTAGTATTTTTGATGTCATATGAAGCACCATAAAGCTTCATCTGCTATCCTATTGAGTCATGGGCTAAGCTATCTATCTGTGCTAGATTTCAGCAGACTGCTTCAAACATTACATTTGTTGAAATGATAGGCTTATTTTCAGAGCAGTGTAGACTGACAGGTAAATACTGGATTTCAGCTGAAAAGCAGAAAGTCAAAACAAAAAATCTGTGTAACAAAACATCTTCGAAAGGGTAAGAGAATTCAGAGATCTGATGCCGGTGCATTTTAGCTAGAAGTTGAGCGGAAATTTAAAGCTAAGAAAACAGGTGATGTTTAGATCCCAGATATTTGTGCAGAATACCCAAAGAACTGTTTTACAATATAAATCACAAACTCCTCCCTCCAAAAATTTCAATGCCCACTTCTAAACATAAATTTTAAGAGTTACAGTTGGAGTTCATATATGTAGTATTCAGCACAAGTAATGTATTTTACATTCACTTTTGTGACTGTTAGCTCTTCAAATGTATCACTGTTTTCATTCTTCTTAAAACCAAACAACAGCAAAACGAATAATAACCCAAATTGCAAATAAGGGCTCTTTAATTTAGAGAACTACTGGAAAAAAATTGGGGACCACGTGTCCTTTATTTTTCTGTGAAAGTGTTTGAAGTAGGTCACCATCTTCATTGTAACCCTCATTTTACAACACTTGCTTAAAATTCTACTTTCTATGAATTAAGCAATGCTCATAGAACAGCGTGTGCCATTTTTTAATAGATTATTGTTTTGAAAGACAACTACTGTTGGCAACCACAGACTGGCAATATTTGAAAGTAGCTTCTGAAGTTAATTGATAGAGATGATGTTACTGTGATAACTGCTTTTCTTATATGTGTCATAAAAATAACAAAAGTTCAAAAAAGCTGCCCATTTGCCTCCATCTTGATACTTGATATACTTAATAGCATGTTAGCAGAATTTTTTTCTAGTTACAAATTATGTTTTGTTTTTAAAGATTAAAAGAGATATTTTGAAGTGCTGGTAGAAGAACTGTAAATACTGGCATGTGAGTTTAAACTTTTTTTTAAAGAAGTGCATCATGAACAGCTATCACAGAATGACAGTATTTATAATAAAAATATATTCTATAATATAATCTCAGTAAATATTCTCATATTTTTAATTCTTAATTTTTATTCTGTAATGTTAAAGAATTTTTGGTCTTGAGTAGATCCCCGACTAAATCCTGCACTGTTAGGGAAAACTGTAGTGCTTACTTTAATATGCTTAATCGCAGCACCTAAGTACAGACACTTCTTTTGGTTCAAAATTCCTGTCTTTTAGTTGACACAGTGGAAATTAAGCTCATTAATGAAACTGGAATCGAGAGAACTTTACTTCAGTCAGTTTCCTTTTTCTATCTTGCATGTGGTGCACGGATGCTAAAGTGAAAACAGAAATCTGTGGCTTTTCATTATCCCAGTTACCTTACATATATTGACCTGTATAGCTATTGTGTGATCTCTATTTCTTGCAATAAGTTTGTTTTGTTTTCTGAAGTGCTAAAAAAAGTTTGGGTTTTGTAATATCTTAATGCCAAGGCTCATCTAGTGCTGATACAGGATTATAATGGAGATCATTTATCCAATTATCGTCCTTTGTGCTTTATGCTGAGGTTTATTAGAAAGTATTTTAGGACCCAAATATGTTTCAGAAGCTTATTATAAAACAAGCTAAGTGTTCCACACCACTAAAAACATGGGAATTAAAACAGTTGTTCTTTCAGTTTTAGTTTGCGGTTTTACATGACTAAATAGTAAATTCAGCAGTAGAATACCACATACCTCTTTTTTTCCAATTCTGTGTTGTGTCATAAGGAGCTTAACATTATCAGAGATAATTTAATATAGAAAATAATTAGTGCATAGTTTTGTTAAGAATATGTATCTGTAACTGTAGACCAGTACCGGATGTCATTAATCATCTGAACTTAGTTTTAATTATACATATTTTCATCATCAGAGAACAGTGCAGGTATTACTCCCTTTCATTGTCAGTTTCAGACAGGAATGAGATGCCTCAGTGCAAGTGGAAATCCAGAAAAGAGTAACAAAGTTTTCTGTGAGGCATTCTGTTGGCGTTTGCACAGTTTTGCAACTGTGCACACAGAGATGTCATGTGTGTCTATTCAATGAGAAATTATGGAAATTCCTCCTCTCCACTTTTACTTTTCCCATGTCTCTAACTACTATCAGATCTGCTGGATCTGATAGTCTAAGTTACGCTCAGATGGTGTGTTCGTTTCCATTCAGGTGGAGGGCATAAAACATTCTTTTTCATCTGCAGGTGACAGCAGTGTCCTGGGCATGATACGAAGGGTTCTGTTTCTTTTGGTACTCTCTTGTCCTTTATCTCTCAATATGTTGAGGCACTTCCCTCCTTATTCTGACCATTTCTTCATTGCAAATTTTGACCTTGCTGGAGAAAGTTTTCCTAAAACATTACAGTATTACTAGAGAGAGCTTTTCTTCCTATGCTTGTTAAGTGTCCATTAGTCCTGTAACTGTTAGGCTGAAACAGATAGGACTGGATTGAATTCATGCTAATGCCTTATTGTTTTGTAATGTTTCATAATGTTTAAGGCAAAGTAGTATTTCTCAAAGTGCTTCTGAAATTTTATCTTCTGTTTAAAGATACCCTTACAGTGTAGAACAGAGAAAGAGATTTGGTAAAACTTGTTCTGAATTCACAAAACCACTTGATTTAAATCTGATCATAGCCATAATCACTCTTTACAATGTTATTCAGAAGTTCAGGAGGTAGAAGAGAGCATCAGGGATGTAAAAGTGAGTACCTTTCCTTATTTTTTAACAAGGTGATTTTTTTTTTCTGCTATTAGTTCTCTGAGGCAGCTAAATGTAACTTTGAGTCACAATTCATGTTTCTATTGAGATGTTTTGCACATTCCTGACTTGCTGTAGAAGTGGTACCCAAAAGATACTGTTCATGACTAGAGACTGGTTGTGCAGTTTTTTAAGCTGAAAACTTCCCATAACTATTGTGAGCAAAACTTCCTGGAGAACACAGCCATGTTGTAAGCATTGCCATAGTTACGAGGTTTTCTTACAAGTTATGAAAACGAAGATATAACCACTTTATTGAATCTGTGTCTTTGAAACAGGGTGATGTTTATTACTGTGGCAGTGTTCTGTGTCAATATTATTGACAGAGTAGTACTGAATATAATGGAAAGACAGAATCAGAGAGGGTAGTTCTGTAAACAACTTGCATGCTACACATACATTTTAAATGTTATTTTGTTACTGGAGTTAGATAAATTAGGCTGTAAATCTTTGAATTAGACTGTGACAATGGTTATAGGCTTGTTGGATCTGGACTAAGACAGCTACACTGAAGTAAATCATGGGGTACCACAAAGAATGCAGTGCAAGGCACAGTACAAAAGCATGAGAATTCTGTGATTGCGTGCTTGAAACAGGGATTGGATGAAATTCAGATAATCCATAGGTTTGAGAAAATAGGAGGGATTAGAAGCTGCTTGAAATAACTGTGATGTGCCTGAAGCAGGTGTTGTAAGTGTAAGTTGAATCTCTCTTATTCCAATTAGTGTAGAAAACACCAGTATAGCACACACCTTTAGAAGAACCTTGAGGTAAATTCTATACCCTGTACTTGTGCTCTGGAAGATTCATAGCAGTCCACCTGCTTAAAGTCTATTTCACAGTATATTTTATTTCTTTAGAGTGCCATTATGTTTTGTGTATGAAATCAAGCATTCCTTGAATGGGAAGAAATGAATTTAACAGCCTGGCAGCAGTTTTGTAGTGTCTGGTGTACTGTCCTTGTGAGTTTAATCTTCACTTTTGTCTTCAGAGTTATAAACACTTCGTTGTAGTGTTGTCTAGCCTCTAGATCTGGAACAGCCTGTTAACCATGTTGAAGACATGAAATGAGGTATTCTACCAAGTTGTAACAATGTACTCAATGCATTAAGCTGCAGTGTCAAGTATCTTCAGAAACATGTTCCACTGAGGTTTTATTGGGTTTACTTATATTGTTCTGTAAGTCAGCATTATTAATGCACTTGTTCAGACCTGCTTTGCTGTTTTCACTACATAAAAACATATGCCGTGTCAGTGTGGAAGCTTCAGAAGTCTATAGTAATGCTTCATTTTCCAGATTATTGCACGTTATATTTTCTGAAAGAGGAGCTGTTGGGAGCAAGATAGATTAGGAGAATAAAGAGAAAGTAGGACATGCTCAGTAGTTGCCACATCTTTGAAAGGTATGAAATGTGTCTTACAAATTTGTGAATAGGAAAATTCAGGCCAGATTTTCAATTTGAGAACAGTGGAGTTTCTGCTAGAATGTAATGAGAAAACAGGAATTCTTGCAGTTGGAGGGGACTAACTTAACTTTACCATGGAAAATACTGCTAAATTAGTGTTTGATGTCAAAAACATCCATTTCCCCCTTGGGGAATGAGGCTCTGCTGCATATGTGGTAAAAATTGCATTTTTATTAAAAATTATTATTAAGAGCAATTTTTAATAAAAATTGCTCTGTGTTGTCATTTTATAATTTGAAGCACAGATTGACATTACTTTTGTTCTTCAAGGAGGAGCCACGAGGACTCAAACATCATAGATCATAACAAAAAAGTTTTACTAGATCTGTAAAAATGTTCTTGTTTTCGAGTCAAAATTATTTGTTATGATAACTTATAAATGGGTTGTATTGTCCTCGCTGAGGTAATTGACAAATGTCAAGAGCATTTCTGTGGCTCAGTGTTTTATTTGTCTACATTTCTATGCCTCTAAAATAGGACTAGAAGAGATCTGAAATATCACTTATTTATTTGTTCCCCCTTCACCCTCAGATGGCAAGACCAGCTTGAGATGGCTTCTGTTTTAGTTGTATCTAATCTCCCTAGTGGGGTTTTTGGATGCTCATAACTGGTGTCCAGGCCCTAGTTTTTATATTACCTGGTTAATTGCCTGCACATCTATTCAGTGATAACATTTGTGGAATTTGTTTTGGCTTGAAAGGAAGACCTATGGCAGCCAGACATTTTCTGGACCTACTGAACTTAAATAACATCTAAGAATTTTCTCAGAGCTGGCTAAGGGGCTCTTGGCTAGTAAAATGTTGATTTCCGGTGAATCTTAGAACAGAATTGTTCCAGCAGTGGTGTTATTTAAAAGGAATAAATGTGAAAGATCTATAGATCTGGATTTGTTTTTTACTTTCAGCAGTGAGTTTGTTTATAATCGTCATCAAGTAATTTGTTAAATATGTAGAAGGGATATGAAGAATATGTTCCCAAGTAACATGATTTCTCAAGTAACTAGCAATAGGACGAGAGGAAATGGCCTCACGTTGCACCAGGGGAGGTTTAGATTGGACGTGAGGAAAAATTTCTTTACCACAAGAGTGGTTAAACATTGGAAGAGGCTGCCCAGGGAAGTGGTTGAGTCACCATCCCTGGAAGTATTTAAAAGACGTGTAGATGAGGTGCTTAGGGACATGGTTTAGTGGACGTGGTGGCGTTAGGTCGACGGTTGGACTTGATGATCTTAAAGGTCTTTTCCAACCTTAATGATTCTATGATTCTATGATAAGGAAAATCAATAAAAAACAGCTCTTAGCTGTCAGTCAAAAGTATAAAATAATCCAATCTCTTGGAATTGAGATTAGAAGAGATGATAACACAAAACAGTATGAATTAATTCCACTCCACCTATTGTCATCACCATTAATTTAATATTAAAAATTAAAAAGCAGTAATGTAAAAATTGTTCACCTTTGAATTATTCTACTCATTTATTTTGGTTTATTTTTGGTTTGTTATATAAAGTACTGTCTTTACTCTGAGACTGAGTCATACATGAAACCTGGAATACACTATTCCAAACAGTACAGATATTTCAGTGCTTTCCAATATGACGTTCGCTTACTTTAAAATGAGCTTTTTGCAGAATAGCATTTGTTTCACATTCACTTTAGTGCTTTCACTAACCTCTGTTATTGGCTTATACTAATACTCACTATACAGGTTTCCGTCCTCATCGTCCTTCAAGCACCAAATACTGTTGGGTGGACAGGGCAGTATCCAAGTTCATGTTACTTGCGTCTGCTTAATACAGTTTCCAGCTTTTTTGGCAGACGGCTAAGGGCTTGCTCAAGTAAGTTTACCGTAGAAAACCTGTATTTTACTGCATTCATGCTGCAAGATGGAGTTTGGTTTCATTCAGAAAAAACAATGGCATGATAGCTAAAATGTTACACAGCTGCACTGTCCTTTACTGCAGATTGTATGCATTTTGACAGTGTTCTTGTTTCAATTTAATATCCAGTGGTTTGTTGCAGTAGGTAAAGTCAGGAAATGTGCAAATTGAGCTTTTGGGCTCTGATGCTACCAGCTCTAGGTATGGGTTGGTAGCATGTTGTTGGAGAGAAATATTACCTCAAATTAATAACGAGTTCTGTTTTATATCCACAGATAACTGAATTATAGTTTAATTTAGGATAAGATTTGTTGTAGTTTGCTTGAAGAATAAAGTGATTGTGTATTTTCCCTTTATTCTCCAGTAGAGAATGAAAAGAACTCCTTAGTTGTTGCACAGTCCTAAGTCGTCTGCTGAATATGGAAGGTCTCTTGCCTTAGGTGTCTGTAGTTGTCCCCTCCCTAATCTCAGGAATGGCTCTTAGCTCTCTGTCAATATTAGAGGTGGTATAAAAAGAGCTGATCCTCTCCTGCAGCATGGGAGGGGAAAAGAGATGATAGTTACAACTTCTGTCCAAGGTAAGATGTCTTGTAGTCTCTTCCCCTCTGAAGTGAAACCCAGCTGAGATGTGGAGCCCATTGGAAAAGGCAGTATGGAGACATAATTAGTAATTGTGGCACAGTAAAATAATTTTAGTGGGTGAATGTAAGGTTACACAGGAATAATACAGGCTGACATTTCCTAGCTTTAGAACAGTTCCATTTGCAGCAAAGTAGATTTTTTTTAAAAACAGTTTTGATGTGTATATATTTGAATACAAACCAGGTTTTTTAATTCAGTAATGTTATTTTATAATTCTGGCAATGGGGAATAAAGCTCTTCTCCCCGGGCCCCCCCCCCCCCCCCCCAACCTAAACGTGTTGACTGTATTTGAAATTGAACTTTATATAAAAAAGAAGTAAAACTTTAATCTTCATTACAAGTATTGCCCTATAGTGGAAACAGGAATAAGAGTAAATCAATATTTATTTATCAGTGTTTATAAAACATCTATCAAATACTTGTCCAAGTAAGTATCTCTCTACTACACAAAAAATAATTTACTGTTGTAGCTATTGCCGGATAGGGAGGCCACTGTTAGTGCCTCAAGATGGTAAGCCTAACGAGCTTTTTGAGTTGCAGCTATTGAAGGAGAAGGCTTCTTCAGCTATTCAAGAAGTCCAAAGAAAATCATGATCTTATTTTAGTTTGGGAAACTCTTAATTTGTTTTGATGGAGAGTGGTTTTTCTCATTTCATTCTTACATGATTAGGGAGAAGTGTAAAGAAATTGATTGGACAAAAGCATTATCTGATTTATCTTCCTTCCGTGCAGTGCAGTCCCAAGTTATTGATTCCTATGTATTTGTTACTAATATATGTATACTGTGCAAGGCGGTCTTTTAAAGAGTCACAGAACCATAGAAAAGCTGGTTGGAAGGAACATCTGGAGGTCATGTAATCTGATTCCTTGTTTGAAGCAGGACTGTCACAAATACCAGATCAGGTCAGCTGTGACTTGAAGACCTCTACAGATGGAAATCTATTTATTGAGCCACTGTTCCCCCTTTTCCCCTCCAAGAATTTTTGTACTGAGATTACTTTAATTTTGTCTATGTGTAGAACTCTTGTTAAGTGGTTTATAAATTATGGGACCGAGAGGTGGGAAGCAAGTAGGGTGTATTAAATTGGAATAGGTGACCTGAAGAGATAATGCATATGAGCTTCCTTATTAGAAATATTTATTTTTTCTTCATTATTTCTTAGGTGTTTTCTCTAACTCTGATTGCTTTCAGTCGGCAATTAAATATATTTGTACATTGCGTATGCTCTGAAGGGTACAGTGTGCTGTAATTCAAAATGTCTCTAGCTGCTGTCAGAAACATTACTTCATCTGCTGAAGTAATTTAAGCCATTTTAAATAGTCTCTCTACCTAGGATTATGGGCAAAGGAGCTCTAGCAGACCTCAGTGGAGCAGTTTGAGAAGTTCCACTCACAGTTGATGCCTGTTCAACCGCTTAGTGATTTTACCCTCCATGCAGAATCTATGCCCACCTCAGCCTGGCAGTTGAAGCTAAGTGACTGCTCTGTGGTGGCACGGCTGAAATGTTCACATGGTTATGCTACAGGCGACAGGGCCAGTAGCGGGTAGCTGGTAGAGGCTGATATCCCTTACCATTGCTGCTGTTTTTGCTGAACGTGTCAGCTTGTGGTCTGAGAATCTAAACTAGCAGATCTCGATAGATTTTTACTGTAGAAACCTGATCCTTGGTTAATTTTATTCAAAGATTTTTCCGCTTAAAGGTAAGTGAATTGGAATACTTTAGGTACTAAAGTCAGTTTGGAAACTGGACACAGGTGCAGCTGCATTGTCTCAGGAATATTAAATAGAAGTTTTCCTTTATCATCTTTGTGGGTTTTTACTTGAAAAGCTATTAAAGAAAATTTTTCCTTTAAAACTTCGCAAATGACAAATACTATTTTTGGAAAACCAGATATAACCTTTTTTAAAAGAATGAGATTATCAGTACTGTTGCTGTAACTTCTTTCGAATTTCAATTTGGTATTTTATAAGGATGTTATTAAGGTAGAAGATGAGTTTGCCAAAGTTAGTTTGCTGTATATATTAATTCTCTCCCATTGTGCAAATATCTGTAGTGTTTTCTTATTTTTTGGTATGTGATACATGCCTGCACCATAGAACATCTGGTGTGTATAGTCACAAAGTGGGAAGGAGACTGTGTTGCTGCTCTGTACAGACACATTCTTAGTTTGGCAGATGTCAGCCTGGGAATTGTGTAAGTCTTATGGTACATATATACCAGTAGGCATGCTTTATGATAACCCATATGTCATACTCTATTTTCAAAGTCTTTTTTTCCTTGATTCAGTTTACACAGAAGGTAAAGCTCATTTCCCTTGTGCTTCTAGTCAGGTTTTTTTTTAATTCTTGTTCTGTCTGTTACCCCATATCTTCCCTACTGCATGCTTTTCAGATGCTGCTGCAAAGGAAGAAATATCTACTTTCTTTTTTTGGTAATTAATTATAATTTTTTCTAACAATTTTTTCCCCCTTTTTCAGAAGGAAATATTGGGGAAAAGACAGTATATCTCTTTTAACTTTGTTATTTATTTAAGTACACTGCATCATACAGCACCTGATGCTGAAAATACTCAAGTAAATATTTGCTGAAAAGTGTGTTGAAAATATTAAAATAAAATAAAAAATTTCATTTTAATCATATTTGAATCTTTCTTTTTGTAAAGAAGCAAGACAGTCTAGCTGCCCCATGTTTTTATCCCTTCAAGTTCTTGCCAGATAACATTCTTTTACAGGGCTGTAACAAAGAACCACCTTATGACCAGACTTCTTTTTGAGTCAATTTGTCAGGAAAGCTTATATTAGATGTCTGCTTTAGTTCATTAAATGGACAGCACTGTTCTCAGTACTAGCAATTATGTTTTCAATGCAGCTGCATTCATAAAGTATATAACAAAAAAGCTGACGTTTTTGTCCATTGTCAAAATATCTGGGTCATTGTTCTAATAAACATGCTTCTCTGTTTTATCACTTGCTCTGTAATGTGAAATCTGTGAGTGTTTATTTTTGGTAGTTGAGGGCTCTTTAAATTCTATTGTGTGTTCAGTATGTGGAGTTCTAAATCTAGGTTGATTTATTGATTTTTACATGGTTTGATTTTATGTGGAGTTTCAAATCTAGATCCTTAGAGCCCTGTGCCCTGTCTCTTATGTGTGTTTTATTTCAGATTCAGATAAGATGTTCAGGAAATGCACAGTATAATAAACTGAAAATAGGATAGTGTAATAAACTGAAAATGTAGATGCCTAGGCATCTATGAATAGATGTATGCATATGTACGTATGCATTTGCACATGCAAGCAAGCATCTGTTAGGAAAAAGTTAAATGCAATTCCTGCTAATATTTTCATTAATATAAATATCCAATCTGCCTGTGTTTGTGTTATTAGCAAGTGCCTGTAATCATTCTATTTGACAACGAATTCCACATACTTTGTATGTTTTTTGGGGTTTTTTTTTAAGGCTTATAATTATTGTTTAGGACTTCTGAATGTGAGCACAGCGGTAATCTTAGAGTGATGGTTTTGGTCTGAATGAACAGGTCAAAAGTGGGCTTGTTTCAATTTACCACGTGAATGTAGAAATAACCATATAAGAAACTCCATTATCTTGCATATATGGCTTGGTAACATAACTGCTTGATTTGAGAAATGTATGTGACTTGTGAACCCTGATACTATAGGCAGTAAAGCACTTGCCTTACCTTCCAGGACGTTTTTAGTTACCTCCATGTTCTTATATGGCACAGTTGGGTGTGAAAGGGCATTATAGGAAGGTATTTGCTTTCTTCTAAAATGTTAGGTTTTGCCACAGTCGGAAAAAACAAATCGGTAATCTGATTTCATTGGTAACTTCAGTATGTTCATTCGGGGATTTCTAGATATTGCTTGTGCTTTGAGGGTATTTTTTACTACAAGATGCAGAGGTCCCAGACCCTAATGTGTCGTTCACTTTACAGTGTCAGAGAAAAATCTTGCAGGTAAGATGCTGTATTTCTTAAGTTTGTGGCATAAGTTCTGGATTTCACTCCTTTGAGAACAGTGGTGTGAATGTTTCTTTTATGACTTAAATTTTTAGGTGGTATATTATGGGCATTGTAGTGGGTTTGTTCTTTTTTTTTTTCCCCCCTCTCCCCGCCCCCCTCCCCCCCCAACTGCCCTACAGAGATACTTCTAGCTTAATGTTTGCTTTTGCTGAGTCTAGTTCTGATTCATCATGTTTATGTGACTTACTGTCAGCCATCTGTTAGTTATAGTTTAACTTTCAAGTCTGTATGTAATTTCATTTTATTAATGAAGTACAACAAACAGCATTATGAATCTTTTCTCTTTTAATCTTACAAGGAAAAAAATCAGTATCTAAAAAAGCAATCACAAAGAAGAGGAAAGGTGTCACAAAGTCTACCATACCAGAATTTCAGGTAAATTATTTTAATTTTTGTTTCAAGCACTTGAAATCTGAATGTCTGTAAAATAAGTCCTTTAGTTTCTCATAGAGATCTTGAAAATCCTAATCAAAGATTAATTTCCTTCTTCTAGTTCAAAAGGTTTAATCTGGTAGTGTTTTTAAAAGTGCATTTCACCTTTTCTTGGTAGAGAATGTTTTGACATTTTTTACTATGTGCAGCTTACACACTGTCTCACAGTATTGTTTAAGATCCCAGATAAATCTGTTACAGGACAAAACCTGTAAAAACTAGTTGTTGTTCATGGAATTTTTAAAATTTTCTGGGACAAAATTACTTGGGTTTTGTATGAGGTGTGACACTGTGTCTTTGAATTGAAATATAGCTTGATTTACTGAAGGACTTGCAAAAAAATTATAGGCTTCTGTGCTCATCTTGTTTGCAACTTTTACCCTGTATATGCACATGACCTTTAGACCAGAGAGCACTAAGAGTAGAGTGCTAATTATGATAATGTGGTTTTATGGTACTGTAATAGAAGTGTTACAGTACTTCTGTTCTAAGTCACAGTTTATGTATGCATGCCTGCTTGGATTGAAGTTCTCCTTTGGCTATAATTTTTTTTTTTTCCAGAAAGCAACCTGTGCTATTCTGAGCAATTGACCCACATTAAATCATGACTGTTCTGTAAAGCCCTCACACTGAATCAATTTATTCCATGATTATGATGATGTGTTTCAGGTGGAGTTAGTAGAATTTCTGGTGATAAAATTGGTTAGTAACAGTCAATATTGAGAAAATACTGATATTTAAGTGTACACTGACTTTTGTCTATATTCTAATGGTAGCGACTAAAATGTTTCCTAGCAACGCCAAAAAATAGGTACAGTGTCTAAAAATTTTATTTTTCCCAGCACGTTACCTGCTTGCCATGGATGTACATGGTTAGGTTAGAAATCATTTTTTACAGTATTAAACTACTGCATTTAAGTAGTCTGTCTAAAACATTGTCTAAAACTTAGCCCAACTTTTTATCTAACCAAGGTAAACTGTACATTTACATATTTATTTAAGTGTAAAATTATCATTATTACATTTACCTATATAAAATGTTAATTAAAATTTAACAAAATAATTCTGGCTCTTTTGATCTGAGTGGACTCTGCTCCACATACACGGATGGCCAAACTTAATGAAATTATGTAACTGTTTGAAGGTGAGAATATATTTTTTAAATATTTGGTAAGACAGCTTGAGTGTATACAGGCCCTATGAGGTATGCCAGGGAGGGTATAATGATAAGAATATTGCTATTCATATCTAAACATCAGTTCTTTTGGAAAGAAAATAAATAAATGAAAATTTGTAAGATGTTTTATGTTCCTGCAGCCTACAAACGTTTGAAAAAAGAAAAAAACAAACCAAAGGCACTTTATTTTGTAAGACTAGATCCTGTACTTATGATTTTCAGGTAAAGGACCTCTACTTAACTTGACATTAAAGCTGAGAAAATTAGTATTAATAATTTTTTTAATATGTGCAGTGACCCAAATTATACATGAAAATCAATTATTAACAAAAAAAATCAGGAGATAATTGTACTACTTAGTCCTAACATTTATAGTGCCATTTTTAAAAAACCTTTTGAGGAAACACACTGCATAGATTTTTCTGCTCTCTATCATAGATTGAATGTCATGGACAAAGCAGTCAAAGAATAGGTCAGTGAACATCACTCCTTCCTTGTATGTGATTTCAGATCTTATTAATTTCTTAGCTCAAGGCTGCTTTAAAAAAAAAATCACAACAAAACAGAAAACAAACCCAAAACAAAAGCAGATGCATATTAAATTCTCTTTACCAAATAAAAACACACAAAAGCCACGTCCTGTTTTTAATATTTTGAAAATTATTTGAGAAGTGAGTTTACAGCTTCACAGACCATGAGTTAGTTGGCTGTTGTGCATTTCCTTTTAGAAGAAATTCTGAGTTCCAAGCTTATTATTACTGTTGCTCATTGATGTTTTAAAGAAATGACAGTAATTATATTGCTGTACAGAAGGGACACTAATGTGGTTTTCTGGGGTTTCTTTTCCAGTTACAAACTACATTTAGGTTTGGTAACAAGTGCTTTGTCTCAGTCTTTCCTCCTTTCCCCTCACACATATACACATGTAGCTATATAGACCTACATGTACTATAACTAAGGAAAAAAGGAATGCACACATTTTAAGGAACTGGGCTAGCTGAAGCTTTTCTGTTTAACTGTGTCTTAACAGTTTCAGTTTTATCAGCTATGGTCTATATTAAATACAAATCCTGAAAGGGGGCTATCTGGACATTTTCCACATGGAGATGGCAGCAATAAAAGAGCAGGTTCATAGGATAAATATGTATAATAAATAGGATAAATATGTATAATAAATATAGGATAAATAAAAGTATAAATTACAGTCATTACACAGATAACTTGAAGTTAAGCATGAGACCCCACTGAAGTGAGTAAAAATTATGCTAAAAGATTAGCTGAAGTTAGGAGGGGTAAGGAGGGAGCATCAGTGATCTGGGGGAGTACACTACGTTTGTATTTATGAATAGATCCAGAGATTAGATTTGTTTTTATAATGATAAATAGTTCATTTATAAATTCTGAGAAAAGGATCATGGGAGAGTCCCAAGTTGGAATAGACCTTGGTCCCTCTGTCTTTCCTTAGAAAAATCACTGGAGATTTCCTGTCTTTCCTCCTTGAAGTTCTAGGAGTCAGTGAGGGTCTTTGAGAGATTTCTGAGATTGTATCCTAACAGGAAGTTGAACACTGAATTTGAAAATTTACTGGAATACTGAATACCTGAAGTTTCCATTGTGTTCAGTTGAAAAACAGGATGCTTACTGCCCGTGAAAATTAAGCCTGTATGTAGTAAGTACTGTGCCTGATGTGAAAATGTCTGTGTTGTAGTTAGCATGTGCATAACTAATTACGTGACTTGTACATTAATGGGAATATTTACAACCTGAATCCTTAAGCTACCATGTAACGTTCTACAGAATAGGGACTAATCTGTCACTACCTTTGATTAGTCACAACGGAAACATTTTTTCTCTTCAGATTCTTTTTCTCATGATAGATGACTAGAAGGCACATTCTTCAAGAGCAGTATGTGAAACTATCAGTGAGCTATTGGAATGTGACAGAATGATTAGACTGTAACATTAATACCTTTCTTTTTGCCTTCATGTTAATTTACCTGTTAAAACATACAAAACAATTCAGAAAGTCAGTGTTGTTTGCAGAAAATTGAACTGCAAAGTTCAGCCAATTAACAACCATGAGCAAAGAACACTGAAACATACAGTAGAGTC
This sequence comes from Pygoscelis adeliae, assembly GCF_000699105.1. Lineage (NCBI taxonomy): Eukaryota > Metazoa > Chordata > Aves > Sphenisciformes > Spheniscidae > Pygoscelis > Pygoscelis adeliae. The sequence continues at coordinate 79,874 of NW_008824048.1, forward strand.
TCATTATGAGAAATAGCAGCTAGATTTCATATCAAAATGATCATATAAAATACACTACACTTTTTTTATTACTGTTCTTTTCACCCTTCCTTCAAAATGCTGCCTTCATTCTGTAAAATGGGAAATGTTAAGCGAGAGAACTTTCAGAAATAGCTTCTTCCCAGTCAGTGTGCATCTTTAGTACCTCATCTCAAATCCTACTGTGAATGAAGAAATATATATTTCTTCTTGAACCTTTTTATAGTGGTTTTCAGTACAGTATTGGAGTATTTCAAATACTAAATTCATTTTGACGGTAAATCCTCTAAACTGAGCTGCTGTTACCTTCCTTGTTTTACCAGTGGGTAACTGACACACTGATATTTGCCTCAACTGTACATCTTTTCTGATGAAAATTGGGACTTAGAGATTTGATTACTTTTCCCTGTCACCCCCAGCCCCAAGACAACTAAACTTTATATATTTGCATTGTTTTTCCCATTGATGTAGTTTAGATTGGTACACATTAATAATTTAACAAATCGGATCGTTATGTCTCAAGTGACTATTCTGAAAATGAGAAACAGGACTGGGATCTCTGAAGAGTTTGGCCACCTGAATTGTCTGATGACATGTAGGGACTTTTTATGGTAGAGTCAAAGAATAGAGTTGGTATTGCCACGACAGGATTCAGCTAAAAACAGTGAAATCATCCTTCTCCCTGCAAACTCTTGCCTTTCTAGAAGTGAGTTCCTAGAGAGAAATTCACCCACTTCTGGGAAATAAAGACAGTATCTTCCTTTAGTTCATAGTTCTGCTTTATCTTTGATCCATGGTACGCTGGATTAAACATGTCTCATAGTAGAAAATAAATAGCAGTGATAAAATTTAAAAACTGAATTGTCAGGTATATAGTCAAAGGAGTGGATTATAATTGCATAGGGAAAACCTTTAAACATGCCTTTATTGACTTTTGTCAAGGCCTTGATGTGACAAACTTGCACCTCTTTGTATAATAATACAGTATCATAGATTTCTTTGCAGGCCAGATGGGAAAAGAAAAGCCAGTATTTGGCTTCCAGTTTACATCTTATGTATTTGGAACCTCTTTAAGTGCAGGACAGACATGCATGTTGAACCTAGTAGAGTTACACATAGTAATACTATTTTCTGGATTAAGAAAGAAACCTTTTGAAAGTTAATTTTACATATGTTGTCTACAGCAAGACAGTGCCAATTTCCTTATTCATTTGTTATTTTAAACTTGATAAATGTGAACACTGTAAACTTTAGTTCGAGTCATTCGAATTCCCCAGTGCTCTCAAATGTACACAAGTGTTATGAAAATAATGGCATGTATGCATTAGAGGTTTCTGAAATTTATGTATTTTGCTAAAAGTGTCGATTCTGTGTTTTAATAGTGAAACAAAGTTTTTCTAGTATGAATTTGCAGCAAATCTAAAAATTCATGTGTAACTGAAGTAAAAATATATTGTTATGAATTACTGATTTGGGAGAAAAATTTAAAAAATCAGCAGTTGTATGATAAAAGCATTTCTGTGTTTTTTTTTTTCTGTTTGGATTTGATTTTCTTAAATTATTTTAACATGTTTTCAGTAGTAATGAAAACATTTCCACCTAAGGGTGTTCAGAAAGAAGCAAGTCTTAATATACAATAACCTGAAAGAACCTAACAGCTCAATAATTTCCAGTTTATTGAGTCTTTAATTGCCCTAAATGATGGTAAGCCAAAACATACAGATTACTTTTGTTTGACAATTTTTTCAAGAAAATAGCATCCATATTCTGGAAGGAAAAAGTTTTCAAAAGACAGGAATACAAAGAATATAATCCTTTTTCAAAACATAATTAGGTAGGTAGATTTGATAGACATGGCTAGGTTATCTTTCAGGAATACTCTGTGTAAACATATAGAGTTGTGTTCAGGAAAAAGTTGTAACAAGTGTAGTTATGTTATTACCACAGCATAGTCCAAAGCTAGTGCACTTTAATTCGCCAGGGAGTTATTTGGTACTCAAACCTGTTCCAACTCATTACTATACTTGAGACAAATTTGGTAGTTGTCATTCACAGAAGTTTTAAGAAAATACCTACATTTTTAAATGGAAGCTTACAGGCAGAGATACGGTTTTTCTGAAGAGTGAAGTATTTTTTAATTAAATTTTTTCCTTTCAAAAAGTCCTATTTTTTTACATTCAAAAATGCTATAAGAAAATAAAAATCAAATGGTGGCACTAAGTAATAATGTGCTTTTACATTTTAACTTCATTGTACATTTTCCAAGTCCCACATTACCAAGTGTTTGTGTTCATTTGTTTTTTAGCTTATTTGCACTAATCTTGATGAACTCAGGGAATTAATCACAAAGATTGAGAATGAACTCAAAGATCTGGAGGACATTAAAAAGAAATCGGTACGTGACGTTAAAAGCTTTCTATTGTATGGGTGTAAAACGGTGCCAGTTATTTGCTGAGGTCTGTCAGCTGAAGATTTTATGCCTGTTCAGTAACTGCATGAAGCCTCGTGAGGTTGATACCTGGAGATTGCAATCTTAATCTTTTCTGTATATAGTGCTCTGTTCACAATGTTTTTATGATAAATAAATTCAATAACTGTGTTAACACTTTTCACTGCCAAAATAAAATGGAGATAGTGGTAATACCTTAGAAGGAGTGGTTCGTTTCTATTAAACATGACCGTTCTTCCCTGAGGACAAACTCTTACCCAACAAGCAATTACAGGATAGAGTTCTCATATCAGCTTATGCAGTGCTGATCAGATCTTCTTGTGAGCTGACTCTTACGTTGCTTATTAGGATTCCTAACTCCTTCTATTTGCAAGTAAGTTATTAAAATTGATTTTAATTTTTATTCAAATAGGTTTTACAGGAAAGCATGCTATCTGGCTTTTGATACCAGATTGAGATAAAAATTTTACTGATGTACGCTGGATCACTCGGTCTATGCAGCTGAAAACCTCAGAAGAATAATGGTTAGACAAGAGAATCCAACACCTTTGGGGTTTTGTAGGAGGCAGTGATTCTCATCAAGATGGTGGATGGTTTTAAATACATAAATAGTACTCATTTAAATGGCCCTCTACAGCCAGCTCTTCTTATTACTTATTCTTTTTCATTGCAGGTTTGTTTATTAAACCTTTGGTAGGCATTTCTGTGGCATTTCTATGAACATCAGTAGTTAAAAATGTTGCTTTTTCTATACCTTAGAAATTAGGCTGCTAATTTCTGTGAATGTCTTTAGTCTTATGCAGAAACAATTTATTCTTGAATTATTTAAATAGGGGAGAGAGATATGGTAGGTGAGAGGCAATATAAATTAGGACTCTGAAAGCCAAATTTCAGTACAGACACTTAGCATAATAGTTGTTAAAATATCCAAAGGAATAAAAACAGACTTAACTTGAAACTATTTTGTAGTTGCTAAATTGCGAATTGGTTTTATGATAAGATTGTCAAGAGGTTATCAGAAAGGCTATGTCAACAGCAGAAGAAAAAGCCAAAAATGAGAGTACACATCAGCATATCAATAATCTTAGTATAGGTGAGACTTTTAGTCTACTAGTAAAACCGTACCAACAAGACTTCAAGGGTAGACAAATGCTAAATATGTCATAATTGCTCTTTGAACTGAAATCTGATAATGTAATTATTTAAATAAGTTGCATG
>NW_008824048.1:83593-98360 GCF_000699105.1 Pygoscelis adeliae
ACAAACAAACACTTAAGTACCAGGGGAGTTAAGATACAACTCATTCAGCATTCAGAAATTGTGAGGTAAGGACAATCTTTCTGTGTGCTTGTATAGGTTTATCAAATCATGATTCTGGGTCTCTAAACACTTGTGTTGTTAGAAATTCTGTGTAAAGGAAAAACGCTAGGATTAATTGCTGAGGAAATGATTGTAAGGAAACAGTAAAGTATTGATTTTTAAAAAATAATTATCAGGCAAATTTCATATTCACTTTTTAAAAATACAAATAGATGTTAAATTAGATGAATAGTCAATAAACTTGACTTGCTAAAATGAGGTTTCACTTTGCAAGGGAAGTCATTAGAATTTCGTTTTTGATGTCTAACACCATGTATAATTAGGTTAGATATCTTAAAAACTGGAGGAAATGCAGATTTTCATTCCTCAGCTCTGACACAAGTGACAGTGGCAGTTTCAGAAGCATCCAGAATAGAGTTTGTTTCAGCTTTTCTGAAGTGTCTAGTCTATTAAGTAAAACACTGTTTTAATTTCATGATGGAAATTTCACCTAATGTGAAAGCTTATTTTAATATGATGGTACTCATTTTGATGCTGTTCATGGACTTCTTTCTAGTTTTGACCTGAAGATGGTGGTGTTCTTACTACTTCATGGCAACTTTACTGATTTGGTTTGCAGTAGTGACCTAGGTGAAGCCATAGGAATCTTTCTTCTTTGTGACTAACCTGCTCAGTAGTTCCAGTTTTAGTAATTATTAGCACATGCTACTGAGAGAAACCCTCAAGGCAAGCTTTAAAGCTTATGTTAAATACTAACACCTATTAGAAATACAGCTTGTCTAATTTATAATAAGACTTTAAAGTATAACCTTTTTCTTAGTCCTAACTGCCCTTTGTTTCCTAGGAGACCATTCTAGAGTATGTAAAAGAAATGCCTTCTCCAGAACTTGGAAGTACTGGAGGCTGTAATGAAAAAGCTGAGCTGTAAGACTTCTTTAACATGAGTAAACCTACTGTTGTCCCAAATTTTTTGTAGGTAGTTGGACTGGTTGTATCTGACACTTTTCAGAACATCAGCTTGAGCCAACAAATGACACAAGATCTTTAGCCCAAACAAGTTTTGTTTGGCAAGTTAAAAGCAAATTAGAACAGCATTATGTAATGGAAAGCCATGGGTAATTTTAAGTGTAGGCATTACTACCAGTTTCTCCTACAACAATGAAATAATAAACCTGTTTGGAAAGGATTTTCACTGTTTGGTTGATTAAAACAGTTTGGTTCTGTACTCTTTTGTACACCTGTATTGTCTTTTGAATTAGCTATCAGTAATATTTTTCCATTTAAAAAGTCTTGTACTTTTGCTTGATTACTGGTCAGTTTGTTGTAACAATGATGAGATTTGCCTTAGCGCCAGTTTGCCATAACTGTTTAGAGAAGAAAATGACATTTGACCTCAGTTCTTTAATTTTAAACAGAAGTTCAACTCAGTATTATCTCTTCCCAGACTGCCTCACTTTTGAACTCTAGCCACAGTTCTGAAGCGAGGTGCAATTTCACATATGCTTTCAACTGACATAAGCCAAAACTGCTGCCAAATAAATAGTTTCTACTCTGTGTGTCTCTGGCAGCTAATATTTTCTGTGCCACTCCGTGAGAGAGGGTAGCAAAATTCTTTGTTCAGCTGCATGGTGAGAGAGTTGGTCTGTGATAAACCTAACTACTTTTTTACTGCTGCTGAGGTGTTTGTAAACCAGATCAGTTTTCTAGTGCAATTTATCACACAGTTGCACAAATACCTGTGCTTGTGTTCTGCCACAGTTGAGGGGGTCATTGTAAGGACAGGAATGAGCATCTGGGGGCAAAAGAAGCTGCTTTTGACAGGAAAAGTGCTGTTTTGTGGCAGTTGAAGCTGTACGTGATACTACTATCAGGGGTGCTCTAAAAGGTCTATCCCTTCAGCTACTAAGCAGTTCCTCTCCTTACCACCTACTACATTTCAGGAGGGAGAGGAGAGAATAAGTTAGTCAGATTTACTATTTATTTGAGTTTCTGACTGGAAATCAGAAAGTGGGAGGTGCAGAAAGGGGACTTGAAGGACTTGAGTCTAATGCTCTGTGCACTGTCTAGTGAAAGGATGGAGGGTGGCTCCCTAAGGAATGTCTAAGCTAGAATGTCTTCTAGCTTTGGTATATTCCTTAGGACATGTGAGGTGACATCCTTTTACTTTAAAGCAGTGTGACTAAAAAGTAGAGTAAAAATGGAATTAATAGAAAAAAACCACAGAATTTACAGTAATGAATTACATTCTAGTAAAAATTATGTCTGTTTTGTTGCTAATACTGACATAGATAAGATGTGGGGGAAGTTACAAGCAGTCAGTAGGCAATTACAAATCTAAGTAGAACATATTGGCTAAAAATTCTATTGAGATTTTATTGCATTTTTACCTCATGTTTGCTGAAAATTTAGGCTGTATATATAAGCATGGCAGTTCAGTTGAATGTGAGCTCTTAGAAATTTGCTATAACTAGCAAATTGATCAAGACATGCGAAGTAGCCTAATTCCACTTAAAAATCTACTTGCAGTGGTATTGATGAAAAAATAATTTTGACAAACATATGTGATAGTGAAGCATTTTGCCAGTATATTTAGGATAACATAAAGGCTTCTGTCTAATATATGAAATTTCTTTCATGAGAAGAGATGGTAAAGTAGCACCTATCCTGATCAGTACGCAAGATAACAACTGTCAGTTTCTGACATTTTGGATCCCATTTTTCCCTGTGTCTTCTGTGTCAGGTAAAATCAGCGGGAGTTGCAGAGTGAATGGAAATCTCCTTACTGCCTTTCAGATGATCAGCTTCTCTTGTGATCTGAAGTCACTGGTTTTTTGTGTGAAACTTAATTAACCTATTTTGTAGATCAGTTGTATGTATTTAACTGTTGCAGAACTTGATTTTTTTTTTTTTGTTTTTAAAGCCCTTCTTGCCATTGTGTAGTCTGAAACTGACAGGATTGCAGATACTCATATCAAATAGTGAACTTTGGGCTTTTTTGCAGGTTGCTTTGCAAGCTTACTTTGTAGTAAGCATGTTTATTGTAAATTGAACTGGGTTTTGACAAGGACAGTTAATTCTAGACCCTGTCCTGTTTATGTTAAAGCATAGATTGTCTTGGAGAGAACATAAATGTTGAAAGATTCCTTGTTTACTGAAATGCAAGACTTTCTTTTGGTAGTGCCATTGGATTTGAATCATTCCATGTAAGTCTTATTGGTAAGTGCATAGCTGTCTGGGTAGTGAGAAGAGAAGCTGGAACCCAGGATTCCCACAGTTAAGTTGACAAGGTTAAAATGATAAAGGGCAGTACATTCCTGAGAAGGAGACCAGACTCTCCCTACAGGGAGAGAAAAGTCAGACAAAGGTGAGGGGAAGGAGAATTACTTAGTCAAAGGACACCAGCCAAGTTCACAACTAATTAGGGTTTGGAGAAAATGCATTGAAGATTTTATTGTTTTGCAGAGGTCTGTAACACACTGATGTTCTTGACTTAGTAGTAAAAAAGGTAAAAACCTCCTTTATAAAGGTTTCGGGTTCTGCTATCTTCTAATGTTGTTCCTGAAGGTTTTAATTAGACAGTTGTACTTCACAAGACAGGTGAATGTCTTTGTCTATCTTTGGGAGTGGATATATCTTTTAAGCAGGTGAGTCAGAAGGGCTGGAAGCAGACTGAGGTTTTCTGCAGCTGTAAGTCCGTATCACCTGCAGAAATATGTATTTCAGAGTGCACCTGAAAATTCAAAGTTAAAAACCCATGGGTTCAGGGTCAGAAATATTTAGAACCTTAGGCATAAATTCATTTGTAGGTTACTGAGGCTATCCAAAGGAATACATTGGGCGAGGACGGAACATAGTATTTTTTGTGTCTGCTTTTTTTTTTTTTTTTTTTTAAATTCCAAACAGGCTGCTGTTAAATTTGTTCATAGGAAGTGGAAGTATCTAAACTAAGAGAAGAGACTGTTTTCTGTTTTTTTTATTGATTTGCTACACTTAAAAAAAAAAAAAAAAACCAGCAAAAATAATGCAAAATGGCTCATTTACTGAATAAAAGTTTATAAAATATTTCCTCTGTGTACAGTAAAGAAATGGGAAATATTCCCATATGTTTGAAAATGTTTGGTAGGGAAACTGTTTAGAAAAGACTATACAGGGACTTCCCAAGAATGCCCAGCAGAAATTCATGTAGCTATCAAAAACAGATAAGGGCTCTTACTAATATTTTAGTGAATCAGACCTGAACTTTACAAACAATAAAATGGCAAAACTTATTGTGTCTTCTCACTTGGGCCCTGTGGAAACTTAATTATTACTGCATTAAATCTTCTTCACTTTTCAGCAGAGGTGGACTTCCTTCTCCCCATTCCTCCCTCCACTTCTGCCCTCTTCTGCCTGCTCCCCAGTGAAATACATACCATGCTTGAGACTTTTGCATTTAAGGTGTTTTCGGTTATTCTTGTTTTCATCTATATTACTATATTTACATAAATGTACATGCAAACATAATATTATAGTCTGAGAAATCTGTGTTTGTACACACATTTGCAGATTTAAACTGCAGATTAAGAGATCCTTATTCCAATAAATGTTTAGGATAACAGAATTTGAATAGACCTGCTTGAAGTCTTGCAGCTGAAACAATTTCTTTTAATTTCAGCTTAGGTTCTGTGTTACTATGCATCTTCATCTCTAATGTATCTGACATATTCTCTTTTTCCATTCTTTGTCCCAAAAACTTGATTTGTACTTTAGTCACTTCCAAACAGTCTGTTATTGCTTCTCTCTGGCTTGCCTGCATCTTTTAAAAACACTGATATGAGCCCAAAATGTTGAATTTTGAGTCTGAAATCTACACTTTTACATCCATGCAGTTTCCTGTACTTCTGAGGAGAGATTGAGCATGTGGAGCTTTCGGAAATCCAACCAGCTATTTAGTTGTCAACCAATTACTTAGTTATATAATATGAATGAAGAAAGCAAATTTTAGGCTTCAAATTGTGAAATCTTCTCCACAATAGTTACTTTTTCTTCTCTGGAATTTCTGTCTTCTGCTTATCTCACTAGCTTTCAATATTTTTGTCCCAGTCTTCAGGTTTTCTTAGCTCCCGGTATCTCTGTATTTTGCTGTGTATATTGTCTAGTTTTTTCACAGCTATTTTCGCTTAGCTTCCCATGATCGTTCATGCCTTTCCTTGTGTGGCTAGCCCTCCAATAAGTGTTTCCTAAGAAGCTTTCCTTAAGCCACTTCTATCGTGTACCTTTCTACAGTTCCAAATGTGAAAGTGTGGGCTCTGCATCAAAGATATGAATGTGTACTCATACATTTAATCTGGAACATTTTTGCCATAGAGATACTACTGTATATTCATAACATTTCACAGTGCTTTGGATTTTGTTCCGTTAGTATATTATTTTGAAAAAATTATTCAAGGCAAACAGCACACAGTTATAACAAAACAACTGATTTTAAGATCTTCAGCTGAAGAATAGAGAAATACTTGTATATCCAGAGTTAAGAAGATGCAAAATTCAGCTGTATAAAAGGGAGTTAAGTAAGATCCATAATAGCTTACAAGACACAGCTTTTTTGTAAATAGTTTAAGATACTGCATACATCCAGTTTCTTCATGAGTTACAGAAGTGTAAGTTAATATCTTGAAGTTCTTCTAAAGATACTTCTAAGAGTAAAATGTGACAGTTCAGTGCTGGATTATTTCACTGTTCTGAGTTAGGTTCAGAAAGATAGTAAGATCATGCTGATAATAAACTTTCTCCTGTGCTTTTGTGTTTTATATCTTTAAAATAAATGTGGTAGATTAATCAATGCAATGATGATAATGTAGTAATTTTGCCTAAAGAAAATTAGAACATATGGCTAAATGACTGAATGAAGAGTCATTTCATAGTAATGAACTAAATCATGAAATAAAGACACTCTCGGTAGCAAGAAATTTATTACTTTTTTTTACTTCATTTGCTTGCAGTGTTCAATAAGAGTATGGGATACCATTTTAGGCTATAGCTTGGTGTGATCAGATATCTAGGTCATGGAAGTGCAGGCTGAAGTCTTTTTAAAAAAAAAAAAAAGCTTGAGGGCTGATACAAGACATCTTTTCATGAGTTGCCAGTAAATGCTCAAAGGTAAAATTGATAAGAGATGTCATGAGTGAATTTGTTTTATAATATACTACAAGTCGTTCTTCCTGACTATATTCAGTCCCAGTCTTCAAATAACATCAGAGGTTAGCTGTTGATAGATATGTATATAATATATAATATTCAGAACGACATTGCTGAAGGTAAAATGCAAGATACTGACTTTCAGGAACTTTTACTGTAGAAGATAACTTCTAAGCATTTTCAAAATGAAAACACTTTCAATTATAGATGAGTTTGTATAGTATGAATACATAATCTCATCACGCATTCTTATTCAGTCAAAACTGCCATTGAAGTAAGTGTCTGAAATTCTAGTATTTGGCCCATAAACTGGTTAATAAGAACGTTCAATATCAATCCATATCTGAATTGAAAAAGTTACCAGTCTCTTTTCTTTAGGTATCTGATGTCCAAAGCAGCTGCAGATCATCAACTCCCTCTCTGTGTGACATCACTAGAAAACGCTAGACTGGTGATGTCACACATACCACAGAACCCCGCTGCAGAATGGAGCAGGCCTATTAAGGGTAAGGTAAGTTTTCTCCCTCCACCACCACCCCTTTTCAACAATATTGCATGGTTTTATAAGATTTCTAATTTTCTTTATTTTATGTCCCTGGGATATAAAGTAAAGATTAAAGAAAATCTTATAAAACTGCATAATATTGTGGTTGTGTGTGTGTGCGTTTATTTAAAAACAAAACAAAACCTCCTCTATAAAGTTCAGTCCTTACCCCATATATCCATATCCTGGCTCCAGTCTGCTTTGGGGTTCCATGATGAGTATGCCAGAATAGTGTATGTTGGGGCATCACGGAGAGTGGAGTCAGCATTTCCTGGCTGCTCTGGATGTCAGAAACCTTATTTTAAAAGGTAAGTTTTCTGTTGAGAATGTGTTGAATGTCTCTCTGTGTTTATATGGAAACATTCAGCACATTTCTAAACTGTATTTTTATTGTGTTTGCATTTTTAAAATTTACTTGTAACTTAGAACAGCTGAAAGTCACATTTTATACTTGTCCTCTGTCTAGGCCTTTTCTCTCTTTTGTTCCGTTGTTAATACCTTCCACTGTGTTTCCAGAAGAAAATAGCGTTTTGTTTGTCACTACCTGGAACAAGATGGTAATTAGAAGTCAGATCCAAGGTACAGAAGCAGTGGTACCGGGAATGTGAATTACAGATCACATAAGTATCAGTCAGTACACACCCAAGTTAGGTACTGGATATTTCTATTTAAATAATCAGTTAGGAATGCAGGCTCTTATCAAACTTAGAATTAGCTCAAGTAAATTGAAGGGGAAAGTTTCTTCACACATCTATTAAGAGCAGACTCTTCAGTGATAGAGAAAGTCTGTTTTTACCTCTGAAGTACTGTCTTGGGTTGATGTAGTTGGATAATTTTAGTTCATGTCTACTAATAAAATCCCGCTGGATTTCATAAACACCAGAACGCAGTACATCCAGATCTCCATTTCTACAGACCCCTTGTTGACGGGAGGACTGAACTACAGGGCTGTAATAGCTTTTCCTTTGCACTAACCCTGCCGTTCCACTAAACTACTACTTGTGGAACAGCTGTATTTTGATTACAAGTGGAGCAGTCATGGCTACTCTGCTGTGGTCAGTTCCTTCTGCGCCATTAGATGTTGCATTCCATTTATTTGTTAATCCCATAACACATCAGGTTGTACTTTGAGGGTTTTATCTTTCATCATAAGGAACCCTGCAGTCAGTGGGTGAAAGGGACATTTGAAAGTCTCCCCACCTTGAAGCAGGACTATTGTCAGTGCTGCATTAAGTCATCCATGACCTGACTAGCTGAGTTCTGAAAACAAGAAAGAAAGAATGGAGATTCAACAGCTTCGCTGTGCAACCTGTTCTAATGCCGTATGTTTCTGATGAAAATATACATTCTAAGGTCCAGCCTGAATCTTCTAAGCTTCAGTTTGTGGCTGTGCTCCCGCATTATATCATTTGGTATTACTGAGAAGAGTTTGCAACACAGACATTTATAAAGGCAAGTTTATTACCTGTAGAAATTAGTAGGCAGCTATGTAATGCTGAAGTAGGGAGTTAAGTCATAGCTTTATCAATTATTGTTTTGCCTTTTTTTCCTGGAAAAAACACAAGACTGTGTTAGACAATGAAATTGTATAGGAAAGGTTATGCTAGATTTTTTAGTGATGTGTCTTAAGGTTATAGACATTTTTTTAACTTCCCTTTTTACTATTTTAATATTTAAGGAATAATAGCAGATCATTTGTGTAACATCTGGGCTTTGCAGAAATTTTATGTGTTTGCACAGAAAACCAACTCAACCACAGTAATTTAAAAGATAAAGATCCCCCCCCCCCCATTCTTTTTTGGCCCATGTTTGTTCTGTGTCCTGACTACTTCTGAGGAAAGAAGGTTCTTCTCATGGCTTAAATTTGTGTATGTTTCCACTAACAGGTTTATCATCAAATCCTAAACCCCAGTAAGAAAAATGAGTAATTGGGATACAGGGAAATAATTAATTTACATTTTTTTAAATTATGTTGCTATAATATTTGCATTAAAATTATTTGGAAGCAAATGTGGAGTTTTCCAGAGATTACATACAGAGGACACTATTTTTGTTAACAACTAGCTCTAGACTTTGGGTGACAGGGGATTGGTTATTTTTTTGTTCATTTTTATTAGCAAGGAGAAAAGTGACTTGTATTTGTTCTTTGAAGTGTTAATGAAAGCGGTAAAGTCTTGAAGTCTGCTCTTGACTAAGCCTTCTACTTGCGTCTGGCTATTCAATGCATGATACAGTTATCACTTCAAAATTTACGCAGTGGTCAGCTGATACTTATCTGGCTCATAAATACTCTTTTTTTTCTACTTAAGCCAAGATCTTAGCCTTATTTGAAGATAAATGAGTCTCAGAAATTAATAATTTCTTCTTGGTTTTACTCTGTAGTAATTTTTCATGTCTTTTTAATGCTATGTTTTCACACATCCCATTCTTTGCTATGTCAAATGCATGTACAGCATTTCTGTATCCTGATAGTAGTGGCATCATTTATTTTTGCCATTTTGATTTTTGTTTTGATACAATCCATTAATACTGTGTAGTATATAAACTTGTCCTTTTAAAACTGTCTGTGAAGTGTTTTGTATATCTTACAAGAAAGATAAATCTGTGCACACAATATTCTTTCGTATGTTAGCAATTAATTCTGTTGACTGCTAACATTAGGAGGTGATACCAAATGCCTTGGTAGGCTACAGTATACACAAGGGCTGTTTTCCATTGCAGTGCTCGGTGGCAGGTTTTATGCAGTGGTGCATTACATGTGCAAATATGATTGGCCACAAATGAAGGAAATTAGAATGCAGTTTGCTGGCTTGTCTGTGTGCTCAACACTAACCATTGTGTGGTAACGTGGCATAATTTCCTACTTAGAATCTTTGCTTTTGTAAACTTAACTGAAGAATGAAGGAGTAGCTGTTTGTTTTCTTACGTAACATGTAAATGATTATCCATGAAAAATAGATACCTGGTCTTCAAACAAGCATTCAGCCTGACTGATCTTGCTGTACATTGGAGAGACCTGCTGAAATGTGTAGAAAGGAATTATTCCAAATTCCACAGAAAAATCATTATTGTAGACTGTTGAAAGACAGCCATGTCAAGCTTTATCCAGCTTTTCCTGCCCTACATTTCTTGGTGTGCTGGACCACAGGAAGCTGTGAAGGATATGAGCTCTATCACAAGCTAAATATGTATATGAAATAAATAAGTTCCCAAGTCTTGCTTCTTTTTCTTGCAGAACCATAGTCTCTTTACTGTCTTACATCCTCTCTGACAAGTTTGGAGAACAAGTCTTATGAGGAGCGTCTGAGGGAACTGGGGTTTTTTAGCCTGGAGAAAAGGAGGCTGAGGGGAGACCTCATTGCTCTCTACAACTCCCTGAAAGGAGGTTGTAGCGAGGTGGGTGTTGGTCTCTTCTCCCAAGTAACTGGCGAAAGGACGAGAGGAAATGGCCTCAAGTTGCGCCAGGGGAGGTTTAGATTGGATGTAAGGAAAAATTTCTTTACTGAAAGAGTGGTTAAACACTGGAAGAGGCTGCCCAGGGCAGTGGTTGAGTCACCATCCCTGGAAGTATTTAAAAAACGGGTAGATGAGGCGCTTAGGGACATGGTTTAGTGGGCATGGTGTTGTTGGGTTGATGGTTGGACTCGATGATCTTGGAGGTCTCTTCCAACCTTAATGATTCTATGATTCTATGATTCTAAGTCAAGAGGTAAAATCCTCATTTACGTAAAATGCACAGAATTAGTAGAGTGGCAGAAGTACTAGAGTACACCACATCTCTTTTTGTAGCTGTTACATATATATGCATTGTTCAGTCTTTTGTGTAATAAACTAGAGAATAAAGTTTTGGGAAGAAATACTTATAACGGGTATCTAAGAGTATTAAGACATGTGTGCTGTAGCATTACGGCCACCATGGTTGTGCTGTATATATGTATATACACGCTAATTGTCACTTCCCAATTTCTTTTATCCTCATTTAGCCTTTCCAGATTTATTTAAACATGAATTCTTCATGGAAGATCATAAGATTACATACATCAGTTTGGAAGAGAAACCCATTTTTAATTACACATTTGAGTTCAAAGCTTAAAGCTTTTATGTTGGAAAACTGGTCTCTGCTGCATAGGCTGTTTCTTTGTAAATGACCAATTTGCAAAACTTTTCTTTTAAAAACAACTTTATCTAGAACTTCGAATAAAATACAAAAATGTGATGCAAAAACTGTGTGGGTTTTATCCCTGAAAATTGTAGTAAATTGTTTTTGCAAACAACAACATAAATCACATGTTAAATGAGATTATGGTGAGATTTTCTGCAGAAATTTTATCTCTAACTATTAAAAGTGTACATACATGGTTGGTTTCCCTGACCTGAACGGATTACTACCCATGTTACTTACTCATTTAAGTAACTTGAAACACATGGTGTGTTTGTAGAATTCTGCTTCAGTTTTAAGTTTGACCTGTAAAAAGTAAACTGCAATCCTTGCAGTATTGCTTTTTTAACTAGGATGTTATCTCTCAGCAGTATTAAAAAAAAAAAATAGAAGTATTAATGTCTTACATAAATTAAGGGTAGATGTTACTGTGAAACTTACTAATATTTTCTTCCAGTTATTTTCTTCATATGCTGTGTTAGTGTACCAGGGTTATTGTAGTACTCATACAATATAACAAGATTCAGGTCTAATGCAATGATAAATAAATGGTATTTATGTTTGCAGGGAAGATGGTACCACCGGAAGCAAGCAGTAAAGGAATTGCATGGTACGTTGATACGACTGCTTAATGAACTGTTACCGTGGGAACCAAAGCTAATGAAAGCATTTCAAAGAAACAGGTAATTAGCTGCTTTCTTTTTTTTTTTTTTTTTTTAACAATAGCACATGGGATGGAAAACAGAACAAAACTCACCTTTTAAAAACTGATCAATAAGTTGGCTTCTCAAATAAATTAAATGAAAATACTTTGAGGAGAGGAGTGAGGCACTGGCAGTGCTTTAGTTCGAAGAATTATTTTATGTTCCAGACTTACTGTCTCTAAATAAAGTTGAGTTTAACCCCCTAATATTTTTTACCTCTAAAACGCTCTAGAATCCTTAAGTGTGCCTATCAATAGTTGTATCACAATCCAGCTAGGATTTGTATTGCTGTTTATTTGTTTAAGAGATGCTGAAAACCTGTATCTAGGAAACTAGACCAGGGCTTCTTAGAATACTTTGTCGGACCACTTACTGTCCAAAGCTACTTAAATTGGTTGTTACTGAATTCTTCACAAAGCAATTCTTAAAACATTGTTTTGAGGTCTTTGTAACCCTGTAAATTTAAAATGCAACTGGAATGAGGTGTGTCAGAGAAATATCAGTGAAGTGGTGACTGATTTAAATCTAGTAAGGACAAGTATTAATAGCAGTGAAGATGCTTTGACACCGTTTCCCACAGCATTCTCCTGGAGAAACTGGCTGCTCATGGCTTGGATGCACGTACTCTTTGCTGGGTAAAAAACTGGCTGGATGGCCAAGCCCAAAGAGATGTGGTGAATGGAGTTAAATCCAGTTGGTGGCCGGTCACAAGTGGTGTTCCCCAGGGCTCAGTACTGGGGCCAGTTCTGTTTAATATCTTGATCAATGATCTGGACGAGGGGATCGAGTGCACCCTCAGGAAGTTTGCAGATGACACCAAGCTGGGTGGGAGTGTTGGATCTGCCTGAGGGTAGAAAAGCTCTGCAGAGGGACCCGGACAGGCTGGATCGATGGGCCGAGGCCAACTGTATGAGGTTCAACAAGGCCAAGTGCCGGGTCTTGCACTTCGGCCACAACAACCCCATGCAACGCTACAGGCTTGGGGAAGAGTGGCTGGAGAGCTGCCTGCCGGAAAAGGACCTCGGGGTGTTGTTTGACAGCCAGCTGAATATAAGCCGGCAGTGAGCCCAGGTGGCCAAGAAGGCCAATGGCATCCTGGCCTGTATCAGAAATAGTGTGGCCAGCAGGAGCAGGGAAGTGATCGTGCCCCTGTACTCGGCACTGGTGAGGCCGCACCTCGAATACTGTGTTCAGTTTTGGGCCCCTCACTACCAAGTCTTATGAGGAGCGTCTGAGGGAACTGGGGTTTTTTAGCCTGGAGAAAAGGAGGCTGAGGGGAGACCTCATCGCGCTCTACAGCTCCCTGAAAGGAGGTTGTAGGGAGGTGGGTGTCGGTCTCTTCTCCCAAGTAACTGGCGATAGGACAAGAGGAAACGGCCTCAAGTTGCACCAGGGGAGGTTTAGATTGGACGTGAGGAAAAATTTCTTCACCGAAAGGGTTGTCAAGCATTGGAACGGGCTGCCCAGGGAAGTGGTTGAGTCACCGTCCCTGGAAGTATTTAAAAGACGTGTAGATGAGGTGCTTAGGGATATGGTTTAATGGTAGACTTGGCAGTGCTAGGTTAACAATTATACTCTATGATCTTAAAGGTCTTTTCCAACCTAAATGATTCTATGATTCTATGATGCTACCCAGATTATAAATCCTGGAGAGATTGGATATTGACTTGGTATCATCATTGCATCTTAAAGCTTGGTGCCGTTGTTGTCTGTTAGCCATACAGCTGTTGCTATATCATACCTTAGTTTTGCCATATATCATTACTTACTTTTTAAATGTCTTAGAAGCTTGAACTCTGTGTCAAATGATAGCTAAAGTTAGGCAGCTGCTTAAATGTTGAGTGGGAAGGAAGCAACTTACACAGTTACATGGTACAGAAATAATTCTGAAAAGTGTAAAAGGTACTAAGTTTAAAAAAAAAAAAAAAAAACACCGTAGCACCAAAGACAGTAAACAGATAGAACTACTAAGAGTTGGTTCGTTAGTAGCTCATTTTATGGATATCATGCATTAATTAAAATCCTTATTTGGAAATTTAGGATGTTATTGAACATTTTGCTTTAAATAATGGACCAAAGTACAAGATTTGCTTTTTTTCTACTCCTTTCTATTCAAGTTTCTGTTCATTTTCCTTAGCTGTTCCTTTCTTCCTGTCTGTAGCACTTCAGACTCCTTTTGGAAATGTGGCAGATTGAAATCCTTTCTAATAGTATTACTGTTTCCAGTATATGGGGTTTCCAGTTTTATCCTTTATGTAAATTCTCCTGTGGAATGGTTTGATGCCCAGTATTAGTTCTTGTTTGTTAAATGTGGTTATAGAATACCAAAGTGGAACCGCCATGTAAAGTGTGTAGAAGTACTATATATGAGGTGTGCCTAATATGAGTAAATTTTAGTCTGGAACTGGGTGGCTAAGATCTTGCATGTAGCTTGTGTGCTGGTAGCTAGAGAAGCATGCACTTAGAGCGGAGAATAACTTCTGAGATTAACTTAACTCATATTTCTCAGGATGTATGTTTTAGGCTGTAACCCTAGTTGATTCAGCAATGCTAGCATAGCTTTTTCCATTACATAACTGTTTGGACAGACACATAATATACCAGGGAACAGCTCCAGCTGAAAAACAATCTTTACATATGTCCTGGTTTCAGCAGGGATAGAGTTAATTTCCTTCCTAGTAGCTGGTACAGTGCTGTGTTTTGGATTTAGCATGAGAACAAAGTTGATAACACACCGATGTTTTAGTTGTTGCTAAGTAGTGCTTACACTGGCCAAGGACTTTTTAGTTTTCCATGCTCTACCAACTGAGAAGGCTGGAGGTGCACAAGGAGCTGGGAGGGGGCACAGCCAAACTGGCCAAAGGGACGTTCCATACCATGTGATGTCATGCTGAGTACATAAACTGGGGAAAGCTGGCCGGGGTGGCTGCTGCTCAGGGTCTGGCTGGGCATCGGTTGGCCGATGGTGAGCAATTGCACTGTGCGTCACTTGCTTTGTGTATTATTATTATCATATTATTATTATTATTATTTTATTTCAATTATTAAACTGTTTTTATCTCAACCCATGAGTTTTTCTCACTTGTGCTCTTCCAATTCTCTCCCCCATCCCACCGGGGGGGG
>NW_008824048.1:98483-120083 GCF_000699105.1 Pygoscelis adeliae
GGTCTGATTCATTATGCAGCTGTGTAGCACCAGTGACAGTGGTGAAGAAAGGTGTCATGTGAAAGGGAAAAAGCAATTGAGTAAAGGTTGCTTATGCTGGTGTAAACAGCAGCACAACCACAAGACTAGCTGCAGTTTCAGTGTCTATAGGGTGTGTCAGCCAACTACTAACATCTACTAATTGAATGACAGTGTTGGCCTTCTAGGTTGTCAAGGGCTGGGCAGAGCTCCTTCCTTCTGTGCAAGACCTCAGTATGGAATAAGTCTGGAGTTTTCCTTCCTTCCTTTTTTGCTGTCTTTAATCAGTAGGAGCGCTCTTTATGATCAAAATCCCCCTCCCCCCTTTTTTTTTTTCCCTCTTCTGAAAGGTCCTCTGGTCTTTTCAAAATTATGACAGTATAATGTTGAATGGTATTTGAATAGCAGCATTGTTTAAAAGGAACAGTTACTTGTGCCCACTGATCACATTTTTTTCACTGGCCCCACAGCAGAAGTTTCTCAAAAGGAAAAAATAAATTCCCATCCAGAAGCTCTAGTACAGTAGTGGTTCCCTAGTGTCCTCCTGTGGTTCCCTAGGAGGGAACTATAGTGCTTCTATAGTTCTTCCACACCTAGACTTCAAGCTCAAAATCTTAATGAGTTGAAAAGTATCATCCACAATACATCTTCATGCAGACTTCAAGGTTGTCCTCTCTCAGTGAGAGTGTCAAAGCTGTGAGTAAACTATTAGGTCTTACTGACCCTGACCAGCCTCACCTGGGCCTCCATCCACATCACCTGCCCATGGGCCCAGGATCCCCATTTCAGGTCATTCTGCAGCCTTCAATCTCTGCTGTAGGAATGCCAGTTTCCAGCTTAACTGCAGCAGTTACCCTGCCTGGCCATGGGTCCTGCTGGTCTGGACTGACCCTCAGACTGACCTTGGACCTGTGTCATCACTGTGGACCTGCCCAGAAATCATTCAACTGGGTCCTGACCCTGGCAGCCATCACTGGACCTGATCCTGACCTGAACCTGTGAATTGACTTCCCAGCTTGACTTCAGACCTGCCTCAGCACCAGGAACTTGCCTATTGATCTAGGCTCTTGGTTGAACCCAGTTACCACCCCTAGGCCTGCCCTGTTTCTTCATTCAGGGACGGTGGGATGGTGTGTATCCTGGCTGGTGAGGCTCATGCCCTGCCAGCTGTGACATCATGCTTGGCTCCTCCCTTTCCATCTCTTAGGGAGCAGCTGGCCATTGCTGCACTCAATGCAAACAATTGTTATTTTAATGCATAAGAATGGGTAAATTTAAGATCTTATTCTGTCATAAGGGTTAGATCCAGACTAAAGGCTAGACTCTATTCCACACAAGGTGCTAATTGCTATAATCTATTTATTCATTTGCTAAATAATCCTCCTGGATATTGCATTGGCTACCAGCCGCTGAATCCTGCAGTTCACTGTATTTGTACACTGAAATACCCCCTAGATCTCATCTAAACAATGGTTTAGAAGAAGGGACAATGGAAATATGTAGCAGTTTAGGAGTGTCAAGGTAAGTGGATGAGTTTCTGAATGGTGTTCAAATGAGTAAAGCAGCTATGTATTTCCATTATATGCACATTCTTTAGGGGAGTGTGAGCCTATGGAAATGACAGTGGCAGCTGTTCTAGTGGCCCAGAGATAAGAAAGTTTTCTTAAAGGAGAAAGTTACATTACAGTCCCGTAGCTGGGCCAAAAGCATGATGCGTTTAAGAAAAACAAGATTTACTTAATTCTTTAGTTGGGGTTGCCTTCAGAGGAAAGAGTACACTTGTTACAGTTAATACTCAAGTCCATACAGGTACATTTGTCACAATGCAAGATGAAGGAAGAAACAGAAGATGGATGCAGTAAAACAGTGATGGTCATATTTGACTCACTCTTTTTGCGTATTGTTAGAGAACCTAATGACTTAGAATTCAGTTTCGGTGAGGGAAGGGACATTACTGTCACTTCACATTTCTGGGTTTTAGAGACTTGCAGACAGAGCTACTCTGAAATTTTTTGAAGGGCACAGGCAATTAATTCTACACCAACTCTTGGTGTGGCAGTAAATACAAATTAAAAAAAATGTTAACAAGTGTGGTTCTTACTAAAGTCAGTTTTGTTATTTTCAAGGTCTAGATTGAAGAAGGACTATGATGACTTTAAAAGACATCCAGACCATGATAAATTTACCAGAGAATTGTGGAGTAATGATGAAAGTGAAGTTGATTCTGGCAAAGATTCTTTTCCAGTAGTATGCGGTAAATCTTCAGAGTCCACAGAACATGTGGAAGTTCCCAAAAAAGATCACCCAGACAATGGTAAGCATTTGCTGGAATTTGATAGCTTGAACTTGATTCAGGAGCTGAATGAAGTTGATTCAGGAGTTTAATTTTTCCATGTGAGCTTGTGTCCTACTTTTTAGCTTAACTACTACTGTGATAATATTGAAATAACTTGTGATGCATGTCTGACAGATGTAGACTAGAAGAGGGCAGACATGACCAAGATGAAAATTCTGATTAATGCAAGTTTTTGCCATTTTTGTGCTTAACTATTTCTGTGATAACATAGTAGGCCTGCTTGGAATGTACGTTTATGGTGGGTTGACCTTGGCTGGCTGCCAGATGCCCACCCAACCACTTTGTCACTCCCCTTCCTTAACAGGACAGGGAGAGAAAATAAGATGGGAAAGCTCATGGGTCAAGATACAGACAGGGAGATCACTCACCAGTTACTGTCACAGGCAGAACAGACTCATTTGGGGAAAACTAATTTGATTTACTGCCAAAATACAGTAGGATGGTGAGAAACAAAGACGAAAACTAAAACACCTTCCCCACCCCCCGCCCCATCTCCACCTTCTTCCCAGGCTCAACTTCATTCCCAATTCTTCTGCCTCCTCCCCTGTCAAGTGGCACAGCGGGGATGGGGATTGGGGATTGAGGTCAGTTTATAACACTTTGTCTCTGCTGCTCCTTCCTCACATTTTTGCCCTGCTCCAGTGTGGGGTCCCTCCCATGGGATACAGTCCTGCATTAACTGCTCCAGCATGGGTACTCTCCACAGGCTAGAGTCCTTCAGGATAAGACTGCTGCAGCGTGGGTCCCCCATAAACCACAGTTCCTGTCAGGAGCCTGCTCCAGTGTGGGCTCTCCATGGGCTGCAGCTTCCTTCAGGGCATATTCACCTGGTGTGGAATGGGGTCCTCAACAGGCTGCAGTGTAGATACCTTCTCCAGCATGGTCCTCCATGGGAAGGGGTCAACCTGCTTCACCATGGTGTTCACGGGTTGCAAGGGAATCCATTCCAGTCTCTAGAGCACATCTTTCCCCTCCTTCTTCACTGACCTTGTTGTCTACAGGGTTGTTTCTCCTATATTTTTTCCTCACTCCTTTGTGTCACACTCTTCTGCACAGCATTTTCCATGAGGCATCACCAGCTTGGCTGACGGGCTCAGCCGTGCCGTGGATCTGTTTTGGAGCCAGCTGCCTGGCACAGGGCAGCTCCTGGCCTCTCCTCACAGAGGCCCCCCCGCAGTCCCGCACTGCCAAAACCTTGCCAGAAGCTCAGTGCACGGCCCCTCTGTCCACCTGGCATCCCTGCCTGCATCCTGGGCCCTCCTATCCACCTCATGCATCCCCTGCTCGCTGGCTGGTCCAGCCTGATGCTCAGTATGAAACATGTGGCACTCACATCCTTGTCCCACAGGAACCCCACACTCACAAGTCCGCCTGATGTGCCAGCCCAGACCCCAGCCGCCCCTGCTCACCAGCTAGTCCGGGTTGAAGTTTGCCAGTGAGTACACACTCACTGCCCCCACGCACACTGGATTTGGGGAAGATACAGACACTCATCCCCCAGCAGCTGGCACCAGGCACACAGGCTGTGACCTCCTGCTGTGTCCTTGCAGCTCCCCCTTCCTCTGCACATCTCTTCATGGGTTTGTATAGCTCTACTGATTCCTTCACCCCTCCCAGCCAAGTATCCAGGATCTTCCCTGGTTTATAATCATATCAGTTGCAAAGTCCAGGTTGATCTTCCTGGAAGGGGCACCTGCAGTTTCTTGATAACCCATCAATTGGTGTGATCGGTGAGGTTGTTTCTTTGTCATTGTCTCCATGTTTGTTTTGTTAGAGCTGTGTCTCGGTATACTTTTTTTTCCTGGCTTCTCCCTTTTTCCCTCAGTTTCCCAATTAACCAGGTCCTTGATGAGATAACATTGCTGGAATAAACATTCTCACACTCTCACATGCCTTCATCAATTAGTGTGAATGACCAGGTTTTGTTTTCCTCACTGTCTCCTGTGCTGGTCAGGTTTGTGTCCCTGTATGTTCTTGTTTATGACTTCCTCCTTTTATTACCCACTTTTTGCATTGAAAAAGGTCCTTGACCAGATGCCCTTAAAGAAGGAGGCATTGTCCTTCCACATATCCTTAACGCTTGCAAGCTAGCATTTTGCCTTCAGCTAGACACTGTAAAATTGTTATATAGAGGTATCAGTTGCAAATGTGTAAAACACAGTTTCTGTTTTAATATCCTTGCAGATGAAATGAAACTATTAGAGATGAATTTACCTGCAGGAAAAAACAGAATTCTGAAAAAAGAATCAACTTCTAAAGAAATACAGAAGATACTGCCCAAATGTGTTAAACGACAGTCCAAGCAAAATAGTTGTCTGGATCAAAACACTAATGAGCTTTCACCAAGGAAGAAAGCTAAGCTGAGCACTAATGAGGCTGTGGTCCAGAGTTCAGAAAGTAGCCTGCAGCCAGATAGTTTCTTGACTGAGCTGAAACAATTTGAAGGGTCAACTCTAGAATCATTTTCCTTGACAGATCCTGCAACATCAGTATCAAACTTTCTGAAAGGGACCAAACCTATCCAGGCCTTGCTTGCCAAGAATACTGGGAACAAAGTGACCTTAACAAATCAACTGTCACCTCCCCCAGGCATAAATGTATCTACTTCTGAAAAGCCAGTTTTATCACCTTTGGAATCATCACTGATAAAACCAGCATTGCCCTCCCAGACCAGTTCAAAGACTCCTTTACAAATGCTATACAAAATGCCAAATGGCCAATGTGTACCAATAGACCTTCACAACAGCTCTGTGAAAATTCAAATGCAACCTATGATTGACCCTAAAACTGGAGAAAAAGTCATGCAGCAAGTTCTTATTTTACCTAAGAATTTTCTTATTCAGCAGAAGGAAGGAAAAATTGTGTCCAAGGACATTCAGTCACTACAACAAAAATCATCTGAGCTGCACTGCACAACTTTACCAGAAATACCAAATGTTAGTGTTTCTTTAACACCTGTTCTGGTAACAGGCCCTGCAAATGCTACCACTCAGTCACCTAGTACCATTTTTAACAAGAATATTACCCACTTGTCACAAGTGGCTGGTCCTATGAACACTACACAACCATTGCCTGTGGTAACTTCAGCAGCTTACTTATTATCATCAACAATTAAGGTGAGCCAAACTGAAACTGACAAGACTACAGTTTCAACTGCCATGTTGCCTGTGTCTTTGACTTCACCTACTCTTTCCACAGCTAGCCAGTCTTTGATATCAGCAACAGCATTAAGTGGGTCTACAAACACTGCTTCTGCCTGTCATAGTCTTGCATCACAGCAGACAACTGACTCCTTTGAAACTAGACAAGAGCTGAAGACGGTGTGTATAAGAGAATCACAATCTATTCTGGTCACAACACGAGGTGGAAACACAGGAATTGTTAAAGTGCGAACAAACCCAGACCAGATTTCACCTAGTAGTTTATCTTCTAGTTCAGTTTTCACTTACGCACCTCAACTTCAGGCCTTTCTTGTGCCAAAAACTACAGCATTATCATGCTCTACTCTTCCATCTGTAGCAACAGCCACGTCTAGTCTCCCTCATATTGGACAATTGTCTATTTCTGGATTTGCCCCCTCAACAGCTTCTTCTGTTAACATTCCAGCTTTCCCAGCTGATTTTACCCAGGCAATGGAGAAAAATACCAAATTCACTTTACAGCAGCCTGCTATTGGGGGCACTGTGAGTCAAGTAACAGAGAACTCCTCCTATGTGTCCTCTCCTTCTTTATCCTCCATTTCATTAGCTAGCAATTTGATGTCAGCAACTCCAAACAGTCCTATTAGCGTGACTAGCATTGGGCAAAATAACACTGTCATAACTCCAAATTTTTCTGTGCAGCAACAAGGTGATATGAAAACTAAAACTAATCTTGTTATACAATCTGAGTCTAATTCAGCAACAAATGGAGATTTAATCAGTGGTACTCCAGTCCAGAAACTTACATTAGTCACAAATCCACCTATTTTATCTCCCTGTGGGGCATCAGGTGTCAGTATTATACCCTCTCCGGCATCCACTGGTGTTAATGCTCAGAAGTTGGTTTTCATTAACACACAAATTGCCAGTGGTCCGTCAACCACCAATCTAGTTGCAGAGTCATTGAAACATAACCTTCCTTCTTCCCTAAGCAAAACCTTTGTTAGTGCCACAGAGCAAACACAGTTGGTTCTGATCCCATCTACAGTAAGAGCACCAATAAGAATAAATTCATCACCAACTATTGCTCAAGTAAAAGATGTGAAAATTGGACTAAATATAGGTCAAACCATTGTGAATACTAAAGGCAATGGACCACCAGCTCCACCAGTTAATATATTGCACTCTGCCATTTCTAAGGGAGAAGACAAAATGAGCATGGGCTTCGCACCATCTTTGACAAGTAGTAGTACTCTGGTTCCTGTTCCAAGTTTTGTGAGTCAAAGTTCTGTGTCGGTTAATGAATCTGTATGTATTGCCACAAAAGCTGAAAATGCCCTTACAGTAACAACAGCAAGTGCATGTGTAGAATCTGCTTCAGTAACATCAAGTGGGACTTCTTCTGGGACACGGCCCACTGTATTGATTGGTGGAAATGATCCCTCAAGAATAAGGCCAATTCTGGGTAACCGACTGTGTACATCAAATATTGGCAATACTGTAGGTATATCAACTGTGAAAACAGGACATCTTGCTTCATCTGTGCTGATTTCAACAACACAACCAACAGTACCTTCTCAAAACTTAGCACCTGCTTTGCAATTTCCAGTCATTAGCTTGCCTGGATCTGTAGCCACCCCGCACAAAGTGTTAAATACAGTTCCTCAGTTGGCACCAGTTCCAGCTCCTCCTCCAGTACCAAAAAGCCAGTTGCCCACACTGCTTCAGTTTCAATCATCGGGAGTTTCAGCTGCTATGCCAAGTAATGCAAGTATTCACAAGCCTCAGAGTGTGTTGCCCCCTCCATCACCAAATACAGGTAAAGTCAGTAGTTTTCCCAGTTTTTCTTCCCTACAATGCCAGCAGGTGCCTCCCAATACAGAGAAACAAAGTCATGCTTACACTTGCGCTTCTACCATTCAGATGTCTGCAGCTTCACCAATTGTAACAAGCAAGGCAGGAGGTCAGTTGAATGAACCTTGCGTTCAACAGAAAATAGTCATTAACACCTGTATGCCTTTGGCACCAGGAACTCAGATAATGATTAATGGTACTCGTTTTGTTGTTCCACCACAAGGCCTTGGAACTGGCAGCCATGTTCTTCTTCTGTCTTGTAATACAAAACAGACGGCTCCTTTGACTATTAACCATGGTCAAGAGGCTCAAGGTGTACCAATTGTTAATCCAATAACCTCAAAAGTCATGCTAGCACCAAGTAATTCATTAAGTTGGCAAATATCAAAACATCCCTTGAAAAGCTCTACAAAAATTGTG
This sequence comes from Pygoscelis adeliae, assembly GCF_000699105.1. Classification (NCBI taxonomy): domain Eukaryota; kingdom Metazoa; phylum Chordata; class Aves; order Sphenisciformes; family Spheniscidae; genus Pygoscelis; species Pygoscelis adeliae. The sequence continues at coordinate 106,272 of NW_008824048.1, forward strand.
AACTCTTTTGGGTCTGCAGATGCTTTACCCATCGTACATGCAACACCCCAGATACTTAGTACTCCAGCTAGCTCATGTACTCCACTGTCTGCAGCGACACTGTCTGTGTCTTCAGTGATAAAATCTCCCGTTAATGTTGTAGATACATCATCTGTGGTTTCTGCCATTCATCCTCCGAACTCTCATTTGCCAAGCAGCACTTCAGTGTTTCACTTAGACACTTCTATCAAAAAACTGTTGGTTAGTCCAGAGGGAGCCATCTTGAATGCTATAAATACTCCAGCATCAAAAGTTTCTTCCCTGTCTTCATCACTGCCTCCTGTTGTTGTGTCCACAAGCAGAAATCCTACCACTGTCTTCCCTGCATCTCGGTCATCTTGCCTTGATAAACCTGACAAAGCTGCATCCTGAATTTACCACAAATGAGCCACTTCTTTGCAATTTCGGGGCATTCTGACTTTGGAAGTTGTAACTATTGAATAATTTCTTACATTGTTTGAAGCAGTTGATTTACTCAAAATTACTTAAGATTACAGTTCTTTCCTGTTTACCTGTGGGGCTTAGGAGGAAGAAAAATGTGTTTAGTTTCTCAGAGAGAAGTTTTCAGAGAGTTCTTTAGTAAAAAGGTCAGAAATGACCAATGAGTTCATTAAACATTTTAGTTTGGAGAAATCTAGCCTTTTGCACATGTTCCATCTTACAGTATGGACTGTTTGCCAGTGTGTTTATGACAGTATATATCTTCTTTTTATCTGTCAAATTTATTTTTGATTTGTTTCTGAAAAAAAAATATTTATGCATTGTAAAAATGCCGTCTATGGTATAGAATTGTAAATATTCATGAATTCCTAACAGTCTGTACTAAACTATATGTACAAAGAACTATGCTGTCTTATTTATGTTTTGTTTACATAATGTATAGTTTTTTAAGTATTTTAGTAACATTGGACCAGTGTACTGTTTAGCAACAATGCAGAAAAATCTGCATATAATAAATCAAGTTGCTGTACTGCTTTGTGTTGGCAATAGTTCAAAAATGTGTATGTCTGTTACACCATGGCAGATACATATACCTTCCTACTTAATGCAGATGCATCTCAGCTTTTGGAATATAGTAGAATGAAATTATTTAATCTCTTCTGCTCTTCTTTGTGGTTTACATTTCACATGATTTCTTAGGAGTTGGAAGGAAGGCCGTCTTGTTGATCTTCCTTATACAGGGTGGGATAACCCATACTTCATCCATTCTTAATAAATGTTTGGTTATATTGCCTAAAATCTCTAGTGATGTGGTAAGGCTAGAAATGGTTTCCCAGACACCAGTCTAAGTCACACTGGTTGCTGTTCAGCACTGCTATGTTTTGTCATAAAGCTCATAGACCTATTGAACAGTTCATTATTCTTTTTTACAACCTTGTATGCATTTCCACATACCTGGTAACTGTAACAAGGTCACCCTTTAATCTTCTGTCTAGCCATAACAAGCTACCCAGTTTTTTCCCCAGTTAGGCTTTCTAGATCTGTATTTTTTTCTTTAGCTTTTAATTGGGTCTATCTGGAAGGATAGTGCTAAAACATCACACAGTATTAAAGGAGGCCTTATTAGTGCTTTGAGTGGGAATAATTCATATGTTACATAAACCTTCCCTTTTTATGCAGTGTATTAAATATTTGTTGGCATAAGTTCAGCTTTTGATCTGATAAAACCCTTGGGTTATTTTCTGCAGATAAGCTGAGTTCACAGGTGTCTGCTGCAGTGTTCATGGAAATAGAGAAGTTTTTTGGTAACTTTTGAGACTTAGCATATAAAGAAAGGGTGCTCGTCTAGCAGCTCTTATTTTATGGAAGATGATGATTTTAGAAGTGCTGTTGTAAAATCTGAAATCATAGTCTCTGTTAGTTGCTTGGAAGATCCAGTCTTAGGCTGAACATCTTTATATGTGTGGGATTTTTTTGTTGGTTTTTTTTTTTTTAGAAACTAGAAGGGAAGATTTCAGAAGAATTCATGAATGTTAGTTGCCTTTTTAATAACTATGACTTCAAAGGGGGATAAAAGCTTACATATCTGTATTTAGCAGCATTCTTAGATTGATTTTCATCAAGACAAGGCTTAAGCTTTTGTTCCTCATCCTGTCGAGTTTTCTCCTTCCCTTCCCCATTTGCCATACACAGTTTGGCAGTTTGGATGTTGGGTTGAAGATAAAGACCACAGCTAACCCCCTCTGTGTTGGCTGCCCTTCATATTGTTCTGAAAAGTAATCTGGTAATTAGTTAACTAGAGTTCTGGGGGGTAAGCAGGGGGAAGAAAGGCTTGTGCCTTCTATAGGTACCTCCCTTTCTGCACTAACTAAAAATTTTGAATTGGGAAATTGCCTTTTTTTGGATCAGCAATCTCCATCTTATCTCAGGACTGGGAAGATGGAAGCTGTCAGTTTTGGGGTGTGAGAAGGTTGGTTTTTATTTTAGGAAAAGCTACATGGTGAACTTTTCCTACTTCTCATTAAAGGTGTTACGTAATCGATTTTGAAGACACTTAGTAGTAAGTGGTGTCTGCCTGCCGGAGTTCACAATATTAAGGCTTTTTAAATCTGACTGCATTTTGCAGTTGAATGCTGCAGGTGACTTTTCCAACAGAGGAAGGTGACAGAGAATGGCAGTTTCTTCATGGACATTTTATATACTCTAAAACCATATATACCAGCAACACATTTTATTTCCATTTCACTGGTGGAACCTTGGGACTGACTTTCTTGGATTTTTCTCTTCTCTTACAATGGCTGGTTTTCCTTTTTAATTTTTATTTATGTTTGTTGTAGAGTGACTATCTACATTGTTTGGAGAGCTTAAGACTAGGTTCTACTATTGCAGGTGGCCTGAATGGAGAAAAAAATCTTGCATGACATTTTTCTGTGTGTCAATGTAGTAGAAAGATTTATGCTGTAATTAATTCTAATAAAGAGAAAAGTCAGAAAAGCTTAATTGAGAAACTCGGGACTCAAGCTACTTACCTGAATGATTTCTTAGAAATTTTCTGAATTAGTACAATAATATTTTATAATTGTTTTATAAATATTTTGTAATTTGGCAGGCATAAACTTTGCAACATGCAAAGTTTGATTCAGTTTGATTAGAATTTTCATGGGCTTTTATTCTCTACTGGACACATGTTCAGATTCCAAATCCTATTGGAGAAAGGCTTGAGATTGCGACGTAATGGGTTTGCATGATTCATTACTTTGTAAAAACAAATTTTAGTGATTTTTGTGAATAAAATACCTCTTCCTATCACTCCTTTCCAACAATATAAGTGTCGGTCAGAGTAAGACTTTCTTTCAAATGAAAGTAAATAGCCGTTGACAATTTGCTACGTATCTTTTATTCCCTGTACCAAATACATATTGCTACCTAGAGCACAAAAAGTACTGTAAAAAAGTAGATTATATTCACAGATGCAATGAAAAAGCAGAACTACCTGCATCTTTACTTGAAATTAAGACATTTAATTACACATATAAACAAATACATATATAAATCAATCTTTGAAGAAAACATGTTCAACTTTTCAGAGCTTGTAAAATGCCTTGCTTTTACACCCCTTCAGATACTATATACAGATATTCAGACACTATATTATAAACAAAACTTCGGGTTTATTAATGACTTTCAACATTTTGGATGGTAGCTTTGATATTTACCTAAATGGACATATTCTGCACAGTAATTTTTCTTTGCTTTGAGTAGAAAATTACGTTCATTGTGTCTCACTGTTCAAACCCGTGTGTGTGTGCTGCCATTTTCTTGTGGGGATTCTGCTTCTACCATACTAAAAGCAATTAAATTTCACAAGTATTAGGAGTCATAGAAGTACCTGTTCAAATCAAGTGTGTTACTGTCAAGTCATTCAAACCCACTCTGATTTCACTGTGTGACACAGCAAAGAGTACGATGAGAAAAGTGAAGCAAAATTCTCCTGATAAGTAAGTGAAGAGAAAATTATTTGTCTCATGTAGGTAGGTCAGAAAATTACTAAAAGCTGGCATTTGAAGAAAGTCCATAGCCTCATCACAGTTTGTTTCATAGCTGATTTTGCTTATATTTTGTGGTAGTGTAGAATTTTAGTAGCCCAAATTGATTTTAAAGTAAATCAATCATTTTTATTAAAGTGTGAATGTTTGTTATGATGAGGCTGTTACCTTTAAAAAGAACAGCAGGAGCTGCTCACAGAAACTTAAATTCAGGTAGCCTGTTCGCTGTAAGCTGCACCTGAAGTGAGTTTACTGACTCAAAATAATATTAGTAATGCTGTATCACACTAAAGGTCCATCTATCCTAGCATCATGTCTCTAGGAGCAGTCAACAGTAGCAGTCCAAAAGAGCATAATAACAGACCTGAATATTCTTCTAGTATCCACTGATCTGTGAGCCAGAGTCTTGCTCAGACAGCTGTGATTTTTTTTCAATAGCCCTCAGTGTATTTTTCTTGATGAAATTGGCCAATTCTTTCTAGAATTCTTCTTGAACTCATGTAAACTATTACCATTTACAGCTTCCTGTGGTAAAGAGTTTTTCACACAGTGTGTAAATAAATCTCCTGTTTGTTTCTGAACCTGGCACCTGCTAGTTTCATTTGATGCAAATAATATTTATATTGTAAGATACAATAAGCCTTTGCTCTTTATTCATTTTTCCATGTGGCCTATGCAGACCTTTGCCATGTTGGTTGTCTCTTTTCTAGAATAAAGAGAGATAGTCAATTCAGTTATTTCTTACATGGAAGTAATCAGTTAGTGTCATTGCTGTCTGTACCTTTTTCAGTATTACTATATCTTTGAGATGTGGGATCAGAATAGTGCATGTTCTAAAAGCACTGCAAATCTATTCAGCGGTGTGATGATGATTTTTCTCTCACAATAATTATTTCAATTTTGGGGGGTGCATTTCTGGCTATTATTTAGTCATGTACTAACTTTTTTGTAGAAATATCAGTTGTAAACCAAATATGCAGCAATCTCAAAATAAATTCAATTCATCCTATAAGACTATACCACTTGCAGAATATCATGGCTGTAAAGACATGATCTTTAAACCAGATTATTGAAACCAGTGCAAGTCTGGCACTCTCCTCTCTCTGTACAGTTCCTACTCGTTTGTTTTAACTCTCTTGAAAATGCAGAAGGACAAACTGCTGTAATGATTTTGAACATTATGATTTTTTAACTCTCATTTTTGTCCATAGGATACAATTTTATATATTAGGTGCATGGTCATTTTATCCACATTGGCACCCAAATAAAAATTTTTCAGTTGTTGAAGAGGCCACTTTTGCAAATGTGACACAGATTATGTTCTATTTTAAATATTTTCCTTGAAACTACAGTGGCATAAAGCAAACTTTAAGATCTTGATAAACATGTCTTTTCTTCTTTTCTCAAAATACTGAATTTGCTGATAAATAGTCATAACGGGATGTCTGGTGTAAACAAAGTAACGAGGATACTTTTTTGTTTCATGTATGATTGGTCCAGAAGTTCTGCAGGAAGTTGGTGTTCTTACAATATCTTTTATTTCAATCTCAGGTAAACTAAACACATTAAATGGAAATGGTATGTAAAAGCAAAGTAAAGGAAATGTAATTAATTGCTTCTAATATTTCTTGAAATTAAGTTTACTACACAGAAAGTGTATTAAAATGTGCATAAATATGATTTTCCACCTTTTGCAGATGAAGACAATGAAGTATAGAGTTCTCATAGCAACATGGAAGAACTGGGAACAGGACCCTTGGTCCCCTGACTCTTCCAGCGTCCCATCCATAACTAAAGGTTAGACAACTAGATTACTGCTTTATTTTCCCCTATTCTTGCTTTTTACAAAGAAGAAAAATTAATTAGAAAATGAAATTGTTTTCAAGAATGTGAGTGGCACTGACAGGTAGCATTTATAAAAATTAAATAGCACAGGAAGACAAGATAGGAAAGGAACCTCTATAACTGAGTTTTGCGATTGTCTTCAGGGTTTAGAACTTTGCTTGTCAATATTGATGTCATAAAAAGAAGGCAATATACTTGTTTAATTAGTTGTTCATATTGATTCCTTCTAGCAAGCGTACAAGTATAAGATCAGATATTTTGGCTATCTATAGGTCATGGGCACCTAGTACCAGCATATACATTGAGATCCTGTCCACATAACATGCTGGTATTTTAGAATCATTCCTCACTCCCTTTTTTTAAATCACATGCAGCAGTAAAATAGAATATCAAAGAGGGATTAGTGATTGGATATTACTATGTAGTCACAGGGTGTTGTCTTGGAGCAGGTATTTTTAGCATTATATTCAATTTTAACTACTGGAGAGGAGGAATTCTTTGCATCTATTTATAAAAAAACTTGTCAATTCATATTAGCAACATGCCAATACTAAAATTACAATAGTTTATTTGAGGCTTGTCTGGCCAGTATTCTACAGTTGAACTACATGTTATGCCTTCAAAATATTGTTCTTGCCTGTAGAGTGCTTTTCTGCAAGGTGGTCTCAGAAGAACCTTTTATAGACAAACACAAAAACTGAGGGAGGCCTGTCCTAAAGTGTTTTCCTCTTTCCATGGCCTAAGAAATTGATGCAAAAACATAACCTTTTGTTAAAAAACAGCCCATATTTGAAAGTGAGTTTCTTACTTTGGCTCATGACAAAGCATACAGCAGTCCAGCCCTTGTATGAGCTGCACCTTGGATGGGGCATTTATCTCACTGTAGTGGCCAGTAGAGAATGCTTAGTGGAAAGAACAAGCAGTAGATCAAGTATGAGTTAATTTTTCCCAGTATGTATACACAGCTTTCAACAGTAATTCTAGGAGAATTGTGTAAACTCAGCCTGGACTTGTCTATGACATGAAAGAACAGATTTTGCAATCAGAGAATCGGGTACTGGAAAAAAGTGAGCAGTAATTCAGAGAAGCAGAGCAGAAAAAACAATGGACATAAAAGCATAAAATTGCTTCTCCAGTTTAAGAAGTGGTAGGAGAGGTGCATGAATCCTGCTAAAAAGCAGAAGTTTTGAATGAGGAATTGACTGTGAAATATCGTTGTCCTTCCTGTTGGTGAGGCCAAAACCAAAGAGGTGTAGAGCATGTGGACTGCATATCCTGAGGATTACAAATGTAAGAAAGACAGGCTTCTTAAATCTGTGTTGACACGAAAAATGTTCAGGAAGAGATTTCTGGAGATACAGAAATAGGAGTAATTTATTACAAGGTAGGCATCTGATACCTTTTAATCCTTGCAAGGATAACTTTACAGGAGAGTAATGTTCAGGAAATATTCACACTTGTCATATGATTTTGTTGTTTTACTGCAAATTCTGAAGCAGTTCCAAGATTGTTCTGAATATGGTTACCAGATGACAAGCCTAAAGTTCCTCCTGCAAACAACTGCAGACAGCAAATCTAGCACTGAACAGTGTCTAAAAGGGGTGGCTGTTTTGCTCCTGAGTGTCAGTAAAGAGTTACTTGGGGTGATGGTATGCAGAAACAGAAATCAATTACTTCTGCCAAGATAAATGGGAAAGGACAAGCTGATAGAAATTGAAAAATTAGACCTTTTTCTTAGCAAATACTCTTGAACAAAAATGAGTCGGTTCTTTTCCCTAATAGCTACAAGAATGCAGCTGATGATAAGGTAAATTCAAAAAAGAACTGGGAAGAAGGAAGGCTGCTTTTCTGTGTAAGCAGAGAACATAGTGAATGTGCAGCAGAGCAGTTTATTTCTCCCATCCAGAAATGGAAGCTAGCAGAGTTGAAAAGACCTTACAGAATTAGTATTGAAAGACTAAAGTATTTATATTAGGCCATAATTCTTTGTCTCGTACTGATTTGTACTCTACTCGTGTGGTGTACCTCTCAGGGAAGGGGCAAGTAAAGCATGTAGTCTAAATGTATAATTGGGACTATACTAAAATGGTTTGGAAACGTGAAGCTGCTCAAGCGTTGTTCAGGTTTTGGCCCGTGTAAGTCAGCAAGAGTGGAGTTTACCACTATCATATGGCAAGAGTTTTCTGGGGGAACTAGAGAAGGCAATAACTATGACTTGTAGCTTAGATGTCAATAGTGTTGTCACAGTGGATTCTACATTCTGCCCTTTTTTTCCCGGTAAAGTGGGGCCCAGTAGTCCCTGGTTCTCTTTTGATGAGTAAATTTAACAGATGGTTCAGGGTGGATAAGGATGAGATGGACGAGGGTCTGTCCTTCACATTCCCATGAGCACAAGGCATTTAGGATCACGGCTACCCCCAAAAATGCAGTCTTGGGCAAAAAAGCCCAAGAGTAGAACCTGTGTGGACAAAACGTCTTGAAGAGCTAGATTTTTGCAGCAAGGGAAGTAACAGTTCTTTCTGTTTATTAGAAACCAAGCTGCCTTTGAGGCAAGGATTTTCTGGGGAAAGGAAGTAAAGTGAAAATCGGAGGATTGTGTGAGGAAGCAGAATACAGAGGGTAAATTCCAAAAAGTGCACAAGGGCTGGTTTTTAGCTGTCAGCATGTATGGGATGTGTAGATAGTAGCTGTAGATAGCTTTTTTAACATTGTACTGCTGCTAGTTTACCTTTATTACTATATGTAAAGTTCAGTGCAGATGTGTGGCCAAAAGACAATACTGGAAACTTTCAGGCACTTTTCAGATCTAATGGGCAACAAAATACGTTTAATGAAATGGTGTGAACGCACGACAGTCTTTCAGTTTTGTTGCACAGTTTAATATGCAGTCAACAGGAAAGTACAAATGAATAAATGCTACTTCTCCAAAGCACAGAGGAACTCATTAACCTTTACAGAAGAAGTGAAAATAAGTTTGCTTTCAAAGGCAAGAAGATGACTCTTATGTCACATAAATACATGGACATACACCAAGAAAGTAAGGGATATTTTACCAATATTAGACATAAACATGAATCAAAATATGCTGGCAATGTTTTATTTAACTGAAAAATTACAAGCAATATGGTTAATATTAATACAGTTCCTGAGGCCAAGATAATCTATCTACATCCTCAGCTGCAGCAGGTATTAAGCCAACAGAGATTGCTGAGGTGAACGTCACTGGATTGTCCTGGCAACCAGCTGCATTTGCCAGTCCTGTTGCACTGGACTGGTGAGACTCAAAGGGATCAAGTGCTTCCGGCGGAAAGTCCTTGGTGCTTTCTTCTGTCATAGCGCTCTTATGTATGTGGTATATACCCATGGCTCTTGGCCCAGTGAGTGTTTTGCTACATGGTTCAGTATGCCAAGAAGATTGCACTCGTCATGACGTGCTGCATTTTGCTTTTGTGCAATGGCTGGGATGGCTGACCAATATTCTGGAATCTTTTAAGGCTACATTGAGGCTTGTAACCTCATTAGAAAGTAGATGATCCAGCAGGATCATACCAGGAATCCAGACACAGACAATGCAACTGCTACTGCCATTATAATTTACTAATCTGACAAAAACACGCTATATTAATGAAAGGCCTGGTTTTCAAGTTGTTCATTGTATCTACATAAGGGTTGCATGCATAGCTATAGAGAAGTTGCTAAGATCCTCTTGTACAGATGAGCTTTAATAACAGTGTGTCTACTTCTTCCCTGATAGAAGCAGTTTAATGCAGACCAGTAGCAAGCAGAGCTTCATTCTCCAGCTATGACCAGTCACCTCTCTTCGTCAGCATCCTGGGGGACAACTCAAATTGCCCATGGGTTTCTTCATTTGCTCATTTGGTGGGAGAAAATAAAGCGCAAAGATCATGTTTGTTGAGAATTACAGTTGTAATACAAGGCATCTGATTGCAGCCTGATTGCAAAAAGGGTAAAAAAAGAGGAGCAGGAGATCTTTGGCTTTTACACCCTCCCTGTACATACATGACCGCACCAGAGAAATTATAAATCTAAAGTTTGGTGACCATTTATTACTCTGGGGTCATATGACTGTCTAATGTGAAAGCCTTTCCTGGAAATTTGAAAAATCTATACCATATTCTCCATGTGTGCTAGTTCAGAAGTTTCTATGCATTTCTCTTTCTTTTTAAGGGGACAGACATCCTAGAAAGTTTTAGCTTGTCTTTGGTCAAGTGCAGTGTGATTGAGTGTCATACAGAAAGTACATAACATAGCCAGTTCTTGCAGCATGCAATTTTGGCAATTACAGGTCTCTTGCTTTCAAGTTCAGACCTGTCCTGTATTGGTGGTTTTTAACGGATCAGCAGCCAGCCCCTCCAGTGTACCCTCGTTGGGTATAGAGCCAGATTTGAAAAATGGAATTTGTAAGCATGTTTAGCATGAGTGATGAAGCTTCCACCTATATAATATAGTACTCTATGAACCTCTGTTTCCTGCTCTTATTTTCATGCAATAATTAAAATCTGATACCACTGTCTGACTGTGTCTATGAAGAAAGAATACTGCTTTCACAGGGAGGAAAAATGGGAGGACTTTCTGAAAACTAAGGATAGGTTTCCGAGAGGGCTCATCTATCCTTTAAGTATCTATAAATTAGTGTCAAAGTTCAATAGTTCCAGCTCTGGCTGCTGAGCAGTTCCAACGATGTGGCCTTATGTAGTACTGGAAGTAAATTAATGTTTCTACTTAGTCAATGTTAACTTCCTCGTGAGCTTTTGAAATGGCTAGTAACATATTTAATGCTGATACTACTGAAAAATGTGTGGGATCAAGTAAAGCTTTTTGAACTCTAAGCACTTGACTTCTTTATAGTAATTAATCTTTATAGAAATTACTTTTCTCAGCCATGAATGTGTATGTCAGTTCCATTCAACTGTAGCACCACACAGTCTTTTGAAAGGATGTTGCCCCAGGATAGAGAGTTGCAGAGTACAGAGTTTCTAAAAATCATTAGCCTCAAGCTTTAGCTTACCAGTTCTGCAAAAAATTTAGTCAGCCGTTGTGTTCTACATCTCTGGCGCTTACTAACTATAAAGTGGCATTTTGTGTATTTTCCTGTGTATTCTTCTTCCTGTCACTAAACAAGTCCACAGAATTTTTTCCTTAAAGGTGTGTATTGGAAATGACACATGTAAGGCAGCTTTTTAGGTTAAAGTACCTCTCTAAATTTCTAAATACAGATATCAACTAAATTTATAAAAACAGATATATTGATTATAATCTTTCACAGCGATTACAGATATTTATTACCTTCCAAAAAGTATCTAATTGTACTAATCTGTATAAATATTTTTATTACAAAAGAAACATTTCTAAAAACCTATGTCTTATTATTTATCACTGTATATGGACTTTGTTAGGCAAGTAAATCTACCTTGTATTTAAAAGTTCTTTTTGTTTGAAGGTGTTTGTATTTGTGTATTTAATGACAAAGAACTGGGTCCTTTACTAATAGCAGTTAATAACTGTTTTATGAAAATAGTTTTCTTCTGTAACTACTTTTAATTTTAACGAATGTTGTACAGTTTTATCTGCTTCCTGCTGTGAGATATCAGGCCTTGTGGATAAATTCGTTGATCTGCATGTAATCTTTAAGTAATAATCTGGCAAGTAAACAATAACAAAAAAGGCTAAGTAAACAGTAACTGCTCAATATATGTAGCCTAATTTATGTGTATCACAATTCTTTGTTTTCTATTACTGCTAGTGTTCTGGCAACCTGTAAAAACTAGCATCGTGGAGTCTGCTGTCTTCTGTATCCTTCAAGGAACGTGGGCTTCACACATTTTCTCATATTGTCATCATGTTAGAAGCAGATGGCACGTAAATCTCTATATCTACCAAGTTCTTTTGCTTTCTCATAAGACTGCCAGAAGGAAACTAAAGGTGATCGTCATTATACCCATTGACCGATATGAAATAATATGGACTCTAAGCAGAAATTCCTAGGTTGCCTGGATTGTGTTTTATGAGGAATTATTTCATTACAGGTACATAAATAAGTGATGTGAGGTAGAAGCCTGTTGTAAAACATAGTCACTTTTTGCAGGTTAATTTTAGAACTGCTGGTAGAACTGTTGGTAGGGAAAATGGTTAGTCTTTGTAACAGGACGTAGTCAAATGGTTTTGTCCATTTTATGACAGATTCTTGTACATTACATTCCAGGGAACAGTTTGTTTCTTTCTTAAAGAAAGGGAAAGTAAGTAGGGAAGATGAAAACAAAGGTGCCAACACTTTCTACTCTGGTTGATACTCAACTGTATGTACTTCCTCTTGGTAGATCTATGAAGGATGCAAGATGCTCAGACTTGAGTATAGTGTATTAATCTGACCACAGGAAATGAAAAACTTAAAACAAAAGGACATTCAGATTTGTTGAGGCATTTCAAGAACCAGTTCTGTAAACTAAGCAGGAATAATTTTCAGCAACTGCTAATGAATGCATGTGATTTTTTTTAATGATTTTAGCTTTAAGAAAGTTAAGCATGTACAGGAAATTAAGAGGGAGCATGAAGAAATTGAATTGGTATGTTCAGAGTTTAAGATTTCGTGTTATCATGGTGAATAAGGTGGTGGTGACTGATCTGCAGCAATTTTGTCATAAGCTGGTGGAGCATCAGGTACCTATGGTAAGGAAAATGGGTGTGAAAGATGATTGAAAAAACAACTGAGGTGCAAGAAAATGACCGTAAAGATGCAGCCGAGCTATTTACATTCATATCAGACATGGTACTACAGCTTAAAATAGTTGAACTCATTCATAATGTCTTTATTTTTTTAAGGTTAGTTTTTGCTAGTATGTTTTTTGGTTTTGCATAAGATTAAATTAATTTTGTTTGTATCATTCATCCAAAGAGAAAATTTTCAGTGTTATAAGAACAGGAATTTTAAAGAAAAGGAAAATTTTTTTTATATTGAGAATTCAGACTAATATTGAAACTTTTCTTTAAGAGTCTTGATGCAGGTACATTGTCTTATTTCCAATGTTAACAATTTGGGCAGCTTATTTAAAATTGGTTGTAAATTAGCCTTTTTCCTATTCTAAAACTATTTAAACACACCCATAACTTGACATATATTTATCAATTAACTTATTTTAACTTTTTTAAAATAATACATTTGAATGTTCATCTTTCCATAATGATTAGAGGAGCTACAACCTTGAAGTTTTATAACGTTCCCTGACAATCCTTGTGAGGGTATAATATACCAGACACAGTCGTTTGTTGTTTGTCAGAAGAGTGGAACATCTATTAGGGAGATGTTTGTTTATTCAGTATATTTCAGCATTCAGGTATTACATCATTCTAATAGATTGCATAATAATCATACAACTTAAGAATAAAGGTAGGTGAAAGAAGAGAATTTTTTAAAAGAAGAATTCTTAATAGTAGATTTTAAAAACCCTTTTCACAGTAAAAATTGTGCAAAATACTACTTTTTAAGTTAATGGAGAGGTATTGAAGACCCAATCTAGAGAGCACACCCCAAGAAAGAAATCATCGAGTGACTGTTTACCATGATTGTCTCACCATGTCTTACTATGTTGTAAGTAAATGAAAACTTGAGTTGCAACTTACCACAGAATTAAAGTTTCTGTGCTCCTGCAGAGCCATTTTGCAGTCCAGTATTGTCCCCTCACATACCACGGTTCGTATTGTGCCCACACTAGAGCTTTTGCTCTGTGACACATCATAAAGAAATACGGGGAAGATGAAAGGAAGAAGAGAATGTGAAGTTGGAGTAAATTATGCATCATTTAATATTTGACAGCACATTTACAGTATGTATTAGAATCTGGGATTAGGGCCAGACACGATGCCAGCAGGTAAGAGAGGTAATTACCTATCACTTTTTGCTGTCTCTGCTGAGACATACTCTTTC
>NW_008824048.1:120120-135619 GCF_000699105.1 Pygoscelis adeliae
ACAAAAAAATGAGGATCACATTTTTTAGGTCCAGTACTGCTGCAGGAACTGACACCTTCTCACGTACCTGAATGCCTCCTCTTTTTTATCCCACCCATTTCTTTCTTTAATGTCCAACCTTTTTCTTTTCCATTTTTCCACCATTTCTTTTGTATGCATTCTGTACCAGTTCTCCCCTAGCCAAAAAGCCTAACAAAAATTTGATTTTCAAACCAGAAAGCAGCAATCTGCAATGAGAAGGAATTAAAAAAGAGATTGTGCTTTTTGCCGTGATGTGCAAAGCAGGCATGAAAGAATTCTGGTTTTCTTTTTGAAGTTTTTTTTCAGTATTACCTTCATTTTTGCAACATTTCACAATGAAAGCTCAGGTTTTATGTATGCTGCCAGTTGATATAGGTATTGGGTAGATCACTGGAAAGGTAACAGGACAAAAACATCGGAAACAGCAAGGAAATGGATTTGCTGACTTAGATGAGAGGTATGTTTTCTAATTCCAAATGGTCACATCTTTTTCAAAATATTGGGATAACTAAAAGATATTTTACTGTAAAACATATAATTGGCTAAAGCTTCCACTTTAAAGTGAAAGTCTCTCCTTTCATAGGAGAGAGAGCAGAACTTCAAAGATAGTTTGAGACTTCTAACAACAGATGTTATGAGAAGGATTGTACCTTTTTTTTCATCATTTTTAAGAAGAGACAAAGTAGATTTTTTTAGAAGTAGTGTTTAGAAAGCAAACCTCAAACCTGCCCTGCTTTTTGTAAATCTTAGAACTGCAATTCAACTTTTATGCAAATAAATCATGCATCACCCATACATGAACATAATATTTACTTAGTTACTCGTAACAGTTATTTTTCTTCTCTGCTTCCTAGATTTACTCTAATCATATGTGTCCTTATTTAGGGGTAAGTCTTACGAATAGTGAATATGTTCTTTTTATTTAAATGACAATACACAGAACACATCTTTGTTTTGCATAAATATTAAATATAATGCTTCCCAGAGATCAGTTTTTCCACTGATGTGTTGTGCAAAGTTGGGCAACTGGCTTCATCTCCCTATGCTTCTGCTTCCTCTTGCCCCTTTGCCTGACTTGCAAGTTCTTCAGGGCAAGGTGTGTTTCGTATTGTGTGGTTTTAACTGTGGATATGTCAGTGTATATATTGCCTGAGATAATGATGTCCTATTATAGATTCAATGTTCTTTGCATTAATGTAATGCCAATAATGATAATATGTTGTCAAAATCATAGCATGCTAGAAAGTCAGCTGCCATGCTTACCCGCAGACTTTTATAGCCACTACGTCTTTTGTAATACCAGCAGCCAAAGATCAGTAAAATTGCCAGCACCAAAATGAAGAGTCCAATACCCAGAGCTCTGTTGGGAAAACAAAAGAAAATAATTAACACCAGAACTAGATGCGTTCTTTTGGGAGCAAGAATGATTAGAGCAAAAGTTTGTGTCAGTACCCTTTTATCACAGGAAGGCATGGAGCAGAATTTACCTCAGGAAACAGACAAAGTTATCGATAACTTCAGCCAGTCTCTGTAGATTAAGCAGTTAGCTAAATTCTCTGACAAGTTCTTATGCCTTTTAAAAATGAGAAATATATTTTTTTGAAGTGAATAATCTACCAGTGACTACTGCTTCTAAAAAAATCCCTGCCTGTAAATCCAGCAAACAGCGGTGCAATATTGGAAGAGAATGTGAAATAAATTAAATGCCACACCTGCAGAGACACAGCTCATGCTTATTTGTTAAATTTCTCTAGGCAGCAAGTATTGAGAAATGTATCCTAATTGCATCATATTGCAACAACTGCTGGTGATAGAAGGATTTTTTTGGATACATAAAACACTACACAACCTCAAAACCCGAGTAAGAAACTTTGAGTTTATGAATAAGAGCTCTATAATTCTTTAGCTCTTGTTCCGTGACATACTAGGCACAGTATGGGTGTCACTGGGTCATTTTAGGGAACATAGGTTTTGCAAACTGTGCTGTAAGACATCCTTCCCACTGCTTACCGGGAACTTTGGAGAAGTAGCACAGTTCCACTATCTGTCAGAAAGCAAGCTGACAGAGCAATGGCAAGTTTCCTAGTCACAAAAACCCTTCCTCCTGTGCTAATACCCTCCCTGTTAAGACATACAGATTTCACTCTGAATTTTTTTGTTCTTTGCCTGTTCAAGAACAGAAGAGCCTGCAAAATGCTTAAAGGAAAAAGAGGACAGGAAAAAAAATGACCACAAGTCAGGATAAACCCTTTTTAACATACTTCTATATACCTTCTATCCCGTTGCCCTGCAGTAATTATCTCCATTGGGACTGAGGAGTGGGGTATGTGACTTACCAGAGACCTTTTATATCTATTTGCTATCATTTTCACTGCCTCAGAGTCTCGTGAAGGAGTGTTTCCTTCTGACCTAAGAAACCTGAAGGAAGATGCAAGCAGATTCATGTGGCAGATCAGGCTGTCTTTTTGTCTGAACTGCCAGGGTGCTGTTTGAAGCATGAAGCCCCTCAGAGCCAAAGGGATTTTCTTTTTCACAGGTACCTGAATCTTGCAAGTTGCTCCTGCCCCTTCGAGACTGTGTGTTGGCTGGAGTTCTGTTTATCCCAAGAATACAGCTCGCGGCATTCCCTTGCTTCATGGTGCAGCCATCTTCAAAGTTACGAGATGGCTCCACTGGTTTTGTTACTGTTCTCAGCATGGTTAAAACTTGGAGACGCTACTTCTCCAAGCAACTGCTGCCTTTTCTGCATTTTGAGATTGCGTTCTGCTGTTCATGTGCACTGTAGTTTTAGCTATCCATTAGCCTGTATCCCCCACAGAATGAATGTATGTCATTTCTGGAGTTGGTGATTTTAGCTGCCTATTTGCCATCTAACTCCTTCCCTACCTATTCAGAGGCGAGTATGAAAAGCGTGTATGCAATTTCTTGCAATTCCAGTTAAAGTTGAAGCTGTGATATTAGTAATCCGTGCTTATATCTTGAATGCTCCGTCTGGTACTGGAAGGAGAGAGTCACTGTTCCTCGTGTGTCTAGAAAAACTGCTTACAATTGCAGCCACTGGAATTCACGGCAGTTAGAGGTGAGCGTGCTTAGTGTCAAGTGCTGAGACATGTCTAGCCAGCTTTCTCTTTTGGAGAACTGAACTGCTGTGGAAGGACTATGAGAGTGCCTTCCCCTTTGTTTATTCTCTCTGCCCAGGGATGAACATGGAGAAACAAGTATCTTGCAGTACATGTGTGTGTGGGACAAGTCACCAAGTTTGGGGGCCAGTAAACCAGAACCAGAAGCATATTCCACATACAGATATCCCAAGTACATTGGAAATACTTGTCTAAAGTAATAACACATCACCAGTGGAATAGTGTCTCTAGTAATCCAAGAGCCAACATTTTATTGTAAGCCAAAACTAACAGAGTATTAGATTGGATTAGTTCTGCTTAAGTGGAGTCTCACCCAGAAACAATTTACTGAGAGTCACATTTGTACGGTATTGATGTCTCCATCTGCTTTTTGATGGTATTTTACCATTTCTCTGGGGTTTTCACTTATATTATTATTTAGGGTGAGGCAATGTCCCTTTGAGGTTCTGAAGAGAGGTATGTGGATCTGGAGATAAAACTTAGTGTAAAGATCACCTTGCAACAGCCTCAAAAGAAAATTCTAAATAAGCCTCAGTAAATTTTATTATAAAGGTTAATGAGTTGTGATCATATGATTAAACTCTAGATTCTTGAATTCTGCGGTTAACCGTTTAATACATATTCTTAACCGTTGAGGGCTCTTTATTATTCTGCAATGACAAACATTAGAGACAACTACAGGATAGCTAAAATGCCCTCCACCTATATACAATAGTGACTTTTTCTGATACTATTTTGTACATTTCTTGCAATGTAAATTTTTTTCATCAGCTTACATTCTAACATAGGTTTTGCTTTATGCTTACTCTTCTGCTGCAAGATAGCTGTGTCCTTTCCCTCTGAAAAAGTTGCCATCTGGATGGTGGTTTCTTCTGGGCATTTTGTGAGCTTGGTCCTGCCCAAACCTACAGGATAGAAACAGACTGCCTCAGTGCAATAAATAATTTGTTATCTCTAAAGCATAATATTATCAACTTTTTTGTTTTAACAGGAGCATTTTAGGGAGGCAGGACAATCTGATGTCTTCAGAATCAAGTAGATCCATATACATATGCAACTGTCCCAATTTAAGGCAAAATCCAAAACTGTAACTATAGTCTGCATTTGAATAGCTCCACTGACATCAAGGTATTTGCACCTGAGTGCAACGGAGAAGAATTTGACATGGTGTCTTTAGGTACTAAGTGATGGCAGACTTCTGAAGTAAAATCTCTCAGGAATATAGAAAGAAAGGCAATTTACCTGGACAAGAAAAACTATTCAGAAGAAGAAAAACTAATGTTGTCTTTACAAGTAGTTGTTTCTTCATTTCTGTTATTCCCTGTAAACACTTAAGGGCCAGGTTTTCAATCAGCATAAACTCTCAGAGACCTGTTGATTTTCAGATAGTTATACTAATTTATATCTGCTGACAAACTATACTTAGACGTGCAGGGAATTTATATTATAATCTTAATTTCCAGTCTTAAGGGAATAATCATCCAGCTAAAAGTAGTCTGAGCAGTTAAAAATCTAATTGGTCAAATATAGTGAAGAAGAAATCCACAAGTAATCAAGATTCTGCCATTTAAACAGCACAACAGCAGATCCTACTTGATAGTATCCAGCTAATCTACCTACCTTACA
Organism: Pygoscelis adeliae; assembly: GCF_000699105.1. Classification (NCBI taxonomy): domain Eukaryota; kingdom Metazoa; phylum Chordata; class Aves; order Sphenisciformes; family Spheniscidae; genus Pygoscelis; species Pygoscelis adeliae. The sequence goes on from NW_008824048.1 coordinate 124,908, forward strand.
CAGGTAAAGTATAAAACCCAATGACTTTACTGAAGAGAATTCTAGCCAAGAAAACAAAACATTTTCAGAGTTCACTTAGAGACAGTCAAGCCTCTTCTAAGGCATAATTTTGAGTAGAAATTTTGAGCAAAATTTTGGGTAGAATAAAAAAATACAAATCTTACCTCCTTCAGACCTGTATTCTGTCTGTTAACTGTAAAGCGTGTACAGCTTTCTTTTCCTTGACTTAGTCTGTTTTTTTTCTTCTTTGATCTGTCCTCTTATGACTATCACGAGTTTAAATTCCTTTCAGTACAGCTTCTGAATGCATTAATTAGCATGAAAGAGGCAAAGAGACAACTTTTCATTTTATTCTTACAGACTGCATCCTTCCCTCCTAATAAGCAGCTCAAAAATCTGTTATTTCTCCATCTAGTACATACCCTCTGAGAAAAGGCTCAACGCCATTTTACCTCCTAGAGTGGGCAGACTACTTCTAAATTCAAACATGTCTTGATTTACAGCTGATTATTTTGTGACAGAGGGCTGGCGTAAACACAGTTTGCACATTTGTTTAACTATAGCTTTGTTTATGCACACTTTTTGCACCACTGTAACACTGTGGAAACTAGTGTCGTTGGAGCAAAACTCATAGATGGATGCTGTTAGACCGTGACACAAGTGTCTTAGTACAAGTGTCATGTACAGTTTAATTCTGTACTGGTAAGTAAATGCTGCAACTGAAAGAGAGTCTGTCTCATGAGCTGCAGAACTAACGAAGACTGGTTTCCTATGGATTTGTGTGAATGGCCTGCGCTCACGCTGCAGTAATTCCATTTACAACACCAGGCAAGAAATGGCAGTCTGTGATTAATTCAGAGGTCTGGGTACTGTGATGGGCCAGCAGCGTTAGTTACTACCAAAAAAAAAAAAAAAGAAGATATAAGAACCACATTCTGCTTGTCATTTGTCCCAATGAATCATTAATTTGGGCCTCTCTATCCTGCCACAGATTTTTTTTTAAGTTTGAAGGACTCAAACTTAAAACTTTGACATTTTCACTTATCTTTGAAGCTGTGAACCTGGCCCTAAATGTGGTTGAAAATGGCTGACAGACTCAAAAGTGAATAGGAAAGAACAGTGTGAGAGATCAACATCCATTTCCTTAGGAAATCAGATGAAAAGTCTTAACAACAATATTCTTAGCTAGTGCAAGGCTGGGAAGAGCCAGACCATTTTTCTGCTTGTATGTTTTGCCTAATTATGGTAAAAATCTGATCTTTCTTTGGATATTTTTCCATGGTGGTGCACTGTGACAGGACCAGAGGCAATGGGCACAAACTGAAACACAGGAGGCTCCTCCTGAACATCAGGAAACACTTTTTTACTGTGATGGTGACTGAGTCCTGGCACAGGTTGTCCAGAGCAGTTGTGGAGTGTCCGTCCTTGGAGATATTCAAAAGCCGTCTAGATATGGTCCTGGGCAACCAGCTCTAGGTGGCCCTGCTGGAGCAGGGGATTAGACCAGATGACCTCCAGAGGTCCCTGCCAGCCTCAGCCAGTCTGTGATTAACACCAGAAGGATCTAATTGTTTTTGCTAGACCCATTAAAGTTTGACACAACACATTTTTTGCAGAGGGAAAAATAAAGGGAGAAAGAAGGATGAACATTAGTAAGGAGCATAAACTTGCTCATTTGGCCAAATGGTTCAGTGTTTCTCTTATATTATCCCAGATAAACTCAGTGGGGGTTTCAAAGATGAGAGAGATGTAGGAAAAATTTCTGTAGATACCCATATGTGTAAAACAGTAAGTGTACACTATCACAGTCTATCAAGTTCCCAAGCAACAAGCCAGCCCTTGTGCAGTACTCTGAAAATGTCCTAGAGCTCATTATCAAATCGTGTTTTCCTGAAGAAAAGCTTCACTTCTGGGAGAGGATGATAACTGAAGGTTACTGTTTGTTCTTGTCAGAATCAAAACTGAGACATACAGAAAATCCACGTGATACCAAAACCAGTCTCTGCCCCTTCCTTGCCTCAAGCAGTGTGGGGGGCAAAATGTCAACTGATTGTATATTTTGTGTTCTGAATGAATCTCTTGTTAATAGTATAACAAGGAAGGGAAAAAAAGAACAACTTTGTCATGGATCTGTGGTGCCATCTGGTATGTAAATGCACAATGCTGCTATTGAGGAATTGGATGGATGAGAAGGTGAAACACCATGTCCTGGTTCTCATCTCAGTTTTTTAACAAAATCTTATTTCACTGAGGTGGTGCTGCTAACTCTGTCAGTGTAAAGTCACTGGAATTGACGTATGGATTCCACATGCGTTACCTTTTTAAAGATAACATGTCAGGAGGAGAAGAGCATGGAAGAGGAGGAGTGCTTAGGAGAAACCCCAAAGCAACCCAGGCCTTTTGTGATATCTAGCAACCTGTGGCAAGCCTAGGACACTCTGACAAATCTTGATGATAGGTATGAAATGAATGCTTCTAGTTCTAGTGTAACTGAAAATAACATGCTTGACCTTTTAAAAAGAATAGCAGTTGCTGACAGTGTGATTCCATCTTTCTAGGACAAGATCCTGGGATTTTTATTCATTTGGTTATTTTCCTTAATTGATAATCTTTATTTTACTCTGGCATTTGAGGCTTCCTACAGCAGACAGAGCAAAGAAACTTAAGTACATTGACACCTGATTTAGTAAAGGCTTTAGTTTTGAGTTTGATGGGAATTTCAGTGGAAAGCCTCGAGTATTGCAGTGCTAAATCTACATTAACAGTAACACAGTACAGTAAGAGTGAATAAGGAGATTATACCTCTTTCAGTTGGTGCTGGGGATCCTCATCTCTCCATGGTTTGGGGATTTACTTTGAAATAGGTATTATCTGGCTTCCAGAGCTGAACAGTTCCACTATAGGCCTGATTTGGAGCTTTTTGAAAAGAAGCCATTCCTCAAATTGCTGCTACCTCAACTGCAGGCATCTCCAGGAAGCAACATGTTGTCCTGTAGACTGCCTTGCACAGACACCATTAATATGTTGTCATCATGAAAGCCTGGTTCATGAAAATAAGTTCCTCCTCAAGTAATTTCCAAGTGAAACTGTGGTCCTTAGTGTCATACCCATCTCCCTCTGCTCCATCTCTGAACAATGTACAGTACAGAAGGAGTGGTAGTCTTAATCCTGTAGTAGTTATACCAAGAGGATGCCACAAATGAAGTGGTGCCTGTGTTCCTGCACCTTGTTTTTCCAAAGAAAAAAGATTGGATAGCTTTCTGGCAGTGTTTTTCTTTGCTGCTACTTTGTCCATGGTTGACTGGAGGTTCTGAGCCCAGGGGATTGTTCAGATTTATGGGACTTTCTCCATGAGATGCAGGATGACCAACCAGGTGAAAACCTTTTGGATGCAGTCAGGCACCACCAAGGTGAGGCAGAGTTATGACTTTCCTTGTATGTAATTTCAGGAGGCCATACCTGGATTCAAGAGAATGGTGGTGCTTTCTAAAGCCTCATAGTCCTGTTTCCACCAGTGAGTGACCAGCTGATTTGGGGTAAGAAACTCCTTGCAGGTGAGCTGCTGGTTTAGGTCTCTGAGGCCATCTCAGAAACTCTTTGTTTGAAGAAAGTGAATATAGGCAACACTGACTACATCAGCAGCAGCTTGGAACAAAACAGCCCTCTGCAAGTAATCCCTGCAGTAATAGTCCAGTGAAACTTAACTTGGAATATTGCTGCTACAGCTGAAGTAAAAGCAGTCCCAGAATGAATACAAATACTCGATCCTTTTTCTGTGCTATTAAACAGATATGTAGTCATCAGCTGACGGTGTGTCTAGGTGACTAATGCTATTCAGTGCATTTAGCAAAAAAAATAAACGACTGTTCTTTTTACCCTTCACAGGGTCACAGGATCCCCTGTTCAGGCTGGTGGGGACCTGGGGAGGTCTCCAGCCCCAGCCCCTGCCCAGAGCAGAGCCAGTTCTGGGCTCAGACCGGGCTGCTCAGGGCTTCACCCCGACAGGGCTTGAAACTCCCAAGAATGGTGACGGCCCAACCTCCCTGGGCCCCAGCTCCACCGCTGGGCTGTCCTCGTGGCTCCAGCCTGAGCCTCTTGTGTTTCAGCTTGTGCCACTGCCTCTCTCCGTCCAGCCACGCGCCACTGTGAAGAGCCTGGCTGCGTCTCCTCCATCCCTCCTGTTGGTGCCGGGGATGCTCTTGGGTGCCCCCAAAGCCGCCCCTCCTCCTGGCTGAACCAGCCCTGGTCCCGCAGCCCCTCAGTGGCCCTCTGCTGCACTCAGTCATGTTTATCAGCATCTTTCCTGTACCATCCTGGTGCCCCAAAATGGATGCGCAACTGCAGCGCAGAGGGGAATAATCGCCTCCCTTGATCTACTGTCTGTGCCCCTGTTCATACAGCCCAGGATGCCACCAGCCTTCTTTACTGCCCATGTCAGATGTCAGGACATATCAAAATACAGAAATCGGTGACAGGGCTTGTAAATAAAATATAGAATTTTAACAGAAAGTCAGAGGGGGAAACTGCATCTATTAAAAACATCTCCATTCCTCCCTCCTCCAACAATTCGCCTTCCTTTCACTTTATAAAATGAAGAGTTATTTTAAATATTGGAACACAGCAGAAGACTGAAGAATAATACTTTCTAGAAAAATCTAAGTTTTTCAATTGACATGATTGAAAAATGTTTTGCCAGAAATTTCAGGGCCTTGCTACAATACCTTGCCCACCCAGTTGTGTCCCTTCCAACGTGTGTTCTGCAATCAAGCCCTCACAGACATTAGATTTATTAGTGGTTCAGCTAATTTCCTCTAAGTTAAATTAATTTTTTGAAATAATTGTTATTCTTATGAGACAAGAAATAATTATTTTAGATGAGTGATTTATGTTAAACTTGGCTTCACAGATAAAGTGATTCAATGTTAAAAATTTCTGAAGTTCATAACTAGGGCAGCTATGACATTTGTAAAAGTTTGAAAGCTTTTAAGTGCTAAGTTTTTTCCTTTTACTGTTTCTTTTTAAATGTGATCCAGCCCTTCCTCCCTTCTTTTACATTGTCTTTTCCCCCTGATAAAATAAAATGACCAAAAAAAAAGTGATTTGGATACAGACTCTTTTTATTCTCATAAATTGAGTATTTGTTCAAAGAGCCTCAGGATAGTTGAAATGTGGGACTAAAGAGGACCTCAGGAAGTCATCTACTACATCCCACTGTTCTGAAGCACAACTGAATATATTTAGATTCTCTCTCTTGTCTTAGCTATTCTCTGATATCTCTATGTTTTCATATTCTCCCTACAGTCTGTTTCTATGCTTAACAGGCTACAACAAAGTTTTTTCCCCATTACATATATCTGCCTTGCTGCACATTATATCGATTACTAATTGCCATAACAAGGAAAGGAATTAATTGTGTCTCCTTTATCTCAACCTGTTATGAAGGCTGTTCTCACGCTCTGTACAACCTTGTGTCTTCTAAACCAGACAAACTTTATTTCTTACACTTTTTCTTTAGGCTGTGTTTTCTTAACCTTTCTCATTCTTGTTCCACTTAATTCTTTGCAACTTATGTACCTCTTCCAGTTAAAGCGTTGCAAGCATCATTATCTCCTCTATCTTACCATAGCACAGAAAGACATTTACTATTTTTAATATAGGGCTGCATTTGGGATTCGTACTTGGTTTGAAGTCCACTGTAGCCTTAGGTCTTCCTCTGTTATTCATCAATCCTTCTCCATTTTATGTGTGTATTTTGCTTTTTACTTCCGGTATTTAGGACTGCATTTCTCTCTACTAATTCTATCATTTATGTAACTTTCCCCATTTTAGCAGGTTTATTTATTTATCAGATTCCAGCCCTGCTCTGTAGAGTACCTGCAAATAGTTTAGCTCAAAACTATATTCATGTACTCTTGCTTTCACATCAAACTTGTTTACTGAAAATACTGAACACTACTTCCCCAAGCTAAACCTCTGTGAGCTGATGCCTCTTCCTATTTGATAGTGATGGTTGCAGTCTGTATTTGGGAGGAGGGTTTCTATCTGCTGCACACACGCTTCATGGTAATTTCATTTAGGCCACAGTTTCCCTAGTTTGCTTATTGCGGCCCTGTGGGACTGTGTTGAAGACTTGTATAGTCAAAAAGCAACTTCAACATCAAAATAATATGATAATGGTTACTAGTGTGGTTTGCTTGTGAACTAATGACGTTTTTCCTCAGTTTAAAACATTCCTATCCAAAACTTCCATCATTTTATAAATCCTACTAATAGTGAGTTTGGAGAAAATAAAACACTTCCATATGTCCTGAAATGCTGTAAGACAGCCAATGTAGTCACACCACTACGTCATGTTCTCGATACCTTCTGTTTTGAAGTTTCAGGGGATGGAGGGAAGGGTAGGGTAATGTTGACTTTTCTGGCTTAGGATTAGTCTGGCTTCCTCTTTCTTTTCTCTGTTGCAGTTGATCTAAAGTAACTAAAAATCCAGCTGATAGGACAAGAGTGGCTCCTGCCATGTAAAAGCCTGCTCTGTAATCTCCAGCCATGTCCACGATCAGACCTGGAGAGAAACAAATAACAGCAATGTGATTGACAGAAAACAGGTTAATGTGAATTAGTTCAGCAGTGTGAACATATCCTCTCACAAAGGGAGTATGCTGGCTATGTACCAGTCTTGCAGCTGTCTACATCGTGAGTGCATGGAACAACACCCCATTATAGCATTTTAAAATTTGAAACACAATTCATGTCTCATTTACTTTGCATATGTGAATTGCTAGTAAAACAAGATACTATACTGTTTGAAGCACTTTCCAACGTAACACATGGCAGTCAATGAAGGTAATGGCAGAAAAAAACCCAAATCATGCAGCTTTGTATCTGAGTAGCCCCATGTTCTGTGGTGTAGCTGTCATCGGTTGCTGTAATTTGGACCGGAACTGTACAGCACGAGAGAGTTTACAGAAGGAAAGGAGAGGCCTCTGCTGGAGACACAGTTGGAGAGGTTGCCTGCAGTCTTATGGGCTTTCCTGTTCATCATTTAACAAAGAGTCACAGATGTTAACAAAAAGACCCTGGTTTTTAGGTAGCTTTAAGCCAACCAAAATACCTAATGCCATTGTGTACCATACTGAAAAAACAGTAGTAGTGTAGCAGTACTGCAGCAGTGTATGTGGTAGTATCGGCTTCTCTGTGGGTACAATGGCAGGTTCATTTAGGGGCTGATGAAGGCGCTTGCTTGGTCTCCCATTGGAAAGTTTGTCCACATTTAGTGTACTCCCTGGCCCTCATTCCAACCTAACATTAGTGCTGTTAGGCAAAGGAACTCTGAATCCAAATCTTTTAGATTTTACTCTTAAAGTAGGAGAGGAGAGCTCGAGAAGCACTTAGGGTTCCTTCCTCTTCTATACCTTCTTGTTAGCTTACTATATATACACAAAGGGGTCACACTGATCCCCAGGTAATTAGTACTAGTGACCAGACACTATATAAATGTCTTGTTATCTTTGTATTTTATTCAGATCTTCCCAACATATTTTTGATACTGTTCTGTCTCAAAGTCTCTATAAATCTTCCTGGTTCCTATATTTTCAAAAGTGAATTAAAATGTTCCAGTATTCAGTCTGACCCATTTGCAACCTATTACTGGTGTCATTACCACAAAAGTCACTGTAGTCTTTGGATGAGGATTCAGATCGGCATTTTACAAGTCACATATTGGTCATTTTTCTGCCGTATCACTTTGTAAAGTCCCTACAGCTTGCAGTTTGTTTGTCTTGCATTTTTCCAAGATTACTTTGTCTCGTTGCCAGCCCATAAATCCATGTGCTGTCTCATTGTCTGCTCTCTCCTCCTGCTGTTTTTATGTGCTGCCTCCCCCATTTATTACATTGGTTAGCTCAAATGCTGTCTGAAAACAGCAGGCATCTCTGTGAATATTTCCTTGAGGTTCACATAGCCTAATGTTTCAAGCTGTTCAATTTGACCTTCTGTAGAAACCCTCCCAACAATACCAGCATTTATGCAACATCCCTAGTCTCAAATTTCAGTTTCTTCTCTGAAAGTACGGATCTGCTGCTTGTCCCAAAGGTACACTTTCACAGCAAGACAGTGAGAGTCCATCAAGTGGGATTCTGCGGGATTCACGAAGCAGGAACACACCACGCGAACACTGCCATTCTTCCCTGCTTTCACGTTGAACAGGTATCTCTAAAACCACAGAGAAGAGAGGGAGCAAGATATTTTGGAGAGGAATTAAACTGACTCTTTGTTTTTATATACTTCTTGGTCCCGATACCCCTGAGCTAAAAAAGGGGGAAATTTGGGTCCAGATCCAGATTTTTTTCGGTTTGGGTTACCATTCCCCTTTCTTGTAAACTGTATTTGGCAGAGTATCATCTTAACTTACCAGCGAGAGGAGGCCCCACAAAACCTCCAGTGCTTCGAATGAGCATGAAAAGCCCTAGAGCACTGTCAAAATCTGGCATGCCTACAACATCTGCTAGCACTGTAATGTGAACGGCAACTGTTGTGCCAAAGAAGAATCCATAGAAGCCAGTGAATATTGCCAAGGACAGGTAATTGTTAGCCAGTGGCAACAGCATCAGGGAAGTACTGATCAGTGTAATTGTCATTGTCAGCAAATGAACAGTTTTGGTAACGTGGAGATTGGCATACCAGCCACATAGCAGTCTGCCTGCAAAGTCCACCATAGCCAAAATGGATAGGAGGGATGCAGTCCACGATTCATCTATTCCCAGGCTGTAGCTAAGTGGAACTAAAAATAACGGAGGAACAAAAAAACTCATAGCAGCTAATATGCCAAAAATGGCATAAAGTACAAACTCCGGTTGCCTCACAAGCATCCAGTTGAAGATTTTGTGTGTGATGGCAGACTTATCTTCTTTGTCTATCCTAGATGCACCATTGCCAGGTGGTGTCTCAGTTTCAGAATGGCTAGCCTCAAGGAGACAGGTGCTTGCCAGAGGTCGCATCAGTACTCCACAAACACAAATATTGAGTTGGATGCCACCTATGATCAAGAGGGCACCTCTCCATCCATATTGACTAATCAACCACTGGAAAAATGGCCCAAATGCGAATGCAAAGGCACATTCTCCGGCACTGGCAACAGCATTGGCCAAAGCTCTTTTCTTGGAGAAATAATGGCTAACAATGCTAATGGCTGGGGTCCATGAAAAGGACCTCCCAAGTCCTGAAAAACACCAATACAAATAGCACAAGTTAGACGCTATTGAGGTATTTTGTGAAGGTGGAAATTAAAGCAGTCAGTGCTCCTACATTTGCAAAGTTAAAAACTGGTAAAAGAAAAACACTTTTGTTCTTAGCAGAAGAATGAGCTCAGTTGTACTATGTGTAAGAGTGCATTTGTGGTGTATGTTCTGTAAGAATAAGTCGCATGTTCAAGCAAAAAAGCAGGAGTATGAAGTATACACTATTATATTCTCCCTGTGAAAAAAAAAAAAAACTTGGTTTGACAAGTTTGTCACTGGATGAGAAATGACATATCAGTGTCCATGCTATCCTAATTAAGGCTGGTACTAGATCAGATCGCCGGGTTAAGCTGAGCTGTGTTCAGGGTAGAAAGTGAGGGAGGAGGTGAAGGAAGCTGGTGTATTACCTCTATTTGTTCTTCATTTTCTTGCCCGGCTGCTTTGAGCAGGCTTCAAACCTGCTCTAACTTACAGTGATTTTAATGGCTCCCTAGAAACTATTTGGCAGCCCAGGACTGCCAAAGGGCTCAAATTCCAGACATTTTCTCAGGCATCCAGCATGGAACTGGGAATGGTTTATTTTATTCCCTGCCAGCTTCGCTTCCTGTTCCAGGAAAATCTGCTAGCTCTTGAAGACAACTTTCTGGCCTGTTTTCACCTGGAGTAAAGCAAAGGATTGGAATCAACTGAAAGCCTGGGCCTGTGTTCAAATCATAAGATTATTTGATAGAAAGTACAAAATTTGGGATCTCTATGTCCTTGTATTTCAGGACCCTTTAGGTTCTTTAAACGTTCACAGAGCTCTTGGCTCTGAGTAAAAAATAAAACACACTTCATTTTCTGGTTGCATATAATTTGCAGGTGAAAACTACTAGCATCTAATTATTCACCTTCTTTGTCATTGCAGGTTTCTAGCACAAATTCTTACTTCCAGAGTGGGACATGAGGGAAATTACCTTTAAAGAGGGTTGCTGTTTCTAGTTGCTCATAAAATCAAAATAGAAATCAGATTTTAAACCCCCTACCGTTGGCACCCTCAAATAAGGTGTCTGAGTTGCTGGTGAAGGAAATCCATAAAGCCATAAAGTCATACCCTGTAGGAAGCCAGTCGTTGCATACATCCAGACCATGTTGAGTCCAAGAAATCCCAGTGCCATTCCTGAAAAAGCCAAGAGTCCTCCAGTGATCACAACTGCCCGATGGGTGTACCGTACACATAGCGAGCTGGCAACAGGGGCTAGATCAGCAGCAGAATAGGAGAAAGATAAATACGTTAGGAACATTAAGCTGATGGACAGGACCAAACAATCAAATAAAGCATTTGGAGGGGAAATACCCTTACAATGTTTGTCTCAAACAGCCTGAATTCTGCTGGACAGCAGGGGGATCAATTGAGATTTTAAAATTGGATCCTTGCTGATAGGGAAATGACTGTCCCTGCAGCACAGATTTCAAAATATATTCAAAATATGTGAA
>NW_008824048.1:135650-149924 GCF_000699105.1 Pygoscelis adeliae
ATTTCAGTGCCTTCCTTGCAGAACAGTTCTACTGAATTTCATGTAAGGGTACAAGTAGCAACATGACAAATTTGTGTAGCCTTTTAGCAGAAAGAGAAACCCCAGCCATAGAATCTCTAGGTTAATCTATAAAAATTGTATTATTGAGAGTGTATTATTGATATGGCTGGCATGAAAACTTTCTGGAGAAAACAAATCTTTATCTTCTAGAGCTTTGCAAAATCATCTGTTCATTTATAAAGGACCAAAAATCGAGGTTTATTTGGAGGTAATATGTTTCCAGGAAATTTGCAGTTCATTTCTTAAATTTTTATTTCAGTGTTACAGGTTCTCTCAGCAGACTGCATCAACTCTTCAACACATGAGGGCAAAGTTGCACCAGGTACAGATCTGACTTGGTGCAGCGATTCCAAAAACCAAAGCACTCTAGCCACTGTCTGGAAGCACCTGAAATGCTAGGGATATTTTTGCTTGATTAAGGATCAGTTATACTACCCGGCTGTTTTTGCATTAGCATCACAGAGTTAAGATCAAAGCCTATCACGGAAAGGCACTCTGTTCTGTGGGGACAGTTTCAAACCCCAAGTACAGGATTCTTTTTTAAATAACCATGGCCACTAGAGGGATCCCAAGTAACACCTGACACCAGCAGCCCTCGGTGGGGTTTCCTCCTGCAAACAGGGAGTCAGCTCCCTACAGTTTATTGATATTCTGGAAATTGGAGTTCGGGGATAAAATGAAATTCGGTTAACGAGGACCATGCTTATAAACTGAAATAAGTGGGGAGACAATTAAGAGAGGGTAGTCAGCAAGGTAGGATTTATAGTAGTTTGTAGGGGCAGGTTGTTGTACGTTCACGTGTGTTAAATAAGATAAGAATGAAGAGAATTTGGAAGCTAGGGTAAGTGAAATAAACCTGGCAGAGAGAGATTAATGGCTGCAAAATCTGCAGGATGTACATTGTCTGACAGCAGGTAGCTGGCAGAAGTTACACAAACCCCAAATGTCTCATCAGCATTTACAGCAAAAATACAATGATTTGATAAGCATGTAAAAATGATACTGGAATTCAGCCATGGTCTGTAAGATGTAGTGGATGGGATGAGACAGGATAAAGACTATACAGCTGGAGAATCATACATATATGATGAACAAAAGAAAAGTAGACTCAGGATAACAAGAGAGATCCATGGAAGTGCTTGAAGACAAGCGAAAGATCTGCAGTTGGAGCAGAAATACTACCAAAAAGCAGGTTTTTTATAGAGAATTATGGCAGAAATTGACTGTGGGGTAGCAGGAGGAAGAAGGAAGCTAGCCACAGAACTGGAAATGGAGAAGATAGCTAGGGTCCAGAGTCTGAAAGGATAAAGGGCAATACACAGAAAACTTACAAACAATGGAAAGAGATGATAATCACAGTGCAAAGAGAAAGGTGATGGGAGATGTACATCTGTACGAAGAGAAGGCCTATGTGTGTGATGGGGAGAATCCTTGCTGTGGTAAATTGAACAGCCTGTTGCAGGTGCAAACCCCAAAAGTAGAAGCACGTGCTCTCCTTCCAGACAAGACACGGAGCTGCTGTTGAAAGGATCCAAATGGGAAAAATTAATAATTCACTGATCAACCTTCATACTGAGCCAAATGACACTGAAGGTTTCCCAGAGGAACATACTGAGAAACACTAAGCCAGGCCAGGAAAGATGCTCAAAGAACTGGAGGCTCAGATGATGTTCGGCAGAAAGTCTTCTGGTCCCTATAAATGAAGCAAAGGCAGGAGAAGGTAAGGAAAATTACCTAGTGACCCAAGACATTATGAACTGCTATACAGAAAGGTTTTGGAACGTTTGGCTATCAAGCTGTATTCACTGAAAGAGGATTATTTTCACAGGATTTCAAAAGATGAAAACCAATTTCTGCTGAAAATTATAGCTGCCTTCTTTTCACTGAAAAAGGATTATTTTCACAGGATTTCAAAACCAATTTCTGCTGAAAATTATAGCTGCCTTCTTTGAAGTAGGCCAGCCTCACACCTGGCTAGGCAAATACAGTTTTGCTGGTTTATACTTGATATTATTATTTAATATGCTCTATCCTTGATACATTCCTATATAATATAAATATATATTTAAAAAAAACCAAAAACAACCTAACACAGGACTTTGAGTTCTTTTATCCTCCTATGTTGTGGTTTTTTTTATCATTAAGTTCATATGCCTGAATGACAAAATAGTATCACAATAGGTCAGTGACAAGTCTAATTTGTAAACCAAATTGACAGATTCCCATTTATTCATTTCTGTAGTCTGTGAAGTAGGTGGAAAAGCAGGTTTTTCACTGATTTTTCAATTCATTATTTCTGTCAGACTGAAACAAGCTCTAATACTGCAAATCAAGCATCAAAGGATAGCAGTTTATGGAACTGATAAAATGTTTTCAACGCGTGACTTCCTTTATCTGTTTCCTTTGACTTTGAATTACTGTTTTGTTCTTCTGAATACATTTTTCAAAGAAAGATCAGTTGTTCATGATCTTTGGAAGTACTGCAATTACAAGCAATAATACTGATAGGTGTGGACTGAGTAGGATGCATATAATTATATGGTGTCTCTGCAATGAAGTGTCTTCACAAACAAAATTATGATAGCATTTATTACGTCAGGATACTTACCTATTGCAACTATGTATCTATATGAGAATATGTAGAGCGGACTTCACAAATTCTGTACAGTTCCTGCCTACACGTTTAGAATCCTCACCATAATGGCGAAGGCTCATCCAGTTTACAAGGGCACAAAGGACTCTGTAAACAACTAAGTTAAGAGTTAAATGCAGTATGTTTGATATTTTTCCCTCCTTAATTTGGTGAGATGTGGTATTTGACCTGATCCCATAGCTCATTGCCTTTGACTGGGATAGTTCACTCCCTCTTCCCTTACTCTCTGCTTGCGTGGTCTTGTCTTCCTTATGCTATGAATGAACCGATTTTCTTTTTCTTTTTAACTCGGTGAGTTTTCTGTTAGATCAATGACTTGGAATCATTCTAAGGGGGGAAAAGGAGAGCCAAAACTGGCAATACATGGAAGAAAGGGGGATCTTGGTGAAGACAAAAAGGAGAAGTGGGGGGAAAGCAGGACTGAAGGTCACCATTTTGGTAGCAGATGGCTTATCTGCTAGGCAGGGTCACAGTCCTTATGTCTTAAAGTACTTTGAAAAAATGACAGTCACTGTGAGATCAGTGAACTTGCACCAACTGGTTTAAGAGCTTGATCCAACATGCTCTGCAGTTCTTAGGATTATCTCCAATGAGTTTGATTCAAAGCCTGTCGGAAAATTGAATCATGAGTCTAGGTACACGAAGTTCTTTAAGGCAAGCAGATTCCTGTGTATATAGAGTCCTCATTAACCCATTCCATGTCTGACGCATGGATACATTTTTATGAGAGGAAGCAAATGCCAATTTTCTGTAGAGACAGAAGAAGGAAGTATTGTCCTTACATGTTTTTGTTTTGTGGGTTTTTTTAAGGAAGCTCTTCAAAATTTCTGGAGTAGTTAACATTAAAATAAAGTGCTAGAGGAGCACCTCTACCTACCTCCTAAATGAAAGATGGCAATAGTTACTGATGTGATCCAGGAAGTGGTGCTTGCAAGTTCATCAAAGTGCTGCTGGATTTCAACAAAGAACAGACCAAAAGTCTTGAGGACGGCAGCAGTGAGGCCCATCACCACGAAGGCTGACACTACCACAACCCATCCATAGCCACCATCTGGTGGATTGCTGTCTTTGGCCTGCATCTTTTCTAATTCTCAGATCTTCTCTCAATTTTTTTGCTGGGGTGGTAGTGATGGTGGTGAGGATTTTTAACAGATCTGCAAATCAGTAGAAGGCCCAGTGTTAAAGAAATTAATTAAAAGATTTTAGGAATGGCTTACACAAGTAATTACCAAGTGAAAATACAATATGCATTCCAGTGGTTTGATTGAAAATATTACCTGGGAAACAGATGCCCCAGGAGACAGAAGGCAGAGTAGGAAGTAAAACAAAGAAAGCAAAAAAATGAAGAAGAGAAAAATATTCAGGTAAGGAAGACAGAAAAAAGAAGCATGCAGATGTGAAAATAGGAGAGAAGATGATGGGAAAAGAGATGATGCAGACACTAAGATTTTCAAAAACAGGCCCGTGATCCTACCCCTTCTAGCAACTTCAAGAACCTTATCCTACCCACATCACAGTAAACCATTAGAAAATTGAATGCCTGACAGGATACCCTCCTTTCTACCATTCTCTGGGCATTGCAATAAACTTCACGAACTTTAAAGCCATTAAGGCAGTTGTTTGTACCCATCAGCCTCTCGTCATAATTGTGTGTATGGATAAAGCATTATATTTGCTAAGTTGCTCCTATAGGTGGTATCACTAGTGTGACAGAATAAGAGATAGAAAAAAAGAAAAGATTCCTAACCTTGAAAGGACAGGAAATCTATCAGTTTCAATCTTCTGGGTATCCACATAAATGGAAATAAGTGGAAGCTACTTCACTTCTCTGGAAGTCACTTTCCATTACTGAAATGGCAGCCTCTCAAAGAAAGATTTCACCTTCCATTTGGCAAATACCAAAATGACATTTAAAAACGAAAGAATTTAAGTTGAAGGTATTGACTATGGGACCCTCTCAACCTTGATACTGTCTATTTAATCATTGCATAAGTTCCAGGAATACTGCAAACCTGTTTTCTGTTTGTGCTTTGTCTCTAAAATCCCATGTGAAGTGGCAACTTTGACTAAAGAATGGGAATGTATAAACTTAATACTAACTCTTGCTGTTGTTGTAAGCAATACTCTAATTCAGAACCATGACAATAATTTCTTAGTAATTCCAGTGGCAATATGTCTTCTCTGTGTGTAAACAGGATGTGTGTAATCTCAAAAATGGTATTCAGCATGAAACTGGGTGTTACTCTGGTCTCTGAGGAGTGTATTAGGGAACCAGTACTAGATATGGTACTGGACATCTGAACACTACCTGTACACTGTGAAAATTTGGAGCTCCCTACCACATAATACTATGGATACTAAAACTTTACATGGAAATATTAGATAAATGTGTGCTGTACAAAACTACTGAGGATTACCAAATGCTTAAAAACGGTCCCTGGCTCAGGAAGTCTCCAAGCTGCACGTAGTCAGAAACTGGGAAGTATGACTTTATGCTTAGTCTATTCTTAATCTTAAACATCCCCTTTTGGCCTGAACCAATATAGCCATTTTTATAGTGTGAGTAACTTGCAAGGAACACTGCATAAGAATTTTAGGGTCCTCAACATTTGAGCATTTATAAACATTCATGCCTCCAGCACTGCAAAGCATTTTTGCCAAAATGGGGCAAGTGCTTCCTTGTGAAGGCGTCTCAATAGGCAAGCACATCTTATTACACACATAACTGAAAAAGCATATTTCCCCTTAGAAGTTTTGTGACAAACTTGGAGTCATCACACAGTGCACGGAGGACATAGGATCTGGCTGAGGGAGGGAAACATTCCTACTTTTTTCTTGTTTCTTCATGGGCACTAAATTCTGAGCGGGCACGTTGTACAAAATGCAGGAGACCAAAAAAGACATGGCACAGGAAGAAGTTTGGTTCTAAGAGGGAGAATGTGAGCTAAAGATAGCTAAAGATGTACTATACTTACATTTATCTTCCCTGTGTGCAGCTGGGAAAGATGAGGGTTAAGGGAATCCATATGACTAGAAGCCATCCAGTACAAAGCAGCAGTCACTAGTCCCGTGATTTGCCCCACTGAGGTACATGATCTCAGGAGGACCTAAAACACTGCAGCAAGGTCGGGGAAAGAAGCCATCAGAGCCTTGCAGGGATTAGAAGCAAAATCATTCTGCTGCCATGTGTCTGTCTTAAATTTCAGGCTAACATATGGCACTGGACACATTTGCATGACAGACATAGCCAGACAGATTGATCAGTTGCACAAGGTCTCAGAAAACATCCTGAAAATCTTAAAACTCAGCCACAAGAGAGGGAGGAATGCCTTGTGGTTGAGGTCCATATGAAAGAATCTGGTTTTCATTCCCACAGTTTCTGGGTGACCGTGAGCAAGCTGTTTGATCTTGCTGTGCCTCTGTTTTCTCAGTTGTCAAATGCAGCTAATACTTTCAAAGGTTATGAATTCTGTGAGGTTGAAAATGTTAATACTTGTATTAGTGCTCAGATACTGTAAGAAAATACAGAAACTAGATCAAGCTGTAGCCATGTCTTCTTATATTGCTGGGTTCAAGTGGCATGGTCATAATTTGTTTTGAGGCACTGAAGAACATAAAAAAGGATGCAAAACTCAGGCTAAATGAGCCTGCCTAGGCAGAGTGATACTGATATTACTCCACTCTGCATGCACATGCCTGGGCAAGGGATTATGATTTCTGCTGCAAGACAGATAGAAGAAATCCTGCTACTTACCAGGCAGCACCCAGACTAAAACAGGCATGATAAAATCTACTACTTCCTGACACCACCCAGCACCCTTCACCTTCATTAGGCAAACTCTGCCCTAGGAGGAGTATAAATCAGGCCCTACTGCTCTCAAGACATAAATGAATAGTCTTTCTCCTGACCACAAATACATCTTTTAATGACTTCACTTTCTCCTCTTGCCCCTGAAACTAACCTTTTAAAAGAAAGGAGGAAAAACCTGTGGGGAAACTGCCCCTTCTGTTGTGCTTGGCCACACACAAGATCCCTCAAAGAATGTAAAGCCATGCCTGGAAGCATTAACATTCTGCCTAGCATCCCACTGCCTCCTACCTCCAAGCTTTCCCATGGCAGCTGGAATGGAAGCCCTGTGAGACAGGGGCTTCAATCAGGAAGGCCACTATGCTGTCCTCTGTGCTTGGTGTGTGCATCAGCTCACAGCTGCAGACAGCTCTGCCACTAGTATCTTTCCCCTTATGGCGAAATTTGCCAGGAAGAACATGCAGGCAAAAGCGCAACCTTCATCTTTGCAGCTGGGTAGCTACAAAGGCACTTTCTGTGGCACTGGGGGTGTTCCTCTATTCATGCTCTACAATTTCCCCAAGCTATTTCTGCCTTTATTCATGTCAATGATTCAGAAGATTTAACAGACAATAATAAAAATAAACTATATAAAGCTTGTCTGACTGCTTGCATTTTAGGGTGCCATATAAACTTGTGAAGACTGACACTTGCGTTACTTGGTTATCTTGTGTTCCATGTTCTAATTTGCTTTTTACAGAAGAGCAAATAAGTTTAATATATTTGCTGCACAATGTGGAACAACTTGGTGGTGGAATCAAGAAAAGACTGTTGTTGCCATGAATCCTAGTCTTGTTTTCATGCAGCTTGTACATAAAGCTCCCCAAATAACTGTATTCAATCTCTCTTAGAGGCTGGATGGACTCCCTGTGAGCAGGTAATACTTAGCACTTTACCGAAACAGGTTCCCCAAGAAGACAAAAAAGGCAAGTATAAGTTTTTCCATACTTAGATGAAGAAACGTGACTTGTTAGTTGAGGTTTGGTTTGGGTTTCCAGTACAAGCACGGTACTTTACCTTGGATTTGGACTTACCAAAAAAAAAAAGAAAAAGAAAAGGAGAAAAACACACTTGATGTACACAAAGGCAAAACTACTTTTACCAAAGGCTGATATTGGGACAGGACCACCAACTAGACTACCTTGAAGTAGGAATTATTCAGCAAAATAAAATACATAAAACTAAATACAAATTAGATCTTTAATAAATTGACAACAGATTAACTAATATAATCTTGGTTTAATTGTTGTATTAGAAGAAAGATGGAAAGAAACACGGAAATAAATTGTAATTTATGCTGAAACTTCCTTCACACATGTGCCTTTGTACACAGCCAGGGAACAGGTACTTACTACGTTTGTCACACTTCTGGCTTTCATCTAACACTCAGACTGGCTCTGCTGATGCTCTCATGCCGCCACAGCTTCAAATACAATAGAGCCGTGCTAGTTACTGCTCTTCAGACACAAATTCAAGAGGACCTCTTAATAAAATTCTCCTTTCTAACTTCATTAACATCATTTTAGTAAGAGCCAGTCTAATGAATATGATCTATAACACAATTTACTGACAAAGTATATTAGCATGGAAAAGAGGGGCTGAATGCTCTGAGCAGCCAGTTTGAAGTAACAAAAATAAAATATAGCATAAAGAAATTACCTTATTCAGGTAACCCAGGCTTGTGTGGGATATGAAGCTCTTCCTTCACCTTCCAGTTGTATGTCAGTTCTTGAGTTGTGCTGCAAACCACCAGGTCATCTTACTCATTATTCCTTGTATGCACAGTCTATCTGAACAAACCAATCTGTCTCATTCAGGATGTGTAAATTGTCAGATTTTATAAGAATTCCCTCCTCCCCTCCCCAAAAGTCATTTGACTCCACCTACACTCAGAAAAAACAAAGTTCTGTCCTGACTAGAGATCAGCGAAAGCAAAATCAGGGGTGGGTGGAGGGAATGAGAGAAGGAAGGCAAATTTTATATCTGCACTGTACTTGTACTTGACTTGGACCGCTGTCCACAGTTTTTATTGAACTCAACTACTGGGCCAACCAGAAAGTTCAGATGTGTCAGCCAACCTCAAACTCCCCGGTGTTTTGGGGCAGTTACTGCCAATGTTTGTTCAAATATGAAATTCATTTGTAGCTTCTCTATGATTGTGCTGTTGGGCAGATGTTGGCTACAGCTGAGCATCACATAGCCTGCAGCAACTACAGAGATGACAGGAAGCTTGAATATGCTCTCCAGGTCCCGAGCCTGCAACATGGAGGGTCAGAACCTTTCACCGTTTCAAAGCAGTCCCTTTGTTGTGATTTGTGTTTTTTAAGGGCTCCCAATTCCTTATATACTGCTGGATCTTGTGAAGCTTTTATCTCCCGGCTTTCACTGCTATTTTATTGTAACTGTGTTTCCTAACAATTTGCCTTGCACTAAGCTCGTGGTGGCTATAGCCTGCTATTGTAATAGTTGTGGGGGAGGGTGGGTTGCTGCAGTAGCTTGTTGCTTTTTGTAATCTTTTTATTTACATGCTTGTGTGCTTACCTTATAACTTTATCAGTAATCTGCAGTTTGTGTGCGCTAAGGGGAATTATGAACATACAGATTGGTCAGTTACCTTGCATAACCAAGAAAACAGGTATATTTCATATTTTTTGGCATTTTTGAAGTGGGAAGTCAGCAAGTTTTTGTCGTGACATTCTAATTTTATTTTGCCGGGACGATTCTCTAGGACTGTTTTGTAGGGCTGGAGAAGTCAAAAGCATGGCAAAAAAAAATTATGGGGTAATTTTTGAAGTGTATTTAACTGCGCACTGCTGACAGAAAAGTTGCTGCCATCCCTTCTCCATCTTCCTGCTTCCATGTGGGCTTTTATGCAGTGAACCAGACTGGTGAACTGACACAGCTGGGCAAAACACTATGCTGGGGTAGCTCCTCAATTCAGAGAAATTCACTGTGTGCTTTCACAATGCAGAAGGCAGAAAAAAGTGGCCAGGAATGAAACTTGGGAGATGGGGCTGCTTAATCCAGAGAAGAAATTCACATGGCAATTGTAGCACAATTAGTATATTCACACCCTCCGTGAAGCTGTGAGCCCAGAAACTCTGCCTTATAGACAAGGAAAGGTAGGTGACTCCAGTGGTGCCAATGAAGAACCATAACTGAATCGTGGACTTACTTTAAAACAAAGTTTCAGAGTAACTTGTCAGCAGTGGCACTGCTCACATCCTTCTTCCTCCCTCCCCACGCTGTACGGAGTTACATGCTATGTTGCCGCACAGCTTCTGAGAAACCTGGGAAGCCGTGAGCTGAAAGATGTCTTTATGCCAGACTTTCTTACACCCTGATATATATAAACTGGATCAGTAGGTCTGGTTCTTTCACAGGCTTATTTTCCCTCCTAACTCTGTAGGCCTGCGTTACCTTCCGGAGCCCCACTGTGAAAAAAATAAACTGTGTGGCAATTGTATGTGCATAGGTGGATGACACTAAGCTATATTGTCCAGACAGATACGCACATGACAGTGACCATGCTAAACAAGAGTTCATTTCTGACATAGTTAGAGCTGTAAACCAGATGGAGACAAACAGCAATCCAAACAGATTTTGTTGATCATAGCAGAGATGAAGCCTCTCTGGACAACCTGTGCCAGTGTTGTACCACTCTCATTGTGATTTTTTTCCCCTAATATCTAATCTGAATTTTCCTCACTGTAGCTTATGACTCTGTCCTTTTGTCCTTTTCCCATGCCACTCAAACTGCCGGCCTACGGGGTTTTGAAGTCTGTTTTGCCAGTTGCACTGAACTCCTGTTCAGTCCATTGGAAAATACGACAATGTAGAAAATTATGTATAATGGATAGCCTAGTGAATAAGGAAGAATAGCTCCTTGAAACTGCCAAGCCTAGGAACTACTAAATAAGGATATGCTATGTAATCAAAATGAGAAGACTTCCATTAATAGTTTGTATCCTTTTTTTTGTATCCATTTTAAATGCATGAGACATGTTAGCACTTAGGAATCAGACAGTAAGTCAGCAGTCAGATGAGAAGAAGCCTTTAAAGATTAACAACCCCAAAGGTTTTTCTTGTATCTGGTAAAATATATGGGACAACAGCACGATTCTTTGTAGTAAAGAGTCTTGGAAAGACTTCCTTGCTATTTTGAGTTTGTTATTCATGAAGAATTTTTCATTATTCCAGTACTGTGTTATTTTTTAGTCATGGAGGTTCAAGTCTATAGACAAAATAGTGATCTCTGGAATAGTTCATCGGTCAGTCCATCAGATTATTTTTTAATATTATATTCACTGAAATTATTGGAGATTATGTGCAAAGGAATATTGTCATGGCCTGTCATGACTGTGGCTTAAAAACAGAATGGTCTTATTGATAGTACACTGAATGTTCACTTTCTACAGTCCTTCCTACTATATACATTTAATCTTTAGTCATATAATTTAGTTTGAGTTATCTAGAACTACTATTATGAATTACTACCATAGCAGCTTTTGCTCAGCTGATCAGGCTAAAATATTTTCACAACTTTCTGTCAACATATGGAATCTTCATACTTTGTACAGTACTTCTCCCTAATCATCTATTGCTTTTGGCCACATTTTACATTTCAAAATTAAATCTAAGCCTCTCATTTCTCCTTAAGAAATAAGAAGAAAATGTAGACTGCAATTCTATAAATACTACTTACATTATTTCTTGTTTAGCATTTAAGTGTTTTAGAATACTCTTAAGAGAGCTTTCAGGTTTCCATTGATACATTGGAGAAAACAGTTTATTCCAGGGGGCAAGAAGAGTCACTTCTGTTCAGATCTAGCTTGTCAGCTCAGCTTTCACTAAGTCCAAGGGCTAGCTTCCACTTCAAGTGCTTGAGTAAGCACAAAATATGTTCATAGGTAGACTGCTACATGAAATATTTGGTGTGAAGTGAAATGAGAATCTGCCTGGAACATCTGTACTTCAGAGAATAACAGTGATTCATGATTAGGAAGAGATTATGCTTAAATTCTGTCCAATCAAGTCATAAAGAATTATTTAACCATTCGGGAGTTAGCCGTGT
Organism: Pygoscelis adeliae; assembly: GCF_000699105.1. Classification (NCBI taxonomy): domain Eukaryota; kingdom Metazoa; phylum Chordata; class Aves; order Sphenisciformes; family Spheniscidae; genus Pygoscelis; species Pygoscelis adeliae. The sequence goes on from NW_008824048.1 coordinate 147,285, forward strand.
CTTGGCTTTTACTATCAGGCTTGTAGAACAAAATTGTCAATGGTTTAAACAGAGGCTGGCTCTATGTGCTTTTTGAAATGTCTTTTTCTCAATAATCTCAAAACTGAAGTTGGTGACTGTGTTCTCTGCTGCTGTAAATGGTTTCAGCTCCATTGATTTCAAAGTTATTTCACCCCTTTCACCACCAGAGAATTTCCTCACTGATGTCTCAACTGGGACAGGGCTGCTTTCGAAGAAGATACAATGTATCTACCCATTGGCTGTTTATTATATAAGATGTGGGAAACAAGTCTCTGGGGTGTAAGTTCTTATTTAAATAAACTGCACAAATGTAAAAGGCCAGCCTGCCATAAATACACACAGAGCGTGGCAAAGCCTCCTAGCAGTCAGCTGTGCTCAGGTGGAAGGACAGCTAGCCTATGACACCATGCCTCCTGCATTCAGCAGTCCTTGGTGGTGATCACGCTCGTCCCTCTACCTGGAACTACCAGCTCTTATCGCATACACACTCTTTTTTTACTGACCAAAGCTTTCTGAGAGCATTATATAAACAGATAGTAAGCCAAGATAAAATATCGCCAGGTCACATGATTTCTCAACTAAGAGGATATTTATCAAAATGACTGTATCTTTGGTTTGTGGTGTTAAATGATTGCTGATGTAATATGGGTAGCCTGAACATTAATTGTCTGAGGACTGTGTGTAGGAGAGATGTTAGCATGGGAAAGGATTGGGAAACTATTATGGAAGAAATAAACAGGCTGACATTACTGCCAAAACAGCTGACACGGGATGCTAAACCAAACTGGGTAAGAAACGCAGGTGAGTGTGGAGAGACTTGAGGTCTTGAAGGAAAAAAAGAGCTTAATCTTGATATGATTAGAGAAGGAGAACCAGGGAGGTGATTCGGTTGCATAATGTTGTTAGGCTGCTGAAGGAGGCGATTTCTGTGCTTGTGTTTTGTGGAGATAGGATAGCTGGCAGTCATAGCTGGCAGATATCGGAGGGGCTAAAGAGCAGAAAGAGGTAGCAATCAAGCTATTGAGTGATTAGGGCTTGGCAGAAGCTGTCAGACTGTACAAAGTGAGATATTTAATAGATAAAGGAAGAATAAATGGCTTATATTCAAGACTGGGTTCCGGTTATCCTACTACCAGCTTAACAAATTATTATTAGTTTAAGATTGACCGAACCTTTACAGGCTGGGAGCAAAAGAAGAAAAAGCCTTCTGTCCTGAAATCACAGCAGAGGGTGCTGTCTGCCCCCCTCCCCTCTCTCCAGGGTAGCATCAAGCCCTGGCCTCCCTTTAATAACAAAGGGAATGCTGAGCCTGCATGGAAAAGGGGGCAGAGTATCCACAGGAAAGAGGGTGACATAGGGCCTGAATTGGCTGCAAAGGGAGGGTATGTCTAGCTGAAGAAAGGTTGTTTGTTTTGTTTTTCGACAAGCAATAATCAGTTCATTTTCTCTGTGTAATTATTGGTTGTGATTACAGCTCCGATTGCAAAATAACAGGGGGAGAGGGAGCACAGAAAACGAGTACTGCTAAACAGGGAAGAGGGAAAAGCACTGCTTAAGCTTATCAAAACAAAATGGTTAAGTACAGTGCTGATGCAAACAACAGTCTATCTGCACCCTATCAATCTAGAATCTAGTTCTGAAATGAACTGTGACCAGGGTTTAATCATTCTGCTTTAATTATAGGATGATGGTGGAAATGCCCAATTCTTGGGTATGTCTGGAGTGTTGACGAGGCATCTTCTGTCCTTGTATCTTGGGAAAGAGATGGATGTTTGGCTAAATGAGCCCTAAATGTCCTCTGGTTGATGTCTGGGAAAGATCTTTACAAGGATTCATCTGAGAGCACAGACATCGAGGGATATAAGCTCATTAGACTCCCTGTGCCATCTTCTTAAACTGGACTACCATACGCAATGCCATCCATGGCTAGATGCTGTATTGTGGAGTTATGTGATAAAGTGTGGCAACAAAGACCAAGACGAAGAAACGCAAACTTCCTTGACAGGTTGAAGTGTGCCTGCATTGAAGAGTTCTCAAAGTTAACAGCTGCTTATATCTGAACTGAATACAGGCTACACAAGACTGCCCTGCATTTTTACAAGGGTGGATTCTTGCACTGGGTTCTTACAATATTCTTCCCGGTTTCGTTTTTAAGACTAGGATAGCTACAGGTAATGAAGAAGAACACCCGCTGATTCAGAGCAATACTGAATGTTTACCGAGTCTGCAAGGCAAACATTTTCAAGCCTGCAGTATACAGAATCAGAGGCAGGCCATAGCTAAGGGATGGGGACTGGACTGTGGGTAGTAATGACCAAAAAAACCCCTTGAAGACAGGGTAGAAAACTGATTCAGTATGAGCATCCAGTTACAACACTGTGGCTATAGGAGTGAGGTGACTGATGGGTATATGATCGAAGAGAAGATAGATCCGATGCCTGAGGGAGGAGTGAAGATCTAGCTCCATTGCAGCAGGAGGACTCAGATGCTCAATGGTCCAACACTGGCTTCAGCGCAGGGAAGCAAGATTTTTCCAAACCCACAGATGTCACTAGGAAAGGCTGACACAATAGGCCCTGGAAACTTGGGATGTGGAATCTGGTTTCTCCTCCTCACAGG
>NW_008824048.1:149975-153138 GCF_000699105.1 Pygoscelis adeliae
GATCCTGCCTGTCAGAGAAGCTACGGAACACTGAGTGGATGGCTGGAACATGCTTAGTGGCAGAAACGGATTCCCAAGACAGTTGGACAGAAATGACACTTCAAAACTGTGGCGGCATGCTTATGTTAAAGCAAATAAACAGCTCTGCCTCCCTGCAGGGTAGCGATGATTTTACCTTTTTATTTGGCACTGGTGTAGGTGCTGGAATATTACTTCTCCTTTCGGTTCAACAATGCAGAAAAGTTACTGAAAAACTGGAAATCACCAGAGAACAGCTAGGAGGATGATGAAAGGACTGGAAAAGTAGCAGCTTGTAAAGCTCAAGCTTGAAGATGAATGTAAGAGGAGTCTTGATCATGATGTATTAATACCTACAGTGGACCAGAAATCTTGTAACAAAGGGATTTTCAATTTATCTGTCAATGATGTAAGAGGATCCAATGGATGGAAAACTGAAGCTAAGAAATTAGTACCACAAATAAGTCACATTTGAATAAGAAAGATGACTATGGGAACCATTTACCAATTATTTGATGGATGCTTCATCATTGTTTATTTTTAATCAAAACTAAATGCTTTTCTGAAGACAATGTTCTAGTTCTCTTACCCTAAATAGCTGATGGTGGCCTTAACCGATAAAATGTTCGTATTTGTATTTATTTGTTAAACAGGAACGTTATCCTGCTATCATTTAACTTGGTTTTGCTACTAAGTTAGAAAACAAAGCAGGCCCATAGTCCCTGTCGATAAGAGACTGGGTTTTTACTTTTTCTGCTTAAAGCATAGTTTACAAGTACAATTCATGCTCAGTGAACAAGGTATTTCCCTATGTTGTGAGCTGACAAAATGAAGCAGCGTGGACTGCAAGATACTAGGATAAGCATCAGCCTTCTTGACATAAAGTCAAACTGAATCTATGCTGAATCATTTGTTTGGAAATTAGATCCAATTATCTTAAATCGGTCATTCCAGACTTAACAGAGCACTAAAAGGCACTGTATTTGTTGATGTATTTGACCCTGACGTTCCAGTCATGTCAAAACATGTATGCACTATACTTCCAGCTTAATTCATATGGCACGGTGCCCTCCCAAATGCTGTGCTCAGAACAGATGATAAGAGGGCTGTCAGTATTCCAAACGTAAGAAGTCTTTCTGATCTAAAGCAGAAAATTACTTCTGGATTTTGAGTTGACAGAATATTAAAAATTGTTTTGACCTGCAGAGTATGACTGTCACCAAAATCAGTACAGTCAGGTCTTCTTCTTAACTGAGGGGTTTTTAATGTTCAAATGTTGCCCAAAGAATGAAAGGAAAAAGAGCATTAAGAGAAGGATGAAATTCTTCTACAGTTCTAATCCTCAAGTAAGCATAGAGCCAAAATAAACGAGTGATGTGTAGCTCCTATTTTCTCAGATTGTGTATTACCCTCCAAATCAGTAACGTAGGGCCCATTCTGACATAGTCAAATTGAAATGCAGCAAAATGTGTTGCTGGAGAGGAACTGCCCCTGCATAAAGCTGCTTAGGTCTAGAGTTTTTCAGGATTGGTGGCCCCCAGTACTTTAGCACTGATGATATTATACATGAAATAAAAATAAAAGATGAAAGTCCATACCTGATTCCTTGTTTGACTTCTCTACACAACTTCAAGACCTACTTAGGAATTTCAAAGGAGAAATGCAGATCTACACTGAACATCTGGCCACATCTTTCTTTAAAACCACATCTTCTTATGTATATTATTAATACTACCTTACCACCACACAGATTATTAATATGACAGATTATTAATATGACATTTTCAAAGGGCAGCTTCCATTCCACCATTGGGGGGGGGGGGGGGCTTACATTTAATTAGCTTTGGTTATTTGTTTTGCAAGCATTTCACTGGACTAATTACGCTCTTGTATTTTTAAGAAAACATTTACATTGGAATTTTTCACTGTAGAGCTCTTTCTAATGTAAAATCTACTTTTGAGACCCAAATCTGGGGGTATGTTTGTCTCCTTGTGAAGAGAGAGGTAACGCAGATAAATGAAAAAACAGCAGGAGGAAGAAAAATTGAACAAAACAGAGTGAAAAAAACCTCTCGGCCTAGAACTATGTTACTGGGTCTTAAATGTAGTAGCATAATCTGGAGTTGTAAATCATAAATTGTGAGCAATAATCTTGCCTGTACTGAGGGTGCAGTGAAGCAAATGAGAAAATTCATTAAGCCAGAATATGGAAATTTACTAAAGCACCTGAGGTGTGCAGAGAGCATAGTCATCGCATTTTAGTGCACCACTCCTTCAGACTTTTTCATCCCAAAGAGTATTGCAACTCCTCTTAGAAAGCTTCCATGTGGCAACACGGAGGCAGGGTAGAAAGCAGCAATGTTCAGCGTTTATCTGCAACGCTGGATATACTGAAACAGCCATTTCTCTGGATCACGCCATTACATATTTTGTTTCCAGATTACATCACAGAGCACAACTGCCAAGTATCTTTTCGGATATCTTCAGGAGTAGCCAGGTACATTGCAAAGCAGTATGATAAAGATAGGAAACATGACCATCGAACAGCTCTGTCCCATCACTCAAAGGCACCGCCGGGGCAGGCAGAGGCATGCTCCCCCCGAAAGAAGCAAATGGAGCGCTGCAGGGGTGACAACCCGCGTCACAGCTCGGGCCCCCATCCTCACGGGTGCTCTCCTCGGCATGACTTCACTGGAAGCTGCTATTCACCAGCGCCTCCAAGAGTTATTGCACTTCACCCCAGGCTCCCTGAGGTCCATCAGGGCAGTGCTACGGCTACGAAATGCCAAAAACATAATGCAGCGGGTGGGGGGGAAACCAGCAACCCTGAGCACCGCCCGTCCGGTGACCTCACGTCTGCGAGGCTTCACCCCCTCCTCGCCTCTGGTGTGGTGGTTTGTGGCAGTCTTTACTGCCCCCCCACCGGCACCACGCTTGCTTCTGCACGCTTTCCTTCGTGTTTTAGCATTAACAAAGACAAAACGACAACAACAAAAAAAAAGCCGCGAAAACACGAAGGCTTGTGCATCTTCGCGAGTGAGGCGACGCTGCCCACAAAGCACCGGGCGATCCTCGGTCAGGCGCAGGACCGGGCCGCTGCTCGCCCGGGCGCTGCGGCGGGACAGAGGGCTCCACCGCTAACAGG
>NW_008824048.1:154069-162433 GCF_000699105.1 Pygoscelis adeliae
GGCGAAGGCGGTGTGGGCCTCTCCCGTCGGTTGCTGGGTTACTGCCCTCTGTAGAGTGCTTGTGTCTCTCCCTGCCCCGGCAAGAACTCAGAGCTCGCTCGGACGCGTGCAGAAAGTAGGTAAAAACATTGTCAGGGCTCCAGTTCTCATATTGGCTGCCTCTTAAAGGTGCTGTTTTGGGCTGATCAAACAATGCATCCTCCGTAGTTTAATTCTCGTAGTATTGTAAAGGACTTAGTGTCTGGGAAAGTTTCTTTGTAAATTTTAATTGGTGTAAATCTTGCTAAGAGTGTGCTTATTCAGACAGTCAGGGAAGAGCATGCATGCATGTGCAGAACCTTGCTAAAGAGAAAATCTTTAGCTTCTCCACTCACCCTTTTGTTTCTTCTTGGATTGATATGTTCGAACCAGGAAACCAGTAGTTTGATTCTTCTCCCCATCCGTCATAGATAGGATGAGGAGACCTGAGTAAAGATCGGTACTGTATGCCCATTACTGTAATGATCTTTGGCATCTGGACTACACTTACCATCTAACTGGCTTTAGTCTCTTCCACTTACTTTGAGTTTTGAAATAGAGCAACGTACAAAGATATTACAGTTGTAGATAAGTTACATAGTAAATGTTGAACGTGTTGATCTTGAATGTGTAATTTATCTCTTACAGGGGATATCTTGACAACATAACAGCAATTGGGCCCAGGACAGTTGGAAGTCCAGAAAATGAAGTTCTTGCAGTTAACTACCTCTTAGAACAAATTAGGGCAATAGAAAGAGAAAGCACAGATGCTCACAAGATATCTGTAGACATACAGAGGCCCACAGGCTCCTTCAGCATTGACTTTTTAGGAGGCTTTACTAGTTACTATGCAAACATAACCAATGTCGTAGTGAAGCTGGAACCCCGAAACGGAGCTCAGCATGCAGTGTTATCCAATTGTCACTTTGATTCCGTACCAAATACCCCGGGTAGGTCCACATGTTCGTTCTGCGTTTCTGTATATTACATGAGCCACAGGGCTTGGCTCGCTGTCTTCTCATACCAAGTAGCCTTATAGCCACATGCTAGAATACTGCATGTGTCAACTAGTCTGCTTGATTTCAGTGAGATTCAGTATTTAGAGTGACAGGTTGGTCCTATTAAAGTCAGGATTTCAATCTTGCTTTCTGGTAGGCAGCAAATTACAGATAGTGTATTTGGATTTCTAGAAAGTTTGGTTTTATCTGCCTTCCTTGTAATTCACTGCTTATGCGTGTAGTTCATGTGCTGCTTCCACCTGTCATTCAGATCTTTCCGTACTTCTGCACTGATTTAATCCTGGCTTTCCTTTCACAGGATGCTTTGTGCCAGAGACTGTTCCCACCCCCCACTAACCAGTCTCTGTTTTCCCCTCCCTTTGCTGGTATTGTACTTCATCTCAAATTTTTAGTGTGATATCCTTAAGCTAGGCCACTTTTTTTTTTTTCCTTTCTGCATTCAGAGCTTCTGTCTCAAAAGACTGTAGTGATCAAAGATTAAGGTACTGTTGCCTTGGTAGTGTGTACATCTCTCTCGCTGCTACTTTCACTGTCACTGTTGCATACTCTCTTCTTATTGTCCCTCTACATTTTTATAAATCTAATCATGTTAAATAATTATTGCAGCAAGGGTGTAAACAGCTTTGTAAATACATGGGTTTGACAGTGCCAGGAAGGTAGGGAACTGAAAACCACACCAAAACATTTGCTGTAACACTCAGGTGTGTGGCTGTTACTGCAGTTGAAAAATACGTACAGATTTCAGTCGCCAGCAGCGCAGCTTTTACTGAAGTTTCTTCATTTATACCCCACGTGATACTTTATTTTGGGGGGTAAACCTTCTGTTCTTTAGCACATGCAAATAGTCTTCATTATTGAGGAAACAGTTGAGTATTAGCTAGAGAAACAAAGCACTTGCCATACTCTTTGTGCCTTTTTTTCTGTCCACAAATAGTATACAGAACTTCTCTTTCTCTTCAATCATATTTAGGCAAGATGAGTTTCCAAATTAAGCTTAATAACTGCATGATTATTATACCTGCTCTGTGATTTTAGGAACTGCAGAGATGCTAATTACTGTATTTATAGTCTAAATATGTCTGCCTAGACTTAGAATACTTCACAAGCATAATACAGGGATTGTTGAAAACTGTCTTTAAATTGATGCTCTGTGTAAATTGTGTGTTCGCTTCTATGGGTTGTAACACAAGATTATGACTACATCAGCTACTTTCTTTACAGTTACTTAGTGAAGTACTTCACCAACCTTTCACAGAGGTGCCAAAAATATTAGTGATTTGTATAGGATTATACAGAATCTGTGGAGGAGCTAGAAATCGGCCAGTATGCTTGCCCTTAATCACAAAGCAGCCTAGTCCTTTACTACAACAGTGAGGAACTGCTCTGTCTTTCGTTTTCTTAGTGTGAAACTTGCACATGACCTAAGCAAGAACCTTTTGTTTTCTGTTCTGTATTTCTGTAAGTTACTTGCTTACAGCTTTTTTACATTACCAAAAATGTGTTATTTAACTAGAATCAGCAGGACTCAGTGATCAATGAGTAATATATTTGAAAAACAGATAATAAAACATAATCTGCTGTTGATGCTTATGCATACAAAATGAGTAAAGCAAAACTGGGTAAACCATTAGTGCTTCAATGTTACAAAGCTTGATTTCCTTGTGAAGGAAAAACATAAGCTGTAAACTCCTGAAACATGTCTTTTGTTCTAATGGTACTAATTTTCAGTTTATGGCGTATTTGATTCTTTTCTAATAAACTTGAAGGCAGAAACATCCTTGAAATTACCATTGCAGGTGTAGCTGATAATGTGGTTTTCTTAGGTTACTGATATTTGCCTTAAAATCTGTTTTAACCTGTGGTCAGTTTTGCTGTAGATGAAGTATTTGAGGATGATACTTTCTCTGTGAGCTTGTGTCATAGTCTGTGGCCACATGGCTGCTTTAATCAGATGTAAATCTGTATGTCTGTTGAAATGAATAACTTTTCTTTTTCTTAGCTTCACAGCACAACAGATTGTTAATCTCGCTGAAAACTATAATCACTTCTCTGCTGAGTTTTCAACACTGCATAAGTTAGATAAAAGAACTCAGTGTGGCTAAGAGTAGACTACTGATAAATTTGGGTAGCAATACAATCAGGGCTTTAAATCAGATATTTTTGGGGGGCTTTCCAAAAAGCTTTTGGCAGAACAAGGCATTAATGTCTGAGAAATAGATTAGAAAACAGTGTATTGGAAAGATTTTGGTTTTATTTATTTATTTATTCTAAAGTACTTCCCTACAATAAGCTAAGGCTAAAATGTAGACTGAGATTTGTGTTTGTATCGGGAATATGCCCTTTTCACGGAAGGGGCAGATATGTCTAAATTTTGCCAAGTTGCAAGCTTTGGAAAAGCTGCTTTTTTAATGTGTAAATCAAACAGTTTTAGCGGCTGTTGAGTCTGCCCTAATAGCATGCTGAGGCCTAACCACACTGTCTTTGTCATCTCAATGCGTGTCGGCATCATATATGCAACCCAGGCCTAAAGGAATGAGGTTAAATTTCTCTGTTTGCTCCCAAATTTTATTGATTAGAGTGGGGTAGGGAGATGCTACAGCTTGCACCAAAGTGAGGGAAATGGGGCAGTGGGAGACCTTGGCTAAAAGATGGATGCTTAATCAAGATAAAAAAATGGCAGGGCATGGGAGGAGGTGAGAGGAAGTGTAATTGTAGCAGTGTAGAATGCTTTAAGGTGACTTGTGTGGGAATGTTTAGTTTTTGAAATTTGAGTGTGCTGTAAGTGAAAGTTATGTCCTTGTTTATTCATATTGTTCTTAGAAAAATAGATAATGATCACTTTGCTTGCTTAGTAGCCTGGTTAGTCTACTTTTTTTTTAACAGTAGTATTGGATCTGATATCTTGTACTTCACTTGCTCAACTTTTGAACATTATTTTTCTTTCTGCTCTTGCTTTTAACTAGTATAGACACAGGGTAGAAGCAGTAGCAGAAAATATACTAAAGCTTGACATAATTGTACCTCAGTTAGATTAAGTGACTGAGATAGCATAAATCTTTTTTCTTCTCTGGTCTTTGTTGCAATTCTGTGTGTTTGTTGTAAACCATACTATTCTTCTGATTATTTTAAGGTGCCAGTGATGATGCTGTTAGCTGCGCAGTGATGCTTGAAATACTTAACACGCTTTCAAAATCATCAGAGCCCCTGCAGCATGCTGTCATATTCTTATTTAATGGTGCGGAAGAAAATATTTTGCAGGTGAGAATATGCCAGAATTATAAAATATACATCAAAGCTGTGTATTAAGACTCTGACAAAGGAAAGAGTAACTGCAGATATGGCTTGTATTTAATTTGTTGAAATATTAGTTAAATGCCAGTCTTAACATTCTGAGGAAAATGTATTTGTTTTCAAAGGGAAAAATATACTTCGATTAAGAATAGTGTCCATATTAATTTAATTAGAAGACTTGGATTATCTGTGTCTCTTTGTGTTGTAAGTGATCTGGCTGCCTTGTCCAATCTTGAGTTATCATACGTGATGGAAAATAACATTCAGGCTGGTCTGGAAGATAATTGATCTATATTTTTTATGTTTTCCCATCAAGGCTAGTCACGGCTTCATTACACAACATGAGTGGGCCAAGTCAATTAGAGCTTTTATTAACCTGGAGGCAGCAGGTGTAGGAGGAAAAGAACTTGTTTTTCAAACAGGTATGAGCTTGCATTGTGTCCAGTTTCTACACTAGGATAACTTGATAATAAACAATGTAGACTTGAAGGAGTATTGAAAGTGATGCATAAGCAAAAGACAGGAGAACCTCTGTGCCTCCTTCCCAACCCTGTGCAGCAAATAAGTTGCACTCCGTCTTTAGATACACGTAGGCTAAAGCACTGCCACAGAAGTTGCCTCATAGGTGGGAAGCCTGTGTAGAACAGAATTACAGAAGTTGTATTTCCCTTTTATACTCAAATCTGGTGTTCTCCTTATTACCTTGGTATCTCGTATATCTTGCGTACTCATACTTTCATATACTTCACTTAATTTTCACAGCAGTTCCTTCAAAATCTTTGCTGGGAAATGTTGGCATTAGAACTCCATCTGCTGCTCAGGAAGCAGCAAAACTTCTGTGTTCTGTAGGCTACACTTAAACTTCTGCTCCATCCTAGTTGGACCGCAGACTTCCTTCTACTGCTGGAGCTGCTTAATTGTTTACTTGCATTGAATACTTTAGTAGAGAGGCTTTTCTCTAACCAACAATTTTGAGGTGTGATACATAGATGATAAATTGGAAACTCTGCTAAAAGTTGTGACTTCTTCATTAGTGCTGAGTCTTTTTTGGGAGATGGCTTATGTACTCTGCCACTGAACACTCAAGGCACCAGTGGGTTTTTTTCCTCCCAAGTGTAACTAATTCTTTCTCTCAATGTGAGTCATTCAGCCAACACAAATGCACTTAGTATATACTCTGTGGGGCAACAGCGTTAAGACTCTAACGAGTTCCTTTGCATTATTTATTTATTACCATAAAGATACATACCTTAATGGAAGTTCAAAAAGTATTTGTTGTGAACTTTCTGCTCATCTTTTGTTAGGACCTGAGAATCCTTGGTTGGTACAAGCATATGTAGTTGCAGCCAAACATCCCTTTGCCTCTGTGGTGGCACAGGAAATATTTCAGAGTGGTATTATCCCAGCAGATACAGACTTCCGTATCTACAGGGACTTTGGCAATGTTCCAGGTATGTTATCAGAAGACATGTCAATATGCATCATGCAACCACTTATCTTAAGTTTATAACAAGGAGACTGTTCTGCAGTTCAGGACGTGAAGGTCCTCAAATTTGTTTTGACTTTCAGTTCGAGCAAATTTTCCTGCTTTTTTTTTAAGGCAAGAACATTTAGGTTTGGTTTGTCGTGTAAAAAAGTTTTTTGGAGACTGCTGTTTTCCAAAAAGAAACTACATGGTAGAAAAGTTTCCTGAAAATCAGGAAAACACTCCAGGAATTAACAGTACACTATTAAATATTCTGTTTTGAAATGTTTTGGTATTGATGCTAACAACCTGCTTGCAGGAATTAGATGTCTGTACCTAATGGATAAAGCAAAATAATCTTTTTTAAAGATAGTGACTTAGTAATTAATGCATTTTCATTACTTTTTTTTTTTCTGTCATAATCAAGCACAGGACAGCAGTTTTTGGTTTTGCTAATCTGTTTACGGTTTGCTATCCATTCTGCAGAGAATGACCAGTGGGGAAAAATGTGGAACACACGATGCAAACACAATTCAAAGGAATATAAACTGTAAAATCTTTGCTGTCTGGCACAGGTTGTCATTGGAGTTGCTTTCAAGAAAAGTGGTGTTTCCAAATTGATTCTTAGAACAAAACATGTTGGCATATTCTGAACGGTTCCAAAGTACGCTTCTAGCCTGAAAATAAAGTAGCTGATTTTGTACAATGTGTTCTTTATCTGTTCAGAATCATACCTGGATCATAAATGGTAAATGAGTTCTCACTGACCTCTGTTTTTCCTAAACTAATAGAAATGAAATAATTCAGTTAAAGAACTGGTTTGGTCCCTTTGTCCACTGGTAGAATAGAGGTCTGATTTGTTAAAACTCTGCAAAATTGTGAGGATTCAGATTGCAGACAACAGCTTTTTGCATATGCAGCTGAGGGGGGGTGTGTTTGGGATACACTGAATGTATAATTAATCTTGCAGGAAACCTTTTTTTCTTAATATTTTTTGTTTATTTTTACAAATTATTTTGACTTTTAAAAGTTTTCAGACTGGCTATTAGAAAAGCTGTTTACAAATTAGAAGTAAAATGAACACACCTTGTATTTTGAGGTGTTCCTATAGTCCCACACTGCTGCTTTTTATTACTTTTCAGCATGGATCTCTTGATGTTTTACCAGTAAGTGTTTGGAAAGCACCTTGTATGTCTTTCCTGAAGCTGAGATGATGAAGAATTTTCATATGTTTCTCCAGTAGAGATCAGTTTGTGTACAGATGTCATGCAAATCAACACATTAGAAAGGACAGATATTTTAAAATGTTTTTAAAGTGTCCTTTTTTAAATACACATGGAATCCCAGTTAGTCTTCCTTCTACAAAGCAGACTATTTTGTTCATATAAGGATAGTGAGTGGGCTACAAAGTAGAGCAACATTTTGTGTGAAATACATCTGAGGCTTTCACATGTTTGTTTTGAGGTTTTAGGTTTACGTGATTTCAAACATGCTTTTTCTCTCTCTGTAGGAATAGATTTGGCTTTTATTGAAAATGGCTACATTTATCATACAGAATATGACACATCAGACAGAATTTTAACAGATTCCATTCAGAGAGCAGGTTGGTATTTCAAGAGTTCGGTAATTTACTAAAGAGTAGTGTTGTAGCTGTTTTTTTCATTTTGCTGTAAGACTACCATCACAAGAAATTCATAATTTTAATTACACATTTAGAACATGCTAGACAGGTTCTGAAGAACAAAGAATTAGCTGAATGCATGTCTTCAAAATACAAAGGAAATATGTTTGGTCAACTTGGGAAGATAAACTTATCAGCATCGAGTGATGTTGATTTGAAAGTAACTGTGCAATCTAATGAAGGTTATAATCTAGCCATTGATACCTGGCTGTTCAGCGTTCTGCGTTCCTTTTCTCTCAGTAAGTCGCCTTATTGATTAATGTTCATCATGAGAAGCTTATGGTTAATTGGTGGCATAGAGACTGATTTGCCAACAGAGGTTTCTCTTTTAGAATGGATCTCAGTCAAACTTTTGTGGTAGCACACAGACTGGATAAACAGGATTTATTTTCTACTGACAGGTTGTGCTCATAGCAGGCTATTTGACAGACTGCAGTAAAGAAAATTACAGTAAGAGTAAGACCTTTAGTTTCCCCGGAAAAACGTAACATAATCCTAAATGTCTCCAGGATTTTGACTATTTCCCTCTTTAAGCTTATACAGAAGCCAACTTAGATGACCAGCATGAATAAGAGTTTTAAACGTTTTCTTGTGCGAATGCAGTTGCAAGACAGAAAGTAACACTTCGAAATTCCTGTTGGAAAGATGATTTTACTGGTCATGGTGGTTATGTAGAACATCTCTTGCTAAACGTATCGCAGCTAAAAAAAAAAAGACAAACTTTTCAGCCAGTCAGCACTTTTACAGGTCAAGCAAAAGCAAAATGAAAGTTGAGAACAATTGTTCTCCTTTGATTACATGTTTTGGCTGTACTGTGGGAAAGGAAAAGGTGGTCGGTACCTATAGGCTACAAAGGAAAATAGCCTCCTTGTCCCCTACCTTACAGTCAT
>NW_008824048.1:162472-166166 GCF_000699105.1 Pygoscelis adeliae
TCACTGAAACATGGAGGGTTACTAGTGGCAAGGAGAAGAGGAGGAAGACTAGGAAATTATACACTCTTCTATGGGTTAGCCTTGAAGTCCAGTGCTTTAATATCAGACCTGAAGAAGGACTTATGGGCTGAAAGCTTGACTACTCCCTTCATTGCAACACTGTTTAAATACACGAAGCTTCCCAAGTATACTTATTTTAGTGACAGCTGTATAGGTTAATTCATGAAAATACTATGCTGTGCGTACCATCGAATACCTATTTCAGAATAATCAATTGTATATTCACGTCTTTATTGAGGATATTTCAATACAGTTTTATTTTTAAGAACGCTTATATTTAAAAGAATGCTGTGTACTAATTTATCAACCCTGATGTAGTTATGTTGTGTATCTGCTTTTTTTGATAGGTGACAATATTCTAGCTGTCCTAAAATACCTAGCAACATCAGATAAGTTGGCTAAATCTTTTGAGTATCGACATGGAAATGTTGTGTTCTTTGATGTACTTGGTTTATTTGTCCTGGCTTATCCTGCTCGTGTTGGCACCATCATGAACTACATTACAGCAGCAATTGCTTTTCTTTATTTAAGCAAAAAAGTATTACAGCCCAGAACCAGAGGTAAGCGTCATTCTTAAAACAAAACAAACAAACAAAAAATCAATCACATTACTCTTTAATGAATAGCAATTAGTAGATGAAGAAGTGTTCAGGCAATTAAGGCATCTTTTTAGATAAACTTCAGAAATAAATTTTAAGTGTGCAGCATGCCATAGGAGTTGCTTTGTGTTTGAATCTCTCAACTGTGAATAATTATGATGAAGAGAGACTATGATAGGCCTATATGTCTAGCATTTATGAATCATGATTATGTCTTTTATCCTTTCATGAAGATTAAAGTTAAGTCTTTTAAAGATCTGAAAATGGGGAAAAAAAAAAAATTTGCTTAGTATCTATATAAACTCTGTGTTCTGTTAGCACAGGTAGGCTTCAGAATCATGTTTCTTTAACAGCTGTCCACAGGCAGGAGCAAATAAGAAAACAACAAATGGGGAAAAAGGTAACAAAGCTTAATAAAGGGTGTAAAACAACTTAAATCTTCTAGTTAGACCTTTTCAGGTATGTGTAGGAGCATACCTGTTTAAAAAAAACAAAACAAAACAAACACCTCCCCCACCCTCCCCAAAATCCAGCAAACGTTTTTGGAGTAAGAAAAAGTTACAAGAAAAGCAACTCCTTTTTTTTCTTTTTTTTATTTTTACTTTCTATATGGTAGAGTGACTCCACTGGTTCCCTAGAGAAATTTTTACAATCGGGAACATGGTAATCTGCAAAATACACTAGTACTCTGGGAATAAATCTTGCAGTGGGGGAGACTGCAGAAAGACTGCAAAGAAATAGCCTAAGTGATTTAGACTATGCTGTTAAGAAATCTTCAGAGTGGACTCCTCGTGCAGTATTATTTTGGTCATTAAAGCAATTATACTGTGGGATAGTTAGTCTTGATGATAGTCTGCAATAGAATACATGATTGTTGAATGAAACTTTTTTTCTTCTTCATAGCTATTCATAACCTGAAGAAATTCTTTACTGCGTTCAGCTTAACACTGATAAGTTGGGTCTGCACACTGGTGACAGTCCTTATAGTGGCAGTGTTCATCTCTGTCATTGGACGGTCTCTTTCTTGGTACACCCATTTCTATGTTTCTGTGTTTCTGTATGGCACAGCAGCTGCAGCTAAGCTTATTCTTGTGCATACGCTAGCCAAGAAGTTCTTCTATAAGGTAAGCTTGACTTTGTTGCTAATGTTGAAGGGTAACATAGTGTTTAATTTGTGGAAGACTTAATTTTTGAGTTGATTAAAAAGATGCAAAAGTCTTCTGTATTGGACAGAAGTATTTAAAATGTTGCTGTAAAAACTGCTTCATCTAAGCATAGGAGTTGCTCTACTAAGTCAGAGGGTTAAGAGCTTCGTGATTTAAGGCTTTCTTGTTGCTAGTGACCTTTAGGAGCTGCTTCAGAAAAAAAGGCAAAAGCCTAGTAGAACACAGTATAAAGTACTGTTTCTTTCCCCATCTGCACCATCCCTTCCTGCCATCACTTCATTGATAAGAGAGCAGAGCAACAGCTGGAGAATTTGGGTTTTTTTGTTACCTTTCAGTGTTCTTAATAATTACAGAATTGACATATATACTCGAATGTTCTTTGAATCTTACCAGGTTCTTGCCTCTGAATGTACTTGTATGACAGGTTCCCTAAATTTGATAATTTAATTTGGTACAGTACCACCTTATGTATCTTTTAATATTTTTATTCTTTATTTAATCTAATTTATCGTTTACATTTTGTTGTGAAACTTGGAATTCCAGTTCTCTTTGTTTTATTTTGTCCTTCTATTATGTGTGTTTTGGTGATGTCATTTGTATTCATAACCTTTTAAGCAAACAATAAGATATTTTTTTTTCAGATGGTCCATATGAGAGCTTTTTTTCTTATATCTGTCAATTTATAGTTCTGTCATGCCCTCTTCTAATACAGTAATCTGTGCTGTACAGAGCTTTCTAAATGAAGCTGTTCTAAAAATTTGAGTAGTCACCCTTCCCTCTATGATTATTCTGATTGTTAGTTGTTTTGACCACAGCTGGAGATGTGATCCTCACCCCTGCAAGGCTTGGTGACGATTTGGTCTGTGTTACCTTTCTGTTGCTGTCATTTGTCATGATCACTGTCTATCTACCTTTTTTGCTTAGAATTCTTTTTTATGGACTAACCAACATGATTTAACATGCATAATAATGTCATAATTATAGCTCATAACAATCCCATATGTTTAGATGATAGTTTAATGGTTTTTTTATTAAAAACACCTCAAGGCACTACCTCAAGGCCCTATTCATCTGACAGATGATGCCCTTCCAGGACCGAAGTTGACTACTCGAGCCTGTTAGGCTTAGGTTTTAGGCGCAGTGATATTTAGTCATTCAGCTTGCTGTTACTTATCTTCTCAGCCATTTGCACAAGCTTTGGGCAAGGGAATTTAGGAAACCTAAGTTGTAAGCATAATACAGCTTCATCCAAGTATTTGAAAAAGTTTTAAGAACTTACTGAAATTTGGTTGTGTGGAAAGTTCTGGGTGGATCCATCATGTCTTTACCTGGAAGTGGGTTTTTTAATTGTTTGGGGAAGGGAAGTGTTAACTGGTATATGTATGTTAACAAATACATGTATGTAGTGGTGTCCTTTTGTGGAAGAGGTGACCCATTTATAAAATAGATGCAATGTTAACATTTTCTAGTCTTTCAGAAGAGCTGATGGGAGAGCGTACTTTCACTAACTCTTCAGCTGTTCCAGGCTCTGGATCTACTTCTTGCCTGCTGATTGTCTGATCAGCAGATCAGCCAGCTTGATATCATGAGTCGCTTAATTTTCTTGCATGCTGTAGCTTGCAGTACACCATACAGTTTATGCTGCCTCTGTAACTTACATTGTACTTAGAGTTGCATAAAAATTTTGGAAGCTAATCTCTGACTTGGCTATCACAGGCAATGCCTGGGTGTTTTCTGTTAGTGGCTCAAGAACCTGTGAATTAATAAGCTTTTTGTTTTGAAATAGGTTTGGCAACTTGTATTTTCTCCCTCCCCCTCCTTTTTTTTTTTTTCTTCTCAGCCTAAAACTGAATGAGGTGCTTTCTGATA
>NW_008824048.1:166194-181744 GCF_000699105.1 Pygoscelis adeliae
AGGAATGACAATTAAGAATCTTGCACTGCAAACACTGTAGCATTGCCCATGTAACTTAAAAAAACCCTACAAAAACAAACCACATTTTTGATGGTTAAACTTCCTTCTTTTCTGAAAACGTATCTGGTAGTATCTGACCCATGCATGTCTTTTTTTCAAAACAAATAATATCTTTAAAAAAGCAGACTTCTGAAGTGACAGCTGTGGCATGACTTATAAAGGCACCAGTATAATATTTGTGCACTAATAACAGTGCTTGTATAAGAAGTGTATTAACAGCTGCTGTTCAAAAACAAGTTTAGAATCTCAGGAGATACAGGTAACTTTTTCCCACATAAGTACTGTGTAACTTTTTTTAGATGCTTCGCAAATACCAATGCTTTTTATAAAAAAAGCCCTATTTGCCTGTGTACCTGAAACATTAGCCTTCCATATTCTTGGTATTGTCATTTGTACATTCCCTTCCTCCCTCCAGCCCAGCCCATGTAATCTCTTTTTCAAGCTATGTCAGAGCTGATTTAAAAAATTAAAAAAAAGTGTACTGTCATGGATAACTCTAAATGGTTAAGAGAATGGTGAGATGATGCTTGTCAAAATTGCTTTGTCCAAGGAAAACAATTATATACAAGAAATAAAGATTTTTCTTTGTGTTCTCATGGCGTGATACATGGAATATGCTTAGTAATGAGTGTATTTGCTTTTTTTGTTACAGAATATGAATGAGCAGTACCTGGGAGATATTTTTTTTGATGCCTCATTGATGATTTGGTCTATAGCATTGGCTGTGATTACTCAGATCGGCCTTTGTTCAGCATTCATTTGTACGTTATGGGTAGCATTTCCTTTACTCGCTAAGCTGATGATCCATAAAGAATTCAGCCAAAAAGGTATGAGTTTTGAGGGGAGGAGGTTGTCGTTCAAAACATCTACCCCTACTATTGTATATTGAGTATGTTCCTCCAAACTCTATTATTTAAGCAAAAGAAATCCCAAACTTTGAACTTGAATAGTCAAAGTAACCATGTGACATTTCTGTAACAAGAAAAAAGTGTCCTTAAACTAAAGACAGTTTGAAAGTATGGACAAGCTCTTTAAAAAAAAAAAAAATACACTGAAAAACATCCTGTGTCTCAGGCTAAGAAGAAAAATACTGTGCGGGATTATTAATAAGTGATCAGATACTTCAATGGACAGTAAAGCTTGTTAAAAATATTGCAATATTTAAACAGTGTTTGGGACAGAACACCTGTTTAAATTTTTTTTGTAATACAAGAATAGTTTTGTGGTGGCTTTGAAAGAGTTATATTGGCATTGGCTATGCAAAATGAGATCCCCTTTCCATATCCATGTCAGGGATGAGGACCAGTATTGTGTATTGGGCCTTGCAGCAGTATATGGATATATTAGTAAAGGCTGTGTGTTTATGTCCTTTTAAACTTCTACCGTTTTTTGTCTTTTGTTTTTTTTCTGTCCTCTACAGGTGCCTCAATGAAGTTTGTCATGATGTACATGCTGGGAATGTTTGTTCCCTATTTGTATATGATGTATCTTAGTTGGACTGTATTTGAAATGTTTACGCCTATCATGGGACGAAGTGGTTCAGAAATTCTGCCAGATGTGGTGTTGGCAGGATTTATTGTGGTCATCACTATGATTCTGTCATCCTATTTTGTAAGCAGAATTTGTAAATGTTGTTTAAAACTTAAACTCTCTCTAGAGTTTAGAATCAATATTTTTCTAAATTAATACTTGAAGTTAATGATAATTTGACAATATCTTAAATGTTACAGGAGACTTCTAGAAAACGTCAAAGATTCCATGTTTTGTGTTAGTCAAAGAAAAGTTATTGAAGCAGGGGTTACAAAAATATATCTGCTCTGTGATGATGTAGTAAAGATTGGTGTAAAATATGCAATTTAATGCTGGAGTTGGAACAGGCATTCGTTTTAGGTGAAGTATAGTATGTGGCTGAACAATACATATAGTACACTTCAAAAAAAATTCTCAGGGTTTTTTTTTTTCTGCTGCCCTTGCTACAAAGATTCTAGGTTTTTGTTGGCAGATTTTTTAAAAAATAGGAAATTTTTGAAAGGTCTGGGAAGTACTCACTTTCTTCCTTTTGGTTTTAAATACTGAGATTACAAAGAAGTGTCTTGTGTCAGGTAGTACTTGCAATGATACCTTTTTAATGTACTTTCAGTTCCATAACTGGATGTTAGAGTTATATGAGTAGTGTCTTATTTCTTAAGTCTTGCAGTTTTATAACTTGGCTGTCTTTTTGTTCTCTAGATTAACTTCATTTACCTTGTCAAAAGTACAAAAACGACGCTAATAACTTTAACTACTGTGTTTGTAGTCACTCTGATTCTCGTTTGTAGTGGAATCTTCTTTCCTTACAGTTCTGATGCAGCTAATCCAAAGCCTAAGCGAGTTTTCCTCCAGGTAAGAAAAGTCTTGCATATCGTATTGCCTTTGTTGGTTGCAAGAGTGTTTGG
Organism: Pygoscelis adeliae; assembly: GCF_000699105.1. Lineage (NCBI taxonomy): Eukaryota > Metazoa > Chordata > Aves > Sphenisciformes > Spheniscidae > Pygoscelis > Pygoscelis adeliae. The sequence goes on from NW_008824048.1 coordinate 168,690, forward strand.
GTTTTTTTCAAAGTTTAAGCACCCCCTGCCCCAAAAAGAGTAACCTTCCCTTTCTTGCTTGATTTAAAAGCTCTAATGATTATTCCTGGAGTTGAAAGAATTGCTAATGTTTCCCTTGTTCAATCTCTGTGTACAGTTCATCTGTGTCAGAAGAGCAGGGTTTTTTAGGGAGTTTTAAGTGGGAGAGTTGAGTAAGTAATGATAACTTAAAAAGATAACATGATGGGAGATGAGCAAATACTTACTGGCACAGTCATCTTCTGAATGTAGGTGTTTTTATGGTATGTTTCTTTTATCTGAGTAATTCTATATATATATTCATAAATAGTCAGATATGTGTTCAGTGCAGACTGAAAATGCAGTAGACCTTAAGGATTGACATGGAGGATACTTCAGAATCACTTCTGGATCTTGTGAACTGCACAGGCTCCATCATCTTTCTGTGTATCTTCTTTCTTTTTTCCTTCTTCTAGCACACGAGCAGAAGATTTCATGATCTAGATGGAAATATGGTTAAAAGTGACTCTGGTATATGGATTAATGGATTTGATTATAATGGAATATCTCACATAACTCCCCATGTACCTGAAATCAATGACACCATTAGAACTCCATGTGAGGAGCAGGCTCCTTTCTGTGGCCTCCCTTGGATTCTGCCAGTGCATTTCATGTTCCGGTTGGTGTGAACACTGCTTCTCTTGAGCACTTACTGCCAAAGCACATTGGTCATTTATGCAATCTCGCTTATGTAAGGGAAGAAAAAGTAAGGCTAATCTTGGTCTGAAAGTAAGTAATCCTTCCACTTCAGAAGACACTTAAACTTCTGTCTAGATGCAGTGACTTCTGACAGAATCTCTGCAAGAGATTGCTGGATCTGCTGCAGGAGCTGTAGAAGTTGATGTGTAGAAAATGGGTGTCAGCACCAGTGGAGAAAAAGGTGGAGGGGAGGCCTTCTAAAGGGCAGTTCAGAGTAGGAGTATGTATGTCTCTTCCCTTCTTCCCCCGCTCACCCCAGGTGACAGCAGAGGAAGTCTCGAGTAGCGGGTCTCCACAGAAGAAAGCTAGCTGCTGTGACTATTTCTCATACACCAAGAATCTTGTGAGCAAAAGTCGTAACAGTTTGAAGATGCAAATATTCATACTTATTTTATTGTTTTGTAAATGAAGGCACATGAAGGTAATGAATGAACACACTGGTGACTACTTTTCTATTAATATGCCCTTTAAATATTTGTCCGGCTACAAGCTGCTAAATTTACCTGCCTTCTGCTAGAATCAGTAGCTTTTGAATATTTCATTTAGTAACAGCACAGTCAGCTACACTATACAAAAACTTCTTGGCTTCTCCTATTTAGTACCTCTGAGTGTTGCATTGAGAATAACTGAAAACTGTTCCCCCTCCCCCCCCCCAGGAAGAACTGGTATCTTCCCGCTCCAGAAGTTTTTCCAAGAAGCCCCATTCACTTTAAAGTTCTGTCCAAGGAGCTGATGCCTGGGAACTCCATGAGGTTAAGCTTTGAAGTATCTGGTGAGTGACTGAAGCCTCTGGTTTGTGATTTGTGTATCTTTATGCCCATAATGAATCAGGTTTTGACTCCAGTACTGCAGGTTCTAGTGCCATTCCCAAGATAGTGAGCTTTGTGAGATTAGCATGAATTAATTCAGTTTCATAACACACTAGAAGCTGTGAGTGTTGTGTTGCAGTTGTTATTTGGGGGACTGATAACCTTGTCTATTTTGAGTAAGCCTTGATCTTTTTATAGCAAGTCCTTTCTTAAAGTCCATTTTATAGCTCTTCCCCTCTCCTACATCATCTCATTTATCTCACCACTTAGAAATAATAGAAGCTTCTTCTGTAGAGAATACAGTTGTGTTCATGTTTTGGAAGACATGAATAGTAATACACAGATAACATGCTACTATATAGGAAAACAGATGGTTGTTCTACCTCCACCTGTTGATATATCTGGATACATATCCCTGTCTCTGCAGGTCCAAGTCACATGTCTCTGTATGTTCGGCCACATGAAGGGTCAGCTCTGTCCACCTGGTCTTTCGGGGATGGTATGCCAGTTGCTAGCCTAGGAGGAGACTACTTTGTGTTTTACTCCCATGGGCTGCAGGCTACACCGTGGCACTTCTGGGTAGAACTGACGGTGAGTATGCCGCTGCTGGAAACCCAGCGATCCCTTGGTCTGCCCTGTTGTCATCATTTCTGCATTCTTATGTGAAAAATGTCATAATAACTTTCTTAAGCTTTGCTTTATTTGATAGATCCTAATTCTAGCTTCCCTCTTTTAATTTGTCCCTCAACTTTATATATCAGCTCACATATATTTCTGATGCTTAGTCCACTAACTTGCCAAACAGCCAAAGGGAGAATATTTTCCTTTTCTGCATGGTCTTAGGTTGTTAAGTTTGGATTTCTCCAGTCTTAAACTCATAGTTCTTGAAGCTTCATCTTTATTACTGCTATTTCAGAGTTCTTTTTCCTGTTGTGAGTAGTTTCCTTTTCATGTATTTTGTTTGCTTGGTTTTGGGAAATTACAGGGAGTCCTTGGTGGGAAACTTACCTGCCTGGAAGCTGAAGAAAGTTGTAAAAAGCTTTGTTTTGTAAATTCTCTTTTACATTATTTTCGGTTGGAAGGAAGGCTTGCAGCCTTGCTGTTCCAGTGGGATTTATGATCCCCTCACCAGCCACCCCCCCATTAACATGCCAGTGAAGAACTTTTTCCAGATCTGTATGTTTTTATTATAGGTTTAACAGTGTCTTATTCTTTGAGTAAATATTACAAGAAAGTCTCTTGTTCCTTCCTGGATCAGACAGTCTAAACACTTAACCAAATAATCCTCTGAGGGTACTTGATAAAGGCAGACAGGAATCTGCAGCGTGACAAGCTTTGATAGTGGCAAAGCTAGACAGAAAAGGCTTTTCATCTAAGGATTCACAATAGAAGGATCAGTATAAATGCTATGTTTGAGTCCATGTCTTAATTTGTCAGCAAAACCAACAGATAGAAACGTTGAAGTTAAAGCATGTGCAAGCTACGTAACATGTCAGAGGCACTGTGATCTAAATACCTAGTTGCAAGTTCAATTCAAATTGAACTCATCATGTAATCAGACTGATACGTTTGAAGATAGGAAGTGTTTTAACATACTGGACAAAGAGCTGCAGGATTAAGTCTGTAGAAGAGTACATCTGGATTGATCTTATGTTTAAAAGCCATAAACAATCGAAGACTCTGTTGCCTTTTTCTCGTTTTCAGGCCCCAGAAAAGCATTCGGATGGAATAGTCTCCCTTGCCATAGCAGCACATTACTTTTTTGGGGAAGATCAAAAGTCACCTCAACTCTATGCCTTACTGGAGAGGTTTCCAAACTGGACATTTTCTTCTGGTTGGTCCTGCACTTACGACCTTTTTGTCTTTTAATGTTGACAGTAATGCAACGCTAATAGGGTAATCTCTCTGATGCAGAATGCTGTTGTAGCAAACACGTTCTAACAAGATGCCAGAGACTTTCACAAGAATTTAAAGTACTTTGGCGACAAATGGTGTTTCTTTGGCAGTTTGAGTATTTAAAGACTACTGCTGTCTTGGGGATATAGTGATACTTTGTGTCAATGTGAATACAGTTCACCCTGGTTCTTCCACTGAAATGGCAGTTTGACTTAGTGGGTTTCTTAAAATGAAAATTGCATTTGAGGACGCAACGCTAGCATAATATGATGGCAATAGTAATGAAAGGGCCTCATGAAATCATTTTGATGTTATGCAAAATATAACCGTACTTCACGCACATGTGGGGACTGTCACCTACCAATCCTATCCGTCCTGTTAAAGTAAGATCTTCAGCTAAAAGATACTTGTTCCCATGGGGAGGGCAGAGGTGGCAAAGTCCTAAACATTACTTCCGTCACTGGATGCTATGATGCTTAATTCTGTATATTGCATTCCCAGTCCTTGGCAAACGCACAATGCAGAAAAATTGATGTTATGATGGAATGTCGTAATTATTTATCTAGATTATCTTTTCCAAATAATACGTTTCTGTTAAAAACTTAGTTTCTGCCCTTTTGCCTGTCTCTTCAGTGTTAAAACTTGAGTGGGTAAGTTTGATCTAACGATCATCTTGTAGTTTTGTTCTTGTTGGGATCTTTCTGTATCAGCATATAAGCATGTGACTTGCTCTTTTGTATGCAAGAGTGCTAAGTCCCCACTCCTTGATAGGGATGTCCCCACTCCTTGATAGGGATGTCTTGTAATTAATCTACTCTAAATTTCAAGTTATCTTCTAATTTATTAGAATTGGCTAATTTTTGGTATCTCCTCTGGAGAGACTCGGTAATACATTTAACTGTTTCTTAAAATACAGTTTGCTTTCCATAAGGAAAAATATCAAGAAGAGTCATCTTTAAAAAGATGTCTGATATCTCTGGATTGCTCTTGTTTTATTTCCACAGGAGGGGTTTTATAAATGACTGTGAGTGATTTAGAATATATTCCAGTTTTAATTGACAAGCTTTGAGTTCAGAAGCCACTAACCTCTTTGGGTTTTTGTACTCTTAGCTTTTTTTCAGTGCAGTCTAATAGTTAATGTTAGTTTCTGAAATTCAAAGAACTCTACCTGAAGAAACTTCTTCATGCTTTTTTCCGAACTATATATAAAACATTCTGTGACATCAATACCATGCTACAAATTGTACAGGTTAGTATTTTGTTCATCTCAAGAGTAATGCCAAATCACATGCAAAGCAGATTTTGTGCATGCATCATCATTTCGAGTAAAAACATGCTAGTACTGGGAGGTTTGCAGGGCATGTGAAAGAAAATTTTGTGACACTTTGTGTGAGCTGTGATGGAGGGCAGCTCCCCGATCAGGTATTTTTCCTTCAAATTGTTCTGTAGATGTGTATGTTCTGTAGTTGTGTATGATACTGGCAAGAACCGGTTTAATTTGTTGCAAGGTACATCTTCGTAAAGATTGTCAACTGACTCATGGAGGCTTAATTACTGTAATTATAACAAACTGGCCATCAGTATCTTAAAACCAGTGGGTCTTTCTACATTAACATGTGCTTTAATCATCACTCACTTGATTATATCTGATTGAAACTACAATCCCTATATTATGCATTTATTACTTTTTTAAAAAAAGTGCTATTAATGATTTGAAAAACAGAGTTTTAGTTCATAACACTTGTGTCTTGAATCTCAACAAATGTTTCGTACTGTACTCTAGCTGATGCACAGCTAGTTAACTAAAGCTGCACTGATATTTACAGTCTTCCTCAGTTTTGATTTTTATCTTGTGTTTTGCCTCTGATTTAAAGTTTGAAAAAGTGCTGTGTGAAGAATTCGTACTGGGAGCCAAAAACATAAAAATGCCTGTTAACAATTACTGCAACTTCAGTGAAGCAATAACTTTTGCTAACTCAGGATTTGACCTTTATTAAATAATTTAATTATGAGGGATGTCTAGTTTGTTGTAAATTTCTGCCTTTGTGAATAAAAGCGAAACTTTACTCAGTGAAACTTGATTTTTCAGCATGATTAAAGGCATATTTGAGTTGGTTTTATTAATTGCATTAATGTTTTATTTAAGCTTGGGGTAGAAATACTGCTAAGCGATGCTGGAGTTAGAGCTATGTGGAAGATAAGCATGGCCAAAGAATGTAAAAAATTATCTGGGAAATGTTAAAACGAGGGCCCTGGCTGGTTGCCTGGAGAGGAAGGTTCTTCTTGAAACAAGATGAAGATATGGAAGAGTCACTGGTAGCAAAGCTAAGTATTCTTTGCAAAACTGATAGTTGAGAGCAAATTTATTGTCAATCACAGGTAGAAAAACAGGATGGAAAATTTTGCTGACTGTTTCAGTGTCCATCTGTTTCCCCATTCAGTACAAGCAGATTAGTCTTCTGCTACTGTGGTTTATTATTTCTCATAAAAAGTATTGTGTGTCTTCTGTGAAATACACAAAAAGCAAGCAGCTGGTAATTTTAAAGGTCGAAGGGCATCGGGGTAGAAACAGTCTTTATTCTTAGTGGGGGCAGTAAGCAGCTAGCTGATCAGAATTCCCCTATGTTTATCTGAAACAATTTACATGCACAGCCTTTTCTAAATTGCTTTACTCTTCCTTAATGCTAGAGTTCTTCCATGACTTTTGATCGCTTTGAGAATCTATTATGTTCTCTATTAACATACATAGTATTCTGTTACATATCTATAGGTAAAAGAACTTCAGAAATAAGTATTTTATTAATTTAAGCATGTGGTTGCAAAGGAGGCCTGTACATGTGTTTATACAATCTAATGCAGCACTAGAGTGTGTCACCGTACCTTCAGATTGCCTGTCAAGTAGAAGTATGCATTTGAAGAAAGAAAGATAGGTGCAATGAACAGTAGAATTTCAGCTATCACACACAAAGTGACAGACTGTTGAGCTGAGTGGAGCTGTTCTGCATTAGCAAGATGTGTCTTTAATGTCTGTTCAATCTAGGTTGGGTTGCAAACCTGTTGGAAAAACACTAATTAAATAGACAAGATCTAACAAGTCTATACAGAGCTAATTGTAGCATATGGGACATAGCTGCTGAAGAGTTCACCTGTATGGTAATGCTGTTCAGTACTTTTTTTGTTGAGCGCTAAACCTAGTCTGGTTCTTGATAATAATCTGGAAGGAGCGTGCAGGATGACCCATTTTAGAACTTGTTATGCGGTCTTAGTGAAGGATGGTTAAAAAGCCGTGCAAGATCAATAACCTGAAGTGCTGTCACAAAACTCTGTGGTTAGACAATGTGTAGTTGCCTAAGTGTGACTTCTGTTTTGAAGATAGAACATGGGTTCTCAGTCTTCATGAAAATCTGTTCCAGTGTCAGAGGATAGATTAGTCCTAGAAAGTAGTCAGGCTTCCCTCTTCACTGCAGAAGAGGTTCTGTTGGCCTGTGACGCTTCAGAGTTCTGTCAAGGCTGAAGATGCAGTTTGAGAACATGCCAAGGATAAAGCTGAGACTTGAGCAGGAAGTATAAGCAAATTTAGGGACATCTAGTCACTGCTACCTATATTTCAAGCAGAGTGTCAAGCATCACTGGCCATTAACAAAACAGTTTTTTTAAAAAATACAGTTTCAGAAAGCTGTTAAGAATCAGTCTTGACAGTTAGCAGTAGTTTGTCTAGAAAGGAATAATTCTGTCAGTCTGGTCTGAGACTCTGGAACAAATACAAGCTTCAAAGCCAATAGGTACAGGTGAATTTAAGTAACTCTCTTAGAAAGCTGCCCATGCATGTTTTATTCAGGGATGTTGCTTTTTCTGTGTGTGGTGGTGGGGTGTTTCTTTTCTTGATAGGAAACAATAATTTGAAAAAGTTATGAAAGAGTGGTTAGGTGCCTTATGTCTGAAACGTTTAGCTAGCTTCAGTCTCCAGTTGTGGGCTTTTGTAAAGTCTCGTCTCAGCGCTCTCTGGTAGGAAACTCCTTGAGTTTACTTATTTCAGGTGGTACATGATAAATAGAAAACTCAGCAAGAGCAAGTTGTATCTTTCTTACCGAGTGGTATGAGAAAGCTCCTCCCTTTTCTGTGTTTAAGCACTGGGACTACTTTTGCCACTCACCATAAGCTGGCATTCATCTCACTGCCCACTAGAATATCTCGACAGCCTTCAGCTCTAGGATAGGAAACTATGATGAGACAGTAAGTTGGGTCTGTGGCCTTTTCTTTCTTGGGGGTTCTCCTTCCTTTAGTTGAAGCCAGATTACCACCTTCAACAAGTCACCCATCATCTTTTATAATATCATTATAGCTATAGACACCTTCTCCCCGCAGTTTATAATGGAAAGAGGGACCTCTTTTGTAGAGGTTCTGGCTAGATTATGCATTCATGTATTTGTTTACTTAGCGGTGCATCTCAACCTGTAGCTAACAGACACTTCAGCTCTAAAACCGTTTAAATTGGTTGCTTTGGACTAAAACACACTCGTAAAAAATTACTTACTTTGGTTGACAGAAGTGATGGTGAAAGTTACCCTCAGAAAGGTCACTTGACTCGAGCAGTTTTGCAAGTATACCCTGTGTGAGAGGATTTTTTTTTTAAATGGGTAGCAAGGAATCCAACATTGTTGCCGTTTTTCAGAGGCAATTAGTTTTGTACAGGATGAGAACTAGATCAAGAAAACTGATGATACGCAAGTTCTGGTGAAGGAGGAAATTGGACATCTTTCTATGCCATTAAATGCTAAATGCTTAAGTAGGCCAGGTTGGCAAGATCCAGGGCAGCCAGTTTTATGTGAGCTGGATAAGCAAAAAGTGAGAGGAGAGACAGTGAGTTGGAATGCCACAGAAAATGTTGACCCTCAACTAGTTAAATGGCCCATTTTTCCTATGTTTAGGTTTAGTGCATGGTTATAGATGAATAAACCTTTTGTGGTGGGTTAACCTTGGCTGGCTGCCAGGTACTCACCCAACTGCTCTTTCACTCCCTCTTGTCAGCAGGCCAGGAGGAGAAAAAAAGATTAAAAAGCTCACAGGTTAAGATGGGGAGATTATTCAGCAGTTACTAGAATAGGCAAAACAAACTGGCCTTGGGGAAAATTAAATTAAATTTATTGCCAATTTAAAAATAAAATAGGATAGCAACAAAGAAAGAGAAAAATAAAAACACCTTCTCCCAACCTCCCCTTTCTTCCCAGACTCAACTTCACTATTCTGCCTCCTCTTAAACAATGGTGCAGAGGGATTGGGGATGGTCAGTCAAGGGTTGGGTCACAGTCAGCCTGTAACAGTTCCTCTCTGCTGCTCCTTCCTCCTCACACTGTTCCCCTGCTCCAGCATGGGGTCCCTCCCATGGCATAGAGTCTTTTATGAACTGCTCCCACTTGGATCCTCCTCTTGATGGGATAGTCCTTCAGGAACAGACTGTTCCAGCATGGATCCCCCACAGGCCGCAGTTCCTGCCAGAAAAACCTGTTCCTGGGTGGGCTCTCCATGGGCTGCAGCTTTCTTCAGGGCTCATCCACCTGCTCTGGTGTGGGGTCCTCCACAGGCTACCGTGTGGTTATCTGCTCCGAGGTGCTCCACAATGGGTTGCAGAGGGACAGCCTGCTTCACCATGGTCTAAAGAGAGTTAACTGCTGAACAACAGTAGCACAGTAGTAAGACACTAATATGAAGAATGTTAGTATCAGTTAATGTATGTGTTTACTTGTACAGATCCACAGGCTGCAGGGGATCTCGGCTCCAGTGCCTGGAGCACCTCCTCCTGCTCCTCCTTGATGGGCCTGGCTGTCTGCAGGACTGTTTCTCAGATCTTTTTTTTCCTCACTGGTATCTCTCACAGCTGCTGCACAGCATTTTTTTTACCCCTTGTTAAATACATTATCAGAGAGGAGGCACCAGCTTGGCTGATGGGCTCAGCTGTGTCCCATGGTGGGTCTGTGGGAAGTGGCTGTGTCTGATACAGCGGGCAGCTCCTGGGCGCTGAAGCCATCCCTGCAGTCCCCCTTGCCACCTCACCCCAGTACACCTCTTTTAAAAACAATAAGTGGATGTCGCTTCAAAGATGCACTAATAAGGTAATTTTCAACTTAGAAGCTTGATACCTTCATCCTGTAAAATAGCCCATAGGGGTATGATGCGGCAAACTAAAACAATCTTCATTTGAGAGCTTTGTTTCTCTGAGACAACCTACTTGAATTCTGGTAATTTACTGTCAGCAGCTTGAAGTCAGAAATAGTTATTTTCCACAGGTGTAACTTCAAGTAAAGTTGAATACATTTGTCTTTTAATTACAGGTATAACAGCAGTGAAATTGAAATACAAAATTAGCACGTAAGATTTGCATAGAGATAATTACCACTAAAGAAGTACAAACTTCTAAAATTTCACAACTAAAAAGATTTAACTGCTAAACAACAATAGCACAGTAGTAAGATACTAATATTAAGAGCATTGGTATGTCAGTTAGTGTATGCGTTTGTTTACTTGTACAGATCCAACATCTGAACAGCAGGAAGCTGATCAGGATGGGCTTGGCTTACATCATTACCACAGAACCACAGAAAAATATTAACTTGGAGCACAGTTTTTATTTCTTTTAACATAGATTAAGCAGGTTTTTTTATCATAAAAAAGCTTTAAGTATCCCCTTATAACAATAATGGATTTTGACGTCAGATCACAACAGGCCTGTAGGTATGATAGACATCATCTGTAACCAGTAGCTACAGTGCAGACTAAGCTTAGTGCTGGGACTCTTGAACCAGATTTCTTTCCTATAACTTCAATATTAGTTTCCACTCTTAAATGGAAATTCAAGCTGCATTCACTAAAATCTCCAGCTTTCCAAGTAATACTCGCAGTTATTGCACTTGTACTGGTTGTATTGGCTTAGTAAAGCCATTCTAAAGCAACAGTTTAATATTTATACATTTTAAAGCACTTGATCTTATCTACAAAGGAAATAAAGATAAAACCACAATTTATTTCAACTTAATTATGAATATTCTTAATTTTCAGAGTTTAAATGGATGTGCATTTAGTAACTACACTAGAAAAGCAACAGATGCTGTAACTACCCTACGATGACTAGTTTGGTCCATGTCAGTAATCAAGTGATGTTATAAAAAATAAACTAGTTTATTTTGTATAAAATGAGTAATGTTGCATTTTTGTTCAGATTGCACAGTACAAACAAGCTAATATCTAAATTAATACTGTTACAGGTAGTTATTACATAGGGACAGCAGCTAGAAAAAATAAGTACCTCAAAGCAACAGACTTCTGCAGCCAGCTTTCCATAACATTGTATGAAAGTTAAATATGTCTTAGTTACAAGTATGTGTATTATAAAATGTTTGAAAAATGTTTAAGTATGAGCTGTTAAACTAATTTTCCATAGCAAGAGCATATGATGATTATTTACATTTAAAAAATCCATTTTTCAGAAAAGAATTTACAATGAAATAAATAACCTTCAGCAATCCCTTAAACCCAACTACAAGATCTGTAAGTGGCAGTAAAAAACAGGTAAGCCGCCTTGTGTCAATGTTAGGTCAGTAAAGTATGCCTCATCCAGAAAGAAGTGCAACTCTGCTTTAACTTTACTAGTAATCTAGAAACATGCACAATACATATTGGTACCTTCAAATATGGTACAACCTTGAGTATTTGTACAAGAGTATTCACAAAAACATACAATATATTTTACAGTCCTTTAATACAAAATATTGATATCAAACCAATCTGAACTGCATTGATCAGACATTTCTTAGGCAGGCAAGCTGCAAAGGATAAGTTTTTAAATTTAATCCCCTCTTCACCTTTTAAACTCAAGCAAGAGATAAGTAGTTTCTTCAGAACATGTGTTGATGATGTAAAGGTACTGATGAACATTAGCTGAACCTGTCTCCATAGGTATTCACTGTCTCTCAACACTATTAAGTATCAAAACATAAGCTGCAGCCTGAAGATTGCATAAAAAAAAAAATCTTGCCTCCTTTTAAAATTATTAGATGAAACTGCTGCTTAGTTATCCCCACTAAAGATTTCAAAGATTGAAATATTAAAAAAAAAAAAAAAGAAAACAGTTCAAATCCAAAACATGGAAGCATGTCTAAGAGCTGGTTTGCTTCCTTTCACACCTGATGCTTGGGAAGTTGTTCATCTTCCGTTTAAGACACAATACAGTCATAACTGCCTTCTTGGAATGAATCCTCATCCTCTGTCTTAGACTTGTCCTCTTCATGCCTGCTTGCATTGCTGTTGCCAGCATCACTCTGAGGATTAGTGCCATGGCTAGATGAAGTCCTGCTTTCCTCAGCTCTGGGGTTCGCTTGTTCAGTAACCTTAGAAGGATTCACTGGCTGAAAAGCTTCAGGCTGTACTTGCTCTTCTGCTATTTCACTTAGTTTCTGGATCTGTGGTTTGATGATATTTAGAAATGGCTTGTACCCAGGGCTAGGAAAAGAATGGTATAGAACACCATGAGTGAATTAAAAAGTAGTATTCCTGTCATGCACCTGAAAAGCAGCTTTTCTTGCATGATGTTCAATATAAATGAGTATATTCTGTAATCCTTCCTGTACAGAAACTCTTTTTTTCTTTTTCTTTTTTTTAAATAGAGGGGAAAAAGGCAACCATAATCAAACAATAAAAGTTGGGGGGTTGGCTGTTTGGATTTGTTGGAGTTTTTTTCCAGTTTGATCACAACTGTATTAAGTGACTGTCCTGAAATTTTCTGCAAAAGTGCTTTTAAATAATTGTTTCAGCTAGGGCTGAGGTAACTCGAAGTTAGTTTTTAGGTAACTAATTATCTACAACTGGAAGGTGGAAAATAACACTTACCAATCTGTAGAAGCCCATTTGTCAACAGCATATAGGCCAGTCTTGATATTCTGACAGATTTCTCCATCAATATCAGAGGATTGCATTATACTGAAAACCTGGTTGATGACTGAAGATTCTCTGAGGATAAGGCCTATGATAATACACCAATCCAGACATCCTGCTTCCATGAAGATATGTAGCAAGTACCTATATGGGAAAACAGTCTACTTATGTCTTTTTCCACTCTGAAGACAAAATCGCAGCATGATTCTGTAGACAGTGTTTCTTTCTCCTAATGCTGCATGCTAGTCATTTTAAGTTTCAGATGCAAAGATTACGTTACTTACCGCAGCTGGACCTGTGACTTGTGCGGCCCTTTACTAGCCAGTTCTAGAGAGATATGTTCAAGCTCTGACTGAGTTAAACTTAGACTGGAGAAGTTTTCATCCACCATGGTCCAGTCACCATCCACCACAGAACTTGTTTCAGTCAGGTCCGTTGCTGAACCAATGCTGCATTCATCACCTATCAAAAACACTCAGAAACATAAGGGAAAAAGAAACTGCTTACTTTAGTAAGACTCAGAATTTCTGGACTACTTCCTATAGAAATTGGCAAATTACACAGTAATGCTTTGCTGTGTATCACAGTGCTAAGAAGTTACTTTGGGCATACTGTCCATGCCACTTCAGCGTTCTTCTTGTCACACCATATGGTAGAACTATTATTGCA
>NW_008824048.1:181774-194526 GCF_000699105.1 Pygoscelis adeliae
TTTTTCTATCAAATAAAAATAATTCTGCAGAATAATATCAATAAGGGATCCTAAAGATGTGTGGGCAATCATTGTAAGAGCACAGTGACAGCCTCTTGCATACTATAGTCCTAGAATTAAGTCTGTAGGAAGGGTTGCAGTCTGTCTAAAGATACTGCTTTCTTAACCTTTAACTTTGTTAAAAATGAAGATGCAATAGCAAGTTCTTTTCTTCATACAAAACCCTGAAGTTTCTGAGTGCTTGGTAATGTAAACATTTACCTGCACTAATTAAAAAAAGAAGTAAGTGTTTCTAATAAAAACATGAAGAGTAGATGTAGCTACAAAATTTTCACAGGAACAGTAACAGCAAAGCTAAAACCATTACAGTGGTGGGTCATGAAGGCACCCATCCTCCAGAACAGTTCCCATATTAAAGTAGATGCATCTTTTCTGTGGAAAATGTTTAGAAAGTCAGAAAGTTATTTTATTAGCTTCTTGCCTATGAATACCACTGCTGGATTAGTTATTTGTGAAATTATTAGAATTCAGCTCGCAATGTTTTAGTTTTACTTTAGAAATAAACTGCTTCAAAATGCATACCAAAGTCCATTGAACTCAAAGGTCTTCATCCAGCTCAGAAAAAAATGAGATACTTGTTTATAGAAACAGTGGTAGTGGCAGACAGCAGTACAAGATAGTGCAATGAAAAGAGAAATAAATTTCCCCTGTTTAAATTATGCTTTTTTGGAGAGTTCTAGAACAAACTTACTTAAACCTAATGCATTCTTGCAGACTCCAGAAGTAATAAGAGAAACAGGAATGAAAATAGAATGAGGCAGTGCCCAAGCGGAGAGAGAGAACCTCACTTTCTTCATTTTTTAAAGCCTGTCAACTTGTTAAATAGCATCTCCAAGTGCTCTGACTCTCACAGGAGGCCCTAGCATCTTGGGGAGATTGTAGTTCACACTTAGATACTTGGGTCTTTCCCCTAATAAAGTGGAAATCGCACGACATAAATGCTGTTGAATTGTAGCTCTACGCTTGAGGACAAGAGGGAGTTAAAAAAAAAAAAAAAGGAGATGAATGGTCAGACAAACATTTCTTTTCTCTGACTGTGATCAGAAAATATGCATACAGAATAAAATTCCCCTTTGTATTTTCATAAGCTGATCATACATATGAGCTTTTAGAAAAGTGATTTAAACAAAGCCATAGGAAAAAAGAAACTATATGGGACTACGATTTTCTCAACTTCCTCAATAAAGAATGTATCTAGTGTCTTTCTAAAGAAATCCAAAAGCACAAAGTTCATGCAATAGAACAGTGCCAACCTGTGCAAGACGCTGACCCATGCAAGATAAAAAAAACTTAAAACACTCTTCCCAGCCAGACTGTAAAAATACTAAATTTCAAGTTACAGACAGGAACTTCAGCAAATATCAATTTCATATTCTACTTCAAGTACTTAAAGTGTATGACGTGGGCATTATCTTTCTGTTGCAAAAATTTCAGTTCACTTTTCAAGAAGTCCTCTTTTTTTTTTTTTCTCTGAATTATGGTTATCAGCAGTTGAGAAGCAACAATACAGCAGTGGCATGCAAAAATCAAAATATAAGTGCATACTCCCAGGTGGTGGTAGGTGACAGAGGGAAGGGTGACTAACCTTTACTTAGCAAAGGAGAAAGGAATGCATCTTGCATGTGTGGTCCATGGGATGAAACTGTGTCAATCTCTCTCTGAGAGGAGCTGATAGTGCCAAGCCAGCTGCGACTCCGAGGTACATTTGAAACCCCTGTGTCCATTTCCATGTTTACAAAGGTGTCTGCAGACTGAGATTTTAGCAGCTGCTCCCCCACGGCTAAAAAAAAGAACCCACCAAAGAAAAGTCACGTAACCATCAAAAAGGAAATTTGGAAAGTTCTCTCTAGGCATTTCAGGAAGCTAAAACTTCTATCTAAGTCAATATTCAATTAGTTTGCTGAGGGATCACCAAAAGCAGGGGAATGCAGCAAGTTTAGGTATTTCAAGAATTTCTGATCAGCTTTTTATGTCAGCACTGGCATAAAAGAAATATCAGCTGATGAAGTGTTAGCATCAATAGAACTAAATAATGGTGCTGCTACTACCAAAAAGAGGGAGACTTGGCAGCTAGTGTCAACTTTGCCCTAGATAAACTAGTGAACTGAGAGATTAATAATATAAAGGAGGTTTACCGCAAGTCCTCAAAATTCTTACCCTTTAACATAAAGCAAATTTCAAATACTAGGAACATTACTTTTTTAAATATAAAAAAGTTAATCAAAACCTCATCTAAAGACTAACAATGTTGATTTTAGTAATTTTCTGTAGCCGAATTTACATCAAAGAGCAATATCCACGTTCAACTCAACATCTGCACAAGTGACATCCAGTTCAGTGCACCTGAGAAAGCAAGAAACCAACAGAAACAGTAGTGTAATCAGACTACACAAGAGATGCCGTCTGTGCTAAACAGAATCCCTTCAAAAAAACACACCCTGTGTGAGAAAGCTGTGCAGGTGGCAAGCAGCCTGTTCTTTGCTTGGCTGTACTGAGGAAGGACAGATTCAGACTGATGGGTGTAGGACTGCAGGAGGGAAACCTAGTCCAAATCAACTCAGATGTTACAGCACCTGTCTTGTACTTTCCATTCTTGAAAGGTGAATTAATGGACGAAGCCGGTATGACTGGAAACGGCCAGAGGAAATCCTTGTGTAGCTTTTTCAAAGCGAACACAAAATCCTCCACGCGGGCAGCTCTAGCTCGCTCCTTGCACAGCCAGCCAATCAGCTCAAAGCCTAACTGTGCAGCAAAGCAGCCAAGGTCTTTCAGCTTGATTTCTTCTAGCAGACGCCGAGCATGCCGCCAGAGCATCATGTCAATGTACATGTTCTCAGCACAGTCACTGTCTTTACTCCACCTGTAGACAGACCAGAGAACAGTGACGCTAAGACTGATGAAACGGAGTCGTAAAGGCTGTTGGCCACAACCACAGTACATCGAGTGACCAGAGTAGTGATGGGAGCTTTCTATATATCAGCAAAAGCAGTTTCCACCATTCCTTGCTATTTATGTTCTCTAAAAGATCCCACTGCCTCAACAGTAAGTGAAATAAGGGAAGGAAGTTACAACAGCAGCAGTGTCCATAGAGTATTAAACTATTAGCAGTGCAGGAAAAAAGTAAAGGAGGAGAGACAAAAGGCACATGCCATTGCAAAGTGACTCTGAGAAACAAGTTTAGAGAACAAGTCAAGTATTAGTGTAGGACCCTTCGTATCAAAACTCTTAAGATAGTACTCTCTATGGAAAATTACTAAATAAAAGCATTTGAATTTGTACTAAGATTGTTTCGAATGTCTTATATGGGGGAAAAAGCCAAAACCAAGATAATAATGAATCCCAGCTCAGTGCTACTTCTGAACATTAATATCAATCAATATAAATTCTGTATACAGCAGTTTAAGAGGGATTCACCCCAAGGTGTAAAAGGCTTTATTTATGGCTTAGCAAAACACTGCTAGATCATGATGTGCACAGTATCACAGTGCAATGTATACTATGATGCTGCAGTTACTGTGAGCTGTTGAAGACCTATCCTTTAGCAAAACAGATCCTTCAAATCTAAGGCATGCGGTCTCACCAGCTATTTAAATCACTACATATGCATCCCGTGGATTCAAAAGCTTTTGGTCAGCAATATCCATGTAAGTGTGCCTGTGGGTATATACATAAAAAACACACACACACACTTACATGTGTGAGAATATATTCTCCCAAGAACGTAAGAGAGGCACAGACATTACAAGAGTTGGGAAAAGACAAGTGCAGAAGGATGTAGCAGGAGACTATGACAAATCTAACTCTATTATATAATGTACTTCTGTAACTTAAATTGGTAAGAGAGTTAATACAGTACCTAACAAAGTGGGGAAGAGGACATTACTACCAATTACCTTTTTCCAGATGGACCAGAGGGCATACTCAGTGTTTTTGTCAAGTTAAATTTGCTATGGAGATTCTCTGCTGATTGGGATAAACTAATGCTGCGATGTCTGAAGAACTCAAAGCCACTACTTGAACTAGGTTCCTAAAACCAAGAAAACCCAAACATACAGTCAAAGGAGCAAACATGCTATATAATAGCAAGATTAATCATACAAGGTTTGAGGCACAGTATTTACTATTTTCATCACAAACCTGAGTTGTTGGTGTAGCTGGAGGTGTCTCTGTTTCTCCAGAGCCAATGGCTTTAAGAAATCTGATCATATGACGACAAAGATCCCACTTTCCCTGCTCTAAGGCAGTATTAAATAAGAGAGTAGCATGTTGTCTGCTAACTGCTGGAACTTCCATATTCTGCAAGTAACAAAGCATAATTAAGTCATTTGCTTTTGCCATCGAGCAACAAAAGTCCTATTAAGTCAAGTCACATCATGTCACATTCAAGTATACCAGAGATTAGAAGAAGCAAATTTCATGCTATTATTTTCCTTTTTATAACAGGAAACTAACTACTTACATTGCATGATATTCTCCCCCTTCATAACTGGACATAATCTCAACAGAAAACTGTTAAATTAAAAATTTGTTTAACATGTGTAACTTCGATATGACAGTATCACCTCTCTTGCAATATATGAGGTACCATTACCTGTAGGATAATGAGATAAGAGGCAGCTGTGTCCAAGTCCTGGGCCATTAAGCACTCTTCAAATAAGTCCTTCGGGTTTCCAACAGCAGCAAAAAGGTAATTCCACAGGGCATATTCTGTCTTCCTAGCACAATGAACAACTGTCTGCAGGAAGAGGGGGAACTCTGTAATGAACTTTGCCACAGTGGGAAGCAGAGGGTCGGGAATGGGCTCCCGCGAGGTAGCTTCTTCTTCCAGCACTTCATGAAGCATCAGTTCTAGTACATGAGGAAAGTATGGTAATGTGGCACAGGAGTGGGCCAAAAGCAAGGCTTGTTCACCGAGGTTCCTAACCAAGAGCTGGCGTAAAATGTGATGGAGGTAGATCTGAGAGGTTCTCTCAACAATAGAGAAAGGAAAGAGAACCTCTAAGTGTTCTCTAGCACTGGTTTGAGTGTATAAACAGTCATAGAGCACAGTGTCATTAACAGCACCAAGAACCAAGGCATCTTCAAACAAAACAGCCAATGGATATATGTTGATGTGGAAAGGCAGCATGATCCGTCTTGACAGAAAGGAATGCGGTTTTCGATGATCTCTGGGAAACAGGGGAAGCCAGACTTTCATACCCGCCCCACCACAGCTGAGCCACAGAGCCTCCAATAAGTGGCGTTTCTGTTTGTTGATCCTGCAAGTAGTCCATACATTTTCAACAGACTGGGCTAGGACAACTGGAGCACAAAAAGGCAGCTATTTAAAAAAAAGAAAAAAAAAAATCAGAATTCACTTTTTTTTTTTTTTAACACTTCACAAGAACTCTTTTTTCAGCTAAGAACTACTCCCTTCAAACATGTTATTCTTCTAACAAAGGAAAAACAAATCTGCTTATCCCTTAACTGCACCCTAGCACCTGGGAAAACAACACTTACTACTTACATTAACTCAAAAGACATGTCTTTCACTTTTTTAACCTCCTTATACTTAGTCAGGAAGCCAGAGGGGTGAGAATAAGGGAGGAAAATAAAAACCTGCTCTCTGCTTCTTCAGTTAGCCCAAGAGTCCAACCTAGAACTGACAAAATTACTACAAACACCAAATTTGCTAGTGTTTGATTGAGCTGCAAACAACTTTTCATCTAAACTTTTCAGATTTCACTCTCCCAAAGTACTTGTTTCATGTAGAATTGTTTTTCATCGGCACAGAAAAATTGAAAAGTTAAGTCACTGATTTCTATTATTGTTGTTTTGAGGAACTTTGTAAACATACTCTGCAAAAATTGATAATGTTCCATAAACATACAGAACAGTTTTAGATAGACTGGAGATTTTCTGACATTAGTGCATACCAAATTTTGCACATAAAACTCGTATCTTTCACTGCAATACAAGTAGCAAACACAAGCAGTAAATACTTTAGTTAGACATTCACACAATTAAGTAGTAATGTTTCACAGATTCTTAGAGAAAAAGAAAGAAAAAAATCACAGGAGTAGTGATTTACTTCCAGCTAACAATTCAGCCTGTAAGTGTAGACACTGCCTTTCATTATAGACCTCTTTTCTTTATGCCTGGACCACTCCCTTCCACAACTTCTTCAGTCACTGACAACATCTTTGAAGCCATATACAATATTCCACATATATTTACTCACATGCTTCCTTTGATTAGGATTGTTATCTTTATCTCGTATCTGGGGTCCAGATCGATCCCTTTGCAACATGATGAGTTGTCCTGCTAAGTTTAGCATAATACTTTCAGCCTCACAAGCCTAAGGATGAAAGAGTTATTAGCAAATTATTTAAGCTTTTTGAACGCATTGTTTTACCCATAACCACAATACAAACCCAGAATAAAAAGTAAATTAACTGCACTGCCGTACAGATGACTAACAACCAAATTCAATGCAGAAGGACTCAGAAAAATCAAACAGAACCAAGTACCTACAGATAGATTCATTTATATAGCTCTTGTGCAAAGGAGTAAATACTGGAAAGTTTCTTGTTCACTAGACTCATTCCATGTGTTTATTTGATATGGGCTTTTTCCAACTATGCCTCTTGCCATGGGCAAGCCACCAGTATTTTAAGAAAAATAAAGCTCTGTATTCTTATCAGTATCGCCACTATATGATTGCCAGTATCTGACTGCAAAGACTAACACTGGTACACCAGCCAAAAAGAGTTCAGCCAAAAAGAGTTTAGCCACAATGGTACAGCATCTTGAACTTTTAGAAGCTGCAGTTAGAGAAAAATCTTTCTAGTTAGATATATCAAGAAAGCAAAGTATTCTTTATAAATATTTATTTCAGAACTGTTTCATGTTAATTTTAAACAAAGTCACTGGAGCTAATACCATCCTGTGCATGAAGTTTAGTTTTAAAATACATTGGTAGAGGGCCTGTATGGTAAATCTGCAGCATTGGGGGTTAAGGTCACTAATAGGTAACAACACGAAAAGGCTGACACACTCCACTAAGTCAGACACGTTGCTTTGTCTACAGTGCAGTGTTTGATCTGGAGGATTGACAAAGTTTGAAGATACGGGCTCTTAGTTAGAAAGAAAAGGGGTAATATTTGTTCAGCCTGAAGCTAAGTTTAAAATATTACTAGTGCTCTAAAAAGTTTCAGCAGCTTTTTCTCAAAATGAGGTAACACCATAGGTCAGGTAGTTCAAGAATAAGGACGCTGTCTCACAGCAAGATGGACTAGAAAACCACAAGCATATTGCCTTTTATGCCCTTGTCTAAGATCGTATCAAAGTCTCAGGACACGTTAGCGTTGTGGGACACTAAATTAGAATGAACTGAAGGAAACAAGCGCAAACCTTCAGATTTTGCATCTGTGCCATTGCTTTCGTATCTGCCAGTGGCTTTGGTACGTGGAGAAAACATATGCACCTTCACATGTCTACAGGCCTGCCTCACAGACAACACAACTTCCAAACTCTCTTAAGGTAGCTGCTCTGATGAGAAAATACACTTCATACTGCAGCTACTCAAATAGTTACGCTTAATTTGTTTACACCACAGACAACAAAAATCTTCTCTCTGCACAGTGCTTTCAGTGGCCTGAATCAGTGACTGGAGTTAAGACAGGGCTTCACCTTCTCACCTTAGTCATTGTTTGGCTGTTGGCCTATCTCCTGACTTAATCAGTGGGAGAGATCATCTTACTTTATTTTAGTGTAGTAGGAAATTTTTAGAAGTAACCTTATAGGGTCATATGCCATCGTTTCCTTTTTTCTGTTTATTCTTTGAGTAATGGACCTGTTGCTGCAAGAAAGTAACTTCCTAATGCCATGGACTGCTCTGGTGTTCAACTTTTAATACACAATAGAGAAACATACCCTTGACATAGTTAAGTTTGATTTGTTCTCCAAGATTTGGCCCCAAACTTTGTTAAGGTGACAAAAGAAGACAGGAAATAGAAGTAAGAGTTTGGATTTTATTTCCACCACCACCCCCCAATTCATACATAAAATGTCTATATAACAAGCATCAGAAAAAACATCTTCTGCATTTTACCGCATAGAAGAACCACTGATTTATGATTCATTTATCAGCCAGGTAACCTTTGAGGGCTAAGCCAACAAATCCAGGCAGCGATTCTTTTAAATTTTGAGCACTATAGACCTGTTACCTGCTGAGGCATTTTCAAGGTGATGCCAGTCTCTGTCCTCACAGATGTCAACGTAACAGACACTACAAGAAAAGGATGAGGAATGTACCGAGACATGGACACTTCTTGAAGAACTTGGATACTGGCAGTAGGGTTAAGACTGAAAGGAAAGATGACTACGTTTAGCAATTTAAAAATAGTATTCATCATAAAATTAATATCTTGAAGTAAACCTAATGAAAATAAGCAACTTACCCTCAGCAAACACTTTACACACCAAAATGACTTTCCTTTAACCAGGAATCCCACAGGCCCACATATCTACTCTACATAAAGTTAACAAATAAACCTAAGCTGGGCTACCTTATCTTGATAGTTTTGGGGAATACAGCTATGAGTGGACAGAAGACAACATCAGATACTTCAGAATAAGACTCTATTCACCTCCCAAATAAGACAATTCCCAGGGTTTGGGTTTTGCTGGAGTTTTCTTTGAAAAGCATTGAAAATATTTTCCTCTAAAGTAGATCAACAGCTTGCTTTCTCCTAAAAAAAGGTCCCTTCTTGCTGAAACAAAGATGCCATTAACTGTAAGAAAAATCACCTGCTTAGGCACTTTTAAAAAAAACAAACCACCACCACTATCCAGGAATCTTTATCTCTTCCTTAGGTTCACTAATCTTAACTGTCTGAAAGGATCTGGCTCTTATGTTGCTACTTCTTTTGCACCAAAATAGCTCCCCACAACCACACCACAGAACAAACTTTCTCTCCCTTCATCTTTGCTACTCCGCCACCACCCTCACCAATTCCTACTTCTAATGTTAGAAACATTTTTTATTAAAAATATTCAAATATATGGGTGCCATTTAGTACCTTTTTCTTCTATTTAAATTCAGGTTTCAAGTTCCTATCAGCTAGAACACGTTTGTACAGACAACTGGAAACACACGTATCTCAGTCACTACCTCCACACCTAATGTGCGTATCTGCATGCAAGTGACAACACTCATGAGCTATCACCTGTGCATACAGATAACACTTACCCCTCTGTATTTTAAAAATCTGACTCCACAAGTTATCAAACAACTCTGTATTATTGTAAGAATTTACTCAGACTGAGAACAGATTTACAAGTAGATTATACTGCAAAAGCATTTAAATACTGATACTCACCCTTCAGGCCTTCTCTCGATACTGTAAAGGCAAATGGAACAATCTGCTCTGAACAATATTACAATGTCCCGGAAGACACTCAGTAGTAACGTGTCTGCTTGCACTTTGGTGATGTGTGCAAATGCATTGTCAAGATTAGACGTTCGCAGGTAGATTCTCAGCTACAAGGAAAAGGAGTAATTTGAATACAGGTTCTGTTTACCAACAAACTAATAGTAAATCCACATTCAATTATTTTCTTTTTTGTGGAATGGCTGTCAAGGATTTCTAGCAAGACACATTACTGGGTTTTCGTTTCATCAAATGTTTTATGTATTGCATCCAAACTGGTTAAAAGACAGTACAGCCAAATCTGAAGTACTGAACAACAAACATAAGGAAGGAGTTTTATTCATTAGTTTTAAAAAGCAAAGAGTAAGTAAAACTCTTCTGCCCATCTAATTTAAAACCTTACAAAAGTGTCCCAAAATACTGTAACTAGATACCTCAAAACAGGCTTTGTGCTAACCTGCAAAAATGTCACAGTTTTCAGAACAATGAGTACACTCATGGTAGTCAGCAGAAAAGTTTTTAATAGCAATAATAAACTTTTCTGCAAAGAATTACTTACCTATTAATAAAGAATTTCTGAACATGACCAAAAGCCATGTATGTATCAAGCTTTTCATATTTATAATACTACTGTAGAATAGATCAGATATTCTAAACATGATTTATTTACTTTGGAGAAAAATACGTCACCTCTTCCTGATGATCATTTAAATTATAACATGCAAGAACAATGAAGTCATTCCACCATGCTAAGCCACCCGTTACCATCATATTTTGCTCCTGAAAAGAAAAAAAGCAAGCAAATGACAGATACATATGTATTTTTGTATACTTATACACACACACACGTACATTCTGTGGGTAATTTCTGAAAGCCATACACAATCTCTACAAGCTTTACTGATAGTGGCAAGACAATCTATGTATATGAAGTTTTTGTTGTTTAAAAAAACCAAAGTACTAAAGAATAACATGTGAAGGACAAACATCATCTTACAAAACACAGCTCCACAGTTCCTTATGCTACTGGCATCCCTGAAGACTCTCTAATTAGCTTTCTCCTTCTGGCCAGAATTTACAAGCTTGGCATCCAAAGCTACGTCTCACACAAACTGTCAGATGAGACATATGGGAATAAGTGTCTGACTACCCGCACTCAGATTTGGAAACCTTTTAATAATCAGACACAAATTGTTGTGCCAAAGCCACAAGGTAAGTGTTTCAGCCATTTTATGAAAACCACATGCAAAACCAGCATCCCTAATCCCAAGTGTGTCTACAGGTTGTTTATTCGAAAAAGATATTTTTTAATTTTCTCCAAGAGTCACATTCCAACAAATATAACCTCCCTAGTATACCTGAATAAAGTACCATAACCTCTCACCTGGGTAATGTTTCCAAACAGCTTCCATTTTTTGGTGAGTAAAGAATAATGTGCAAAACCAAACTTGCCAACAACAGCTACATTCTGTCCAAGCTTGTCAATAGCTGAAAACTGTTCAAAGAGAAAAAACCCAGAACCTCAGGAGGGAACTTATTTAAATGATATATCCTATCCAAGTACATCACTACAAGGCTATATAATGTCAAAGCCTGTAAAGTATCTTCATGTTTTCTACTTTACTGCCCAACAAATTCTTCCTTCTGTAATTTAAAACAATGATTTCATCTTCCAGAGCTCATCCAACCCTAAGGGACAGTTATAAAAACCAAATACTTTTAAAGAAGCGAGAACATATTCTTAAAATAACTCACCCTTATAGGCCAGTTGCTCTCTAGATACGTACTATGAATCTAAAAAAAAAAGAGAAAACCAAAACCATATAACTATACCAAGCACCATTAAAGTAGTGATTAATTACAGTGTTCTACAGGAATTTGTACAATGCCCATGTTTTTCCAAAACACTGGCTTAAAGGTTTTTAATGTTGGGATTCCTTTTTTAAGTACAACTACTCCCCCCCCAAAACAGTTACTGAACCCTAAATATTAGCCTGTTTTTAATACAAAAAATATAGAATGCATTCAAAACATACAACAGCCAATACTATATTATAGATTAATAGTCAAAATTTGCTCTTCTCCTTCATCAAAACCTTTCATGGGAGCATACAAGTTTTGATAAACACAGCATTCAGGAAGGACTTTCAGTGTTGGGATGAAATTTCTAATCCCATCAGAAATACACACCAGCACATCCAAAAGTCTTGTTATGAGATAACTTGACCGGGATATGTCAAATTAAATCTTGATCCTGGATTCTTTATGTCACATGGGATGATTCAAATCCAGGTTCAAACTCCAGTCCTTGGTCTGATACAAGGCAGGTAGGTGCTCTCATTACCCAGCCACTGGCTGTTCTCGTGGGTATGTTACTCCCCACAGTAATTCCTATTGTGTTAGTTTTACTCCTACACAGAATGAGGACTTCCCCCTCCTATGCCAGTTTCAGAAGACAGAAGAGCTACCTGGCCAGCTAAAGTGGAAATTCAACAGTATCTAGAACCTGACACATACATGCCTAGAGTGAAATGCTGTTTAATAATGCCTGTTCATGTACTATGTGAAAAACAAAATCTTGGGGACCTTTTAAAAACCTTTATTTAGAAAAATATCTACCAATTCAAGCATGGAAGAACACAAACTAGAATTACAGATTAAAAGTTATGTAATTTTTCCTCTATATTACAGAGAAATAGAATCTGTCCCATTACTACCCCTGGAAATAATTTCTTCTTTGCAAGCTTGATATTGTGAAGTTTTAATTACATGCTTAAATAGACGCCATCTCAGACTGCTTGGAAATACACCCAAAGTCCAAAGGCTGTATTAATCAGTTGAATATGCTTAAAGCAATTTGCATAAATAACAGAACAAATCCCTAAAGGATTTCTTGCATGTTGCACTTATACTCCCTTTCAAAGCATAGGAAAGTAATTTAACTACTCCTTCCTGAAGTCAAAAAGACATTTAGATTTTTTTATTGGCTAGGATGCAAACTCATAGCCAGAAGGTTGAGATGGCCATCATTCCTTTACCATTTGGCAGTAAGAAAAAGCTGTACCAAGGGAAACCCAAGAGGCAGTAAAAAGGCAATGATCTCATACTAGAGGAAAAGGGTATGGCAGAGATTGATGAGATCAGCTGCAAATTCCAGTCCTATAAACCCTCGCAAGCACAGAGCACATATGGGCAACCAGCAACCATTACCTGTACAACATGCCAATGTCTGTGTCCTAGTAAAGTGCTTAAACCCTGAGAATCTAAATTGCCATCTGA
>NW_008824048.1:194550-208804 GCF_000699105.1 Pygoscelis adeliae
AGATTTTGCTGAAGTATTTCTGGGACTCTGAGCCTGTGTAGCATCTCCACAGTTCAAATACAAGCGGTCTTCTCCTTGTAGGAGGACTTGTTCCTGGTTACTCTACATTAAAAATAAAACAACAAAAAAAACCAAAAGCAACCTTGAACTCCATGTACAGAAAACAAAGGAAAACATGTCATCAAGGTATTAACAGATTCTACGTAAACAATATGAAAAATAAGCATTAAGGCAGTTTTTGTATCACTGTGTACTAGCAGGTTTTATGTTACAATATTGCACAGCAATATTTTCAAAGTACCATTTTAAAGGCTCTATGACAAAAAAGGAAGACCAGTCTAATGGCTGCAAAACAGACTTAAAATCTGGTAAGGGAATAACTCAGAGGTCACCTGAAAACTGGAAATATGCTCTAAAATAAGGATATATTTATCAACAAAATCTTACCATACAAGGATTAACAGTGAGTGCACTCTTGATGAAATGAAACTGCAGAATACCAAATTGGCGAGCTTCATTATTCGCATCTCTTTCAGGCTTCATGTTTGAAGAAGAATTCCCATCAATAACCCACAGATGATACCCTTCTGATCCCCAGGTCTGAATGTAAAAGAATAACAATAATAAAAGCCCCAAACCAACACTATATATTCTCTGAAAACAAGAACTACAGAAACTTACTGTAACTGATCTTATGATAGACATGAGTATCGTAAAAAACCACACAGTTTGGTGTTCTAAAATGTATCATCATAGGAATCATAAGTAACCCATAGCAGTAAAATTCACAAGGAACAGTAAGAATCTAGCTTAAATTATTTTTTATGTAAAAAAGGTTGATTAAATGAAAAGTAACTATGCAAGACATCCACCTAAGTAATGAAGACGGTTTAGTTTGCAGCTTAAAGCAACTAACAAAAAATCCACAAACAGAATGGTATGAAAAAAATCCTGATCCCAAAATTACATTGGTTGTTGTTCATTAAATTCAATGGTATCAGAATTTCAATCTTTGGGATTTTTTAAAAGGTACATTGTACTGTCCTTGCAAACATGTACATCCACTTGGGATGCATGTTTAAAATTGTCAATCTTCATAGCAACTAGGCTATAAATAAAATCAAATGTTTTAGAAGTATTGTACAAAATTCATCATGGTCTGTAAAAGAGGCCTTGAAGATTGCATTTGATATTTATCAACTTCTACTGATTTGACAGACTGGCAGGATTTCATGTTAATTAGTTTGTATTAAAACAACAGCAGTTAAGTTTCTCTTGAATACATATTCTGAGTTAAGCTACTTCAACAGCCAAAGGTAAGCTCGTCACTCTAAGCAAATAAGTAAGTTTACAATTAGTGTTGTGCTGTGTCTCACTGTACTCTGAAATACAGCACCAGATTAAAGAAAAAGCTATTAAGGAAAACCAAATTGTTCATTCTTAATATTAAAAGCAAAGCCAAGAAAAGGCATGTCATACACACATCATGACGCGGCATATATATATTGGGGGGGGGGGGAATCATCAGCTGTCCCCTTTTCTATCTTCCTTCAATACAACATTGGTGTTAGGAAGTGTAGTAAAGGCATCTTACTCTTTAAAAGTAATGAAGCTAAAGAAAGCCAGTTTGATTTTCTGAAAATGTTTTACTAAGAATAATTTAAAAAATTAACAGCCATCCTCTTACATTATTTCTACATTCATATTTACCATAGAACTGATCTTTAGAGGGTCCTTTTTGGCACCATCAGACTGATACCTTAAAAACAGAACAGAACAAGTTTGAGTTTGGCTATAACTTCATCAAAATAAGAAATTATCTTCCTATCTTTGTATTGTCATATGGTTCTACGTGGAACCTCATCTCAAACTATAAAGCCTGTTTGATCCATGACACTGCATAAAAGGCAGTGCAATTGTCAGATGTCTACCATAAACGTTTGATTTGTGATTTCTGGATGTTAGCACATTTTCAGCAAATATATACAGGCACTGAGGGAATTTTAATATTTGCCTGCTAAAGCTTGCCTTTAGGGTAATTTGCTTTTATAGCCAAAAAGACCACTATAAAAAGAAAATAATACATTTTAATTTATATTCAAATGATCCCCTCCTAAATATTATTCAATGATTCCAATATCTAAGGAATTATAATAGAAGATGACTTTTAAAAGCATTAAGTGAATTACTTTCCAATTAAATGCTTTTAATTAGAAAAATAAAGGTTTCTAATAAAACATTTTACAATTTCATTCAAGATACTCACGCAAAATCACCTCCTAAAGTACAGATAAGCTGAGCACCAAAAACACTCCATAAGGACAAGCCTCCACAATCCCACGTCACCATCACAACACAGCTATCAGGTGACCATCTGATTAGTTTAACAGGTCCTGTTTTATTCCAAATATCTATTTAAAAACAGACAATAAAATGCCATGTGAAAAACATCAAATGTCCTTCAACTGCTTCTACCATAAGAGTAGAAACAAAAATATATGGAAATAAATATTTGCTTTTTCAATTAACTTCTTTGAGGCATTCATCAAACTGACCATCTCAAAATGAAAAAACAGCAAATGAAGAATTCATGTTTTCTTTCCAGTACATGTTTGGTTTCATAGGAAACTAAGAATGCATGAAAACAGGCCAAAAATACATTGTGCTACGACACAATCATAGAACTGTAATTCTGGTAAAATGATTTTTAGGACAAAAGATTTTATATTCACCCTTGAAACCTCTTCCTTTGGCACTTAGCACAACTGTAAAACTCTGTTACTTACAGATTTGATTTTTTTGTTGAAACTTAATAGGCACACACATTTTCAGTTGAGGATGCAATTTACCCACTTGATATGTTCCTCACTCTCAAGCCTGCAATACTTGTCACTACTACTTGAAAAATTCCACTGAGCTTTTGTTCATTGCAGTTCCGGCAGGATGATGGATTACTCAATTTTTTTCTGTACCCTACATGTCAGTTGTTTTAAGTTAATTCACGCCTCTATTATATTCATTATCAGTTTTGACAATAATTTCTCATTTTCTCAGGTGAGTAATGGAAAAGTAATCTCAAGACTACATGTGGGAACTACTACGACCTCCAGCATTTAAAAAGGAACAACCAGAAGCAGCACTGCCTGTAAACTGTTAACTCAGATTCAGATTTAGTAAAAAGCAAAACAAAACAAACAAACAACCCCCCCCCCCAAAAAAAACCCCCAAGCCCTCGCATATGAAACACATCCAAAAGTCAGTTAAAAGCAAGCAGCTAAAAGAACAAATGCACAAGAGTAAATTACTACAAACACGCAAAAGTAAATACTAATCCCATCGGTGATAATGCAAACAACAAATAGTTGTTAACTAGCCAAAGATAAAAATATTCTTTAATACCCTAAAAACAGCTGGAAAATTCTAGCAACAAACGTAGCTCACCAGGATACTGTTTTGGTGTCAGCTCCAATTTATGAGAAAACTGCATGGCGCCAGTGGTGGTATCTATCGTATAAACCTGCACAGAGCCGCTGGAACAGATTACACATGCTTTAGACTACAGACCATTTGGATTTCTCATCAGTTTCAAGCGGTTAATAAAAGCTGTTTTTTCCTCACCAATACCAAATTTGTCTAGAACAGAAACATTGTCAAGTAACACTCAAAGAACTTTATGAAAAAAATTTGTAAGATACTTTCCAGAAGGCAGTGGAGGACCCAAAACACCAGCCTTATAGTAACCAATTCACTAAGACTATTTCATTCTCTGAAAATACACATGGACACACAATCCACATATATTTACGGCTTCCATAAGCAAGGCTTGCAAGACAATCCATGTGGGAAGTCAGTATTCACCGAGTGCTAAAGTTTCATCAGGAGTGTTCCAATGCATACCAAGATCAATGAATTATAGTAACTATTCCTGTTTCAGAGGGAAATACCAACACACTGCATTGTTACTACAGCCAAGAATACTATTTTTTAAGAAGACAGTTGAATACTAAATGACCCAGATCTTTTGAAATGCTCTAAAATACAAATAAAATACAACAACAACAACAAAGCTGCACTCTAGACCAGCTAAAGCAGTAATATACAGAAGGAACTGTCTTGAAGGATCAGTAAACAAAACACCACAACTAAAAGCACTTTTGCAACATCTAATTTATAAATATTCACAGTTACTCAAACAGGCAACGTTTTTTCTGACCAAGTCAACACTTCACAGAGAATTTTCTCAGATGGGTGCAAAGTGCTGATTCTTGTCCAATATTATTATGCTTAACTGCTTAAAACTGACTTTATAATCCTGCTTTGATATTAACTGGGACAGCAGCACTTTCCAATCCTTGCTTTCCAATCCAGCCACCTTCTTATTTTTTTCCAGACCTGGACAGCAAGCATTAATTTAAATTGCACTTTAAGCAGGCAATCATTTCTTTCCTCTTCCCTCCCACCTTCTTGACAGAGCAGATTGTACCATCTCTAGGAAGACTGATTGTTTTCATCTTTACAGCTCTTGAAACATAACTTGGTAAGAAGAAACTAGTACTTAAGGTTTATCATGAAATCTTCCGCCCCGCCCCCCCCCCCCCCATTGAACCAGCCTTACAAAACTTACTTGGCACATCCAAATGCCATTAGCCTGTATTTGTTATTTACTGCCACACAAGTTCCATCGATCACATCTTGTGCCCAAACACCATGGAGCTGCTGTAAAGAATGGAATTCACAGAATTTTTGGTTAAACAGTGCTTTTATTCATGATAGTCAGCTTCTACCTGTGTGCTGCCCATGTACGCCATATTACAGATCTGGCAGTTGACCTTCATCACCTCAGGAAATTTCTGTTGCAAATGTCAAGATTAACTGACATGGCTCAGATAAACAAAATCCAGTATACGTAAAACTGGTTTAATTGTTCTTAATAAAAATTACAGAAAGATGCCAGTATGTAAGGCAATTGTTTATCAGAGCTCTGAATAACCAAAGCATGTCAATAACTATAAGGCAAGAATATCGCTGAAACTGCTTTAAAAAATCAGCAGATGGTACTAAGGATGAAGACAAAACAGGAAAATAAATTCTCATCTGCAACAACTGAAATCCCAGATACTCTAAGTGTGTGAAGGAGTTTGGGACAGACTACACAAATCCTCCTGGGTTTTCTGTAATTAAAATAAAGAGCTCTAATGACAAAATGTAGTACAGTTTGTAGGCTGAATTACAGGTAAGAAAACACATAACTTGGAAAAGATTCTTTTAAAACAAATTCTGGAGTATGCTTGTCACTATGAGAAGAGTTAGACTTGATTACAGCTAAAAGGTATAAATAGCACCTATGATACTTCATCATAGGAGAAACCACTTCTTATCACTCCACTTATAACTAGCAACAGGAAGTCTGTTGCAGAGACAGTAAGAAGACCTCAGAACTATAATGGCATTTTGAAGCAATAAACAAAAATTAAATCTACTATCAATTATGCTCTCCCATAGACAGGTACTAACCCTAGAACAACCTAGTTCAAATTATGGTATGAAATATAGTCTTGTTCTTATGCTATCTCTTAAGCAGTTGCTATATTTTAATTTCTCTGCAGCTGAACAGAATTTAAAGTAGAAAGCTAACTGAAATGCAGAGACCAAAGAAAACACATTTATTGTAGAGTGCATGCTATAAATACTAAAGGAAATATACCTCAGCAGTGAATCTACTTGACATTGGTGCAATGAAACCGACTCTGCCATCATTAAAAACAACAGCAAAACCATCAAGTGTGGCACAGTATTCCATATCTCTGATGTAAACATCTTCAAAGCCCAAAAATGAACCTGCTGAGAAAATATCAGGAATTTAAAAATATGTGAACACAGTGATATTGCAAGCCAACAGATTTTTCAGTTGTTTACTTATTACTTCACAGAAAAAACTAATTTAAACAGGCTATTTTGTTCATATTTACAGAAGGCACATTTTTCTCATGTCTGCTTGAGAACAGAGATAATATTTTATATTAGACGGTATTTCGCCAATAGTTAACTATCATAAGCAATAAAAAACCCCAAAACCTACCTCGAGAAGACTGCAGGTCCACAGAAAATGGAACTGTACATAGGTTGATGGCCCTCCTTCCATTGGTCATACCATCCCAGTGAACGAGATGGAGAAATCCATCAGCAGTAGCAACAAGTAGATCTTCTAACATTGACTGCAAACTAACAAATTTATTTGTCATTCTCTAAAAAACTGCATCTCAAATCAATGTCACAGAAAAATCAATTAATGTAACAAACACCACATTACTGCCTCTTGTATCAGTAACTACGTTGAGAAGTTACATCAAATAAGTTACAAACTAAGTGCCTAACTCCTCTAGGCAGTAAAGGTACCAAGCTGACAAAATACTGTCTATGTCTCTCTTTTTCTCCCGGAATCAGAGTTCATTAACAGGTCTGTATTGTTAGAGTATTTGTTTAACTGGTATATGACCTGCTGAAGATAATTTTAATACTTTTGACTAAACATAAGACATTGCTGCCCACAATCAATTATTCATCTATCCTAGCAAATTACCAATATTGCCTAGGCTGTAAATAATCCACAACACTTTCTAACTCTAATTTTCTAAGATCATTGATGAAGCAGAAATTAGACTTCTAAATCCTTCCCCAAACATCTCAAAAATTCTGAAAACTATTGTTAATCTGTTTGCATGCAGATAAAAACTTGCAGCTTCCCAGGAAAGCTTTTTCCAGTATATACTGCATTTCTTCCATTTTCTCCTATGCAGCCTCTTCCCAAATTGCATTTTGTTACTTTTCCACCCCACCCCAATGCTATACAGTTTCACCAACTTTTCACACACACTTATTTAGCATGTTCACCGCTTATTTATAGGGAAGGCACTCACCACAAAAAAAGGAAGAGGTAAACAAAAAGTTTTTCCAGGACAAATAGGGACCCTCTGTGGGCAGCTGGAGTAACATTGAAATGCTACGTACAGTTTTGCTCTTATGTACCTATGTCACCATGAAATCTCTAATCCATACTTTGAGCCCAAGGACAAACACATTTATAGTAACATAATGTAATACTGAACATATATGTGTTATATACTTCTATATGTCAAAAATATCACTATAGCCAAGCACAGAAAGAAAGAATTCTTAAACAGCAATTTACTTTTTCACCTCCTTAGACTTACTACTAGTAACTTACTATTAGTAACTATTAGTCCTTACTATTAATAAGTCTAAAAACTTACTAGAAGTTTTTTCCATCCAGTTTCCCCTTCACTTTTTAACAAGTACCTGCTATATGCAGAAAAATTCTTAAGACATGATTAGTGAGCATACCTTGTGATAGAGGCTTGCAAGTCCAGCACTTTCTTCATTTCTAGATTTAATGAAGGAGCACACTGTTCTTCCTTATAATGTGGGGTTCCCTTCAGATGTGGGCTTCCTCTAAAATAAAAGAGAAATACTGCAATTGAAACAACATGTCACTCAAAAGAGATAAGAGTTACTAACTTACATTCCTGTGGGTTTTTTCCCCCCTATATATATATACACCAGACACTCATGTGCAACCCGCCACAAGCAGCACTTAATATCTAGGACATAATACTAGCATTGTGGGGTTGTTGTTGTGTTGTTTTTGTTTTGTTTTTTAAGAGTAAATGAGACTGCATTTCTTGAAGTTCATGAAGCCAAATCCACCTGATATGGCCTGGTATCTTTTAGAGTCTGGGATTTCACAGATTAAAAAAATACATTATACAGGATTAATTCCTTCAAATCTCTATGTCACTATCTGCGATGCAGCATCCTGGGGGCTGGAGAAACACTTACAAAAACCCAGGTGTTTGGAGACATGCCTTTCAACCCATGTGGACATACAGGTCCAGATAGTATACTCCCAAGCAAGATGAAATGAGTCTGGGTTATCAAGAATCAGCGGTACAACTGAATCTTGTAAGCAAATGACTAAAATGGAGAGAAAAGGATTGTGTAATGCATAAACGTTACTGTTATGTATGTATAACACACCATAAAACATTGACTGTTGTAACTGACTGAGCTACATAACGAAGTATAAACACAGGTTTCTGCACAGCCCAAACTATAAAGCCAGAATAGTTTAAAAGGCATCTTTTGCTGGAAGAGAAATTTTAAGTCTCCATGTGGGCAGGCTTCTTTGTCTTTAAACAACTTTGACAAAAATAGTTTGCAAGAATATTTCAGTATTTTCAGTTTCATGAGCTAGTTTCAGCAAATTTGTTACCATCTGCGGAGTATATCTTTTCCCATTGAGGCACTATCATCATGACTGAAACTCCAAAATGCCAGTATTTTAATTCATTGCCCACGATTATGTCAAATTCATAGATTCAAAAAGAAACCCTTACTATGGGTTCAAAGGGGGCACAATCAAAAGTGTACTGCGTTCATATAGTCCACATCTGCATGCGTCAGCCTTACTCGTTAAGTTACTTTGACCTTTAAACAAAGAATGTGCACTGCTGACGGAAGCAGGAAAGAATGTGTGCTCTGGGTTGCCACATCAGCATCTGCTACCGTTGTAGCTGAACTTTAAGTAACTCACTTTTGCACAAGAATTGAGAGGAAGGGACACGTTCCAGTGACCAATCAGCTGCATGTTGAAACAAATATAATTACTTCACTTCTATTCTCTAAACCTGTGAATAAAATCTCTTAACACTCAGAACTGAGAAAAATTTCCCACTACATCTGCAATCCAAGAAAACCCCAAACATGGAAAGATTAGGAATGCCAGCCTGTTTTTTCAAAGGTAGAATACAAGATTTATAGGGAAGTTTCAGGTCTTGAATTGAAGTTCAGGGTGCACTTTTTAAACCACCGGGTTCATTCTCTGTTTCCTACTTAGCATGTCATCAGTGACATGCTTGTTCACAGAAAACAGAGCACTCTATGGTGTAACAAAATGTCTTTCAGATGTTGAAAGCATGTAACTGTATCTCATGAATCACCTTTAAATAAGGGTAAAGAGGAATGGTAAATATAAGTCTACCTTAAGGCCTTGCCCTCTTTCTCCAAACTCCAATTCTCTCAGCTTTCCCCACGTTAACCTCCTCCTGCTGTTCAGTTCTAACCCGACTTCCCCAAAATGAAAGAGGAGCCTATTAAAAAGTGAATTGCTAAAATTCTTAGCATGAAGTCATAATTTTTTTGTATTCATTTTATCTTCTTGCAGGGGAAGAAGTGTTATTTGCTCTGGAAGTAACACTTTGATTCTGTTAGAAGAAAAACCGTAAGCTCAAACTATGATGCAAGATGCAACAATGAGAAAATGGAGAAGTGTATTTAACCCAGCCCCCCAAAAAAACCCCAAAACCAACAAACCTAAATTCAAGAAAGAAGCAGTACCATGCAAAAGCACAGTCAGCTAGCCTCCCCTGAACTCAGAGGAAGAATTTCCTTGGAGTTTATTGGGGGGGGGCGGGGGGAGATTCAGGGAGGAAACAGAACAACAGCCAGCTAATTTTTCTAGCAGCAGTACTGCACTTACGTCCTCCACTACATGCACAGCGGTTAAGTGATACAGCATGATCCACGGACAAAACTCACTCAGAAATATCACTATCAGACTTAGTCACTGCTAGCAGAAGCAACTAAGAAATACTTAGGAAGTTAATTACAGCAGAATCTGAAAGGATGTACTTAAGGACTTCTTTATAATTTGCAATTAAGGTATATAAGACATCATCTTTTTTAGTCTGTTCTAAGTATTTCAAAATAATGCTCAGTTTTTCAAAATAATGTTCACTGTTTTCTGCTTATTACTGAAGAATTCTAGTCCAGAGGTAGAAATAGCATTAGATTAGGATTTAAGTTTCCACCTTACTATCTGGGGTAATCACAGTTATATAGGTAGCTGTTATGGCTGGATAACAGTTTAGAAAAGTTCAGAGATGCTCTCAGTCAACAAGTATTATGCTTCAAAAAAAAATTAGTGTGGCTAATGGCAGATATCGCATTAATTTAAAAACCAAATAGACAAACAACAAACAAGTCAGTAGCATC
Organism: Pygoscelis adeliae; assembly: GCF_000699105.1. NCBI lineage: Eukaryota > Metazoa > Chordata > Aves > Sphenisciformes > Spheniscidae > Pygoscelis > Pygoscelis adeliae. The sequence goes on from NW_008824048.1 coordinate 204,622, forward strand.
CATTCCCACTAGTCAAATCACAGCTGCTTGGGAAGTAATGGAGACATTTTACTGAAAAAAAATATTAAAGACTCCAAACTTGTTCATCAGTAAATATCTTTAGAACAAATAATTGATACAAACAAGGTAAAATATTTTTATACTGCTTTGGGGCTATGATATTCTTAATTGTTGCTGCTAAAATGGTTTCTTCAGTAGTACCTTTTTGGGGAAAAAAAATCCAAACAAACAAAAAAAATCCCAACACCTTGATGTTTCAACTACTAAGAGCATTATACATGTGAGGAAAAACAGGGCAAACAATGTTTCTAAATGAATTTACACTACCAAGAATTCTGAGTTGCTCTCCTTGAAGGCACAAAAGCAAAAAACTGACAACAGTTATTATTATTGCACTAGCACAATTACACAACGTTTATTAACTGTTTTTAAATGGTTCATGTGAAGACTTCAGTTAGTGAATTCTCTGTACAGCTGAGGACTTAATTTCTTTTATACCTGATTCAAAAAGCCTGCCTTATCACCTCTAAACGTGTGATTCTTCACTAACAATTCATTGCCCACTGTGCTTTTTAGGAATGCTTCTCAAACAAGTAAAACAAGTTACACTATGAGCTTTGATAGCCCTAAACCTGCATCTCTCCTCCATACACTGCAGGCAGCCACCAGCTGAAGATGAAGTATGTCTGGCTGGGTTCAGAGCTGCACGCACACAGATTGGCAAGAGCTGGACAAACAAAAGTTTAAAAAGAAACAACTATAACGAATGAATAAGGGTTTAGAAAAGTAATTGTTAGTACAGCCTTTTCTACCCAATTGAGTAATAACAGGTTTCTGTGGTCTGAGAAGAGAAATAACGAGCTAGCATATTAATCCACTATTCATGTAAAAAAGCTAAATGGTTTACCAAATTATTATTCCAGTTGCAAAGATTTCTTGATGACATGTTAAAACTCCTGAACCACATCAAGGGCTAGCAAGTGCCATAATGGTTAATAAAAATTCTCCAACTAATCTAGTTTTAAAAATACTTTTTCCAACCAATGCCAAAAACAACTTACAGGGAAAACCACATTGTTAAAGTTTAGTACAAGCTTAATTCCAAACAAAAATTATTTAATAAGTTAATTAACTGTACACCTCATCAGTTACCCTTGCAGAGTTTAAAGTTCAAAACCTTTGTACACACTAATCTTAAGTCCGCTGAATCAGGAAAAAAATTCCCACTGGTGAGGTAATTTATGGCACCTATAAACAACCTTGCTGTAGAAAAGGAAAAAGCTTTGAAAAGTGCCAGAAAGAGTAGGACATGAAGACAGTAACCAGACGTATAAGCAAAGCAACAACACAGCATTGCAAACCAGGATACAAACACTAGTTTGTTCACGTGCCCATACCGGTTAGAAAATGACTTCAATTTTTAAAGCATTTTCAGGTACTTAAAAGTCTGCAGCGTTGAGGTCTTGTTCTAAATTTACACAACATTCATATCACTTCCCCCCACCCCACCCCCCAAATGCAGGCTCCCCTTGAGGATATGAAGAAATCTGAGGCAAAAGAATCTCCAATTACCACATTCAGTTTATTAGCCATGTAAAGTTTTTTTAGGTTTTGTCTTTTTTAAAGGCAAAAATATCCTCAGCATTAAGTCACCGCATGCTGTCTCTTCAAGTGACAAATCTTAAGTCACTCTCCTTGCCAAACTCTAAACATAAATAACTATCAGTTCAGTACAGGGAAGCCTCTACTGTGATGGTGTTACAGATCTCTTCACCGTGAAACAAAGGAGTATCTGCACACATTCCTTTGGAAACTCCTTCAAAAAATATTACCGTACCTTGCCACAGCTTACAAAGCTACAAGTTTGTTTGTATGCATTGCCACTTTTCTTAAGCGTATCACAGGTGGAGATTAATTTTATTTTACCATTCTATTATCTTACCATACATACATTTTCTTCCTGTTTTATCTTGTAATGACTTTAGTAATATGATGGTAAAATTAGACTGAACTAATTGAAGCAGGACTTCGTACTTGTGCTCACTGCAGGAAAAGTATCCCAGAATGTGGGCTACTGGCCAATACTGATTCTCTTCCAAGTCTGCTCTGAACTGGAGCAAAGTCTCTAAGAGCTGGAATGAACCTGCAGACTATTCTGGCTCAATTTAAAAAACAAGACGACCCCAAAACCCCACACAATTACTGCTTTTTTTCCTGTTTTTAGTCTAACAAATTAAGCAGTATACTTTAGGTTTTCATTGAGCATGAATGTCTGTTCACTCCAAGAACAGACTAGCAATTCCTGGCCACATATCAACAGAACCAGAAGTATTTTCTTCAACAGAACAACTACAATTCATAACACCCCTAAAATATTACAATTTGACAAAAAACTATCAATCGACTCCAGCAAAAATTTAAAAAGCTTCCTTTCTTTATACATAAATATAAACATTCAGAAGTCATGACAGAATGCTGTGCTTATGATATGAGCACTTGTTTTATCACATGAATCTAATAATAGATTTTACATAAAATGTGCATAATGCTGAAGAGGTCAGTTCCGTAACCCTTGCAATACCTACTTAAGTATATTTTAAATTGATTAAACCTCTAAAGGTATAAAATAGCTAGCATTTAAAAAGAATTTCCCACTCAACCATCTTGAAGTATTTCATATATTCTCGATTTTATAAGACCTATGCCCTCAGATACTGATAGATGTTGATAGAACAAACTTAAAAGGTTTTGTGGGCTGCAGCCACAAACGTTGATAATCTTGAATTCCAGCATTTCCATTAAAACACTGAATTTCAGAATATAAAGACCATTGCAATAGGTTAATATGAAAAGGAGGAAGTCATGCCAAATGGTCGTTTTTAAACAGGAAATCGATTTTCCTAGACTCTGATTCTGTCTGTTTTTAAAAATCTGGTTATTTCACACTACTAAAACATAAGGGGAAACAGAGACTCTTGCATTCAAACACGATGAGAGCTTAGCCTCAACTCACACCTTAGCTCTTCTACTAAATCTGTGTTGATTAGATTGGGAGAGAAGAGAGACTTGGCCCTAAAAAAAAGCAAATTATACTGTGATTAGATATACTGCAATGCGTAGTGAGTTATAAACAGCAAAAGTGTTTCTGTCACTTCCCATGCAGTTTTGTGGGGTTTTTTTTTTGTTTGTTTGTTTGTTTTTTAATCTTGAAGCATTTTGTTCAAGCTGTACCCGCAAAAAACTTTTGCAAGTGTAGCTAGTTTACTCAATAACTGTATGCTAGAATAGTTCTGTTAACAGATCAAATACAGGCAAGCTCTTCTGGATCATCTTGCTCAACAGGCATATATAGTAACCACTCTGTGTAATAAACAGCTATAAACTGGAAGGACTGTACTTTTTCTCCACAAACATCCCTCTCCCATATGGACAAATAAGGAGGTATTTTTATTTTCAGCAACTTTTTTTGGTCCTTTTCTTCAAATCAAGGCTAAACCATTATCAAGCAGATTTTAAAGCAGTCGTTTAAAAAATATCAATACTACATAAAGCTGCAACTTTACTGCGGCTACCAGTGTCCCAATCTGGAAGACTGCAAAAATAACTAAAGTCAAGAAAGTGACTGTCTATCATATACCTTGTCACCTGCTTTTCTGATGTTCTTTTTTTACTTACAGTAAGATATACACATTTCATTTAAATAAGAGCTAAGCTGACAGGAGAATTTAAACACAACCTTTCTCAATGTTTTCACTTGTATGGGATCAAACCTAGCTGCAAGTTCAACTTCAGGATACTGACTAAACTAGAAAATCGTGCACCAGGATTTTGGCACAGCTGAGGATGTTACTGGTGTGTACTCCCAGTGCACGACCACCTCATTCTGTTGACCTGCACTGCCTAAGAATTCTGTTAAGCTGAAGCTGTATTAAGAGAATTTTCCTATATTTTTGTAGTCACTACATTGAAATTTTATGTTTCTGTCAGAACTGGACATTATTATTAAAAGAAAGGATACTAGAATCATAGAATCATAGAATCATTAAGGTTGGAAAAGACCTCCAAGATCATCGAGTCCAACCATCGACCCAACACCACCATGCCCACTAAACCATGTCCCTAAGTGCCGCATCTACACGTCTTTTAAATACCTCCAGGGATGGTGACTCAACCACTGCCCTGG
>NW_008824048.1:209385-211909 GCF_000699105.1 Pygoscelis adeliae
TGACCCAAATGCAGGACCCAGCACTTGGCCTTGTTGAATCTCATACAGTTGGCCTCAGCCCATCGATCCAGCCTGTCCAGGTCCCTCTGCAGAGCCTTCCTACCCTCAAGCAGATCAACACTCCCACCCAGCTTGGTGTCACCTGCAAACTTACTGAGGGTGCACTCGATCCCCTCGTCTAGATCATTGATAAAGATATTGAACAAGACCGTCCCCAAAACTGAGCCCTGGGGAACACCGCTCGTGACCGGCTGCCAACTGGATTGAACTCCATTCACCACAGGCTTCATTCTGCTTACAAAAAGTTAGTAGATATGGATAGTTCATCAACATCAAGAATTATTCATGATTTTAAAAAGTAGAATACGACTGAACTTTTAGGAGCACTGACAGAAGTGTGCTCACTAGCTAAAAAAAAACCCCAAAAACACAACTGATGATATTCTACAACATCTCTTAACTTTCTGGTATGTTGTGGAGGTGTCCAAAGAGAAGAATGGTAGACAAAAACACCTTTACTCAAATATGCAAAGTTTGGAGACCTACATTTGAACCTGTTGTCCACCCATTTCACTGTTTTTACTGACTTGTTTCTAGCAACTGTCCTATCACACCATTAATGCAAGGACAGCCTTACCTCTTTATACTCCCTACAAAAATCACCACCCTCCCACTCACTTTGCTTAACATAGGTAAATATCACATAAGACAGAGCTGGATGAGGCATAATTAATATTTGCATGAGAGTTAAAATGTTGCAAGCATTTGCTTTATCACAAACTATCATACAGGAATTATCATACAAGTATCACTGAGCAGTCACTCCATGTTCTTGAATTTTCCAGTGCTGCTACTTAGTGGCTACTTCATGGTCACCATCTTCTAATGCCAGCCTTTTATTATATGCCAATTTGCAAGCTAAGCTACTGGAATCTGGGGGAGGGGATGAGGAGGGGTAAAGAAGGGAGATAGGCAGGTTTTGTTTCCCCATCAGGTCAGCAACCCAACTTTACTTAAGGCACAGCTGCATAATCACTGCTGCCAACATAGAGGAAGGAGCCAAGAACACAGTTACAGTGGGAGAAAACAGTAAGATGTCCCCTTTCAAGGACAAGGCAAGTCACATACGAGGCCTTTCACCGATTTTTAATGGCTTCAGAGTTAATAGAATTAATTTGTTCAGTCCAGTAGAAATTAAATCCAAGCATTTTAGTGAAATTATGTCTTTGGAAAATGAGCACATGCCAGAAGAAAGTTAAGTTTCGATTTTGGGCTTTTGGTTTAGTTTGTCTGTTCATTTTGGACTGTTGTTTTTTTGTTGTTTGGGTTTTTTTTAGTATTTGATCTACAAAGCAAATTAGTGAAACTGCCTACAGGCAGTGCACTGTGCCTGTACTAAAAAAAGTTCATCCCATTATAATAGCTTATGGAATAATTAGATGTTAATCACAGCAGGCATAATTCACACACAAATGCTTGTGTCTTTCTTTTGATCTAATATAACCAGAACAGTAGTAATTTTATGTAGGTTTTCAAAATTGAGGGCTAAATATAGACAGACTAGTAATCCCAGTAAATTCAGTGAGATCATTCATCTGCTTAAAGTTAAGCACATGCATTAGTCTTACGAGATCATGAGCAATCTATTATAAACACTCTAGGGACAAACACCTTGTCTTATTCATCCACAGAATCAGCATTATACCCTTTTGGGCTATACAAATATATCTTAAAATCCTGACCATTCAACACACAGCTAACAGAAAGACTTTTTCATAAAACACATGCTTTTAAGTTGACAACACAAATCAAATACCAATGCTTTATATAAAAGTTAAGACTGGTTAGTCATTGACTGCTTAATAGATATTTTCAAATGTTCTGACATGTGGCAAGTCTAAACAAACTTTCCAAAGGTACTTTTTTAAACTCTTACTGCATATTTTATACATATTTCCATTCCATATATTTTCAGATTTTGCCAATAAAAAACCCCAACTTTCCAAATAGAACAATAAGAACATAACATAAACTATTGTTTAGTCTTTTTGCATTATGTACAGCTGAAGATATACTATCCCTTTATCTATTGCAACAGGTTGTCTGGGTTTTTTTTTTCTGATGACAGTAAGTTAGATGTGAAAAGTCAGTTTGAAAAATGCTATTCAGGTCTCAGAAAAGGCAAGTAAAGTAATATAACTTGTCTACATTAGTCTTAAGTTTTTGGAAAATAGACAAGTAAGTTGCAACAGTAAATTCCATTGAATTCCAGAGCTTTGAGGGCTATTTCAGAGGCCAGAAGATGCATTATAGTAGTAACACACACAAAATTTTCCACTCAATGAAGAAAGAATTCACTTTGAAATTGTTTACTACCTGCCAAGTCATTTCTTCCTATACACACTTGTAAAAGAATAGAGATTTAATATTTAAATGCTCGTGAAGACCTGATTTTTTTTTTTTTTTAATGTTCATGGTTTAACAGTTATGGTTTAAAAAAATCAAAATGTTTTCCTCCTACACG
>NW_008824048.1:211920-215558 GCF_000699105.1 Pygoscelis adeliae
GTTAGCCAATACTCCTCATAGATGTCCATTTGGAGACACCCACCGATCAACTTTTAACTTGTTTTATGAATATGAAAAAAACTTAAAATTAAGTTGACTAGCATTATCATAATGATGAAGGTATATATAGAGATATATAAAAAAAAGCAGTTTCTAGCCAATGAGAAATCAGGAGTGTTTTATTATTCCTGTGGACAAATTTGATCCAATCAGTGACTACAGATTCTGCCTATCTAAACACACACACAGAGACACACAAATACACCCCTTGAGGTTTTGATTTGTCCTAAATATTACCCAATTTTGCCAAATCCAAAGTCAACTAAGTCAACCACAAATACATCCAACATACAGTCACATTTTAACAGACAAAATGTATTCTGTCATTCACAATAAGGAAAATAAGACAATAATGACAACATAACACACTGCGGCTAAAATACTTGTGTATTCTTACTAAAAATTATTCATATTCTTTCCAAAATATTGAGAATTTATTTCCCATTTGTTTCAAAAATCTCTAGGTTATTACAAAGTTGGGGGTGGAGAGGAATCTGTTAAAAAATTGCACCTTAATAGTTCCTAAAAAACATGACTTATTCAAATGAGTTACTCAAAAGGAATTATTAAAGCTTGTTACAGATCATGAATTCAACAGACTACCTCAAATTATAGAATTAGCAATTTTAAGCCTGCTATTTAGGATTTTGAGAGCTTATAAGATGGACCTAAGGAATCTTACCAGCGCACAGCAAACCATTTAGACCAACTTCTCTGAACTGACTAAGTCATAAGAATGATGCTTCATACACTCATCGAGATTTAAAACATACTTTAGAAGGAAATATTTTTTATCATAAAATCTGCTTAGGACTTGTCTAGTCATATTTTTTCACACTGTGGGGATGCAAAGAAAGTTTAAAATACTTACTTGGGATACATTGGCTCATAAAGATACTTGTCTCTTGCTGATGGGATTTCAAAAAATAAGATGTATCCATTTGCAGTCTGAAAGAGAAACACTGATAAGGTATATATCTGGTCTACCTGCATGAGTAAAGACTCTTGATTTCTACATGTGTCTCATATATTGAACACAAATATACACTCTTATCAAGTTTCAGTATACTAAAAACCTGTGCATTGAAATTCACTCTAGGTAAAATCCATACTAGCCCTTAAAGCCCACTGAATAGATCACTCAGTAGGTAGAAAAATGGAAAAACACCACTGTTGATGTATGTGTCCAGCAGAAATTTTCCTCCGATTCATATAAATACATAAAACCAGACAGCTACATCAGATATTTAGAACTTGGGCACCTAATTCCCACCAATGAAGAGAATAAATGCAGAAAGCATGCAGCAGAAGGTAGCAAGCCTTCAGAACAAGACCTCCAGGTGTTTGACTACATATAGATACTACAGAGTGCAAAGAAGCCAGGCACTGCCTCTCAATGTTGGTCATCCAGGTAGTTTTAGGAAAATCCTCATGTCAATGCAGTATCTTTAGATACCACAACACCTTTTCAAAATCTTCCGGTGTCTGAAAAAAATTCTACTATACTTCAATCCCAAGTCATATTCTGTCATTCTGGAAGACTGACTTCAAACTATAACGCTATTCAGAGAACAAATATAAATCATTTAGTTATCAGATGTTCCAGTCATGACTAGAAGCTGATCCAGTAAGCACAGGAGAGGCAGATGACCAATAACATTAATTGTTCAAAGAAGTATGATTTGTTTAAAGCACAAATTTATCCTTCAGGCAAATCGGCAAATGCGTTTTGGTTAAACAGTGTTTTCCTCCAATCATTTTAATATGGGCTGGGCATGTACCCAAAGCACTGTTACTGGAGACACAAAGCACTGAAATGAATGGTTTCAAGTTGCTTTGCAAGGTTGGTTTCCTTTTCTTTGAACAAAGGAAAAAGTAACACTCTTGTTAGCTTAGTTTACCTGTTCACAGATGCCATGTTTTTGCCCAGTCAAACATTTTGCTTTATCAGGAAAGAAATTCCTGTTTCGGCTTCAACGTCCAAGAAACACAGATACTCGCTTCGAATGAGAATAATTTTCTCATGCAAGAATAAAATCCGAACCATAATGGTGAGCTTGAGACAGGCTGAAAATAAATGGAAGCTTTTCTATGTGCAGTAATATCATGTTCAGGTATTATGTGGTAAAGAAATGTGCTCACTTCTGACATCTTTACAGGTTCCTTCCATTACATCATTAAATATTTAACCTGTAAGTTATCTTATCCTGGAAGGAAAAGTAAAACAATACTGTGAAGTATCTTTATACTGATATTATGGTACAAAGGGCCTTACTGAACGCTATTCAAAGCACCAAGTTGCTATTGTTACAGGTTCATTTCTAAATAGAACCTCAAATTCCATGAAGAGCTGGATGAAATGCAGAAGCATTCAACCAGACACTTCCTGCAGACTGATCATATTCATTCACATAGGTTTATACATTGCTTTAGAAATGCCTACAGTAAGCTGCAATGAAGCTTACTAAAGTAACTATCACTGTCATCCATTCCCTGATCATTCCCATCTCTGACAGTCAAAAGTATAAACATACAGTACCTTGCAAGGGATTTCACTACATGGTTTCTCATATGCTACGACGTTTAATAAAGCTCTGCCTTAGCTATGGGAATACATGCTGAAGAGCAGTCTATATCATAGGACTGCCTGTAGCAGGGGAAGGACTAAACTGCCTTGTATATGTCTCTATATTGAAGCATCTTGAACGAATTCACAAGTTTGTTTATTAGAATTAGCTACCTTGTGTGTATGTACTAATCTAGACAAGAAACAAAATATTTCCCAGTAACACTGGAAAAATTACAAATGCAGCAATATGAGAGAAGAAGCTACAAAATATCAGGGAAAAAAGATCAGTTCAGAAAATGTGCCAACAGTTTAGCAATAGAAGATACTAGTAGTAAAAGAAGTTAGAATTGCTAGGGGATGATGACAATGTAAGAACTGCTTAAGTTTGTTTAACTGCATACCATTAAAGCTGCTTGAGGTATTTTATAAAGCCTTATATGCTAGGCCAAAATTTGCCTTCAGTACAAATAATAATTACCTCAAAGCATATGCTGCAAAGTGATTTATTTTCATTGAGATGTTCTGAACACTCTGGCGGTCAGAAACAAAAAACACTGTATATCACTGCTCTGGTAGACATTAAATCCAGACTATGCTCCCTATCATTATGTCATTAAAAAAAATTTTTAAAAAGTGAATGTACCACTTGGCTAATAAGTACAAACTAAGTCTTTTGTTCACCTTCTTAAAAACAAAGTACAACATAATTTTATTACTACATAAAACTACTACAATCAAGAAACTCAAGAGCACAGGTAGTAACAGGTGAGAAACTAAATCACCTTAACTCAGCTTTCAAACTAGTATTTTTAGCTATTGCACAGAACTTCAGTAATTAACTGAATTTAATTCAGTTCAACAAAACTAGTAGTACAAACTATTCTTTTTTAATTAATAACTTGTTTTGCTATTGCTCCTTCATTTGTACTCATCAGTTTTCTTCTTAAGAAGAAGTCACAAAGCAGGTAGAAAATGTTTATTCTCTTGGAAAGAAGTTCACAGTTTTACC
>NW_008824048.1:215625-229593 GCF_000699105.1 Pygoscelis adeliae
GCTCCCAAAACTTGCTTTCCACCCTGTCTCTCTATACCAATATTTGTAAATGTGGTCCTTCAGTAGGACTCATTAACTGTTTCAAATTAAACTTCATATATATTCCAAAAGCATATTAAAAAAACTTGCAAAACAGAACTGGTGCTAAAACTACCATAACAAACATGCTTGACTATATTATTTGCATATATACACCCAGGAGATGCAATACAAGCAGAAGAAACATGAAAAATATTAGAAATCTCATTACACTCATTATTTTAGAAGCTGTTTGATCATTTTGAATTTTAATTTATAAAACTTAAGTTTACAAACTGAGACTTTATGGGCATTTAGATTCTGACATCATCTGCCAAAAAGAACAGTATACGTTTAGCTGCAGAAAAATGTGAACGTACAGTAACTGAACTGGCAGAAATTAAAGCTAATCTGACTGTCAGCTGAACCATAAGATCTCTTGAGCAAATGGATCCCAACATCACAGAAAAAACATAATATGCAAAGTAATTCAATATAGCAATGTAAATCTGAACTACTGCATAAAGGTATAATTAAAGGTATAATTAAAATGTGTTTGGATAGTTTACTTGTGATTGTATGCTGTATTATAAAATTGAATAATTATTTTTTATTCATAGTAAATGTTACAGAAGTCTCCTTTCTGCCTTTGCTGGTAACTATTAGCATTTGCTAACTGAAAATATAATCTGACACTAACAGAAACACTTCACTGCACTGATTCCATGAGATCCTTTTAGGTGATTTAAACATTCTAAACCAATCACTCAGAAATGTCTACCCCTGCATTACACACAAGAAAATGGGAGCACAGGAAGTTTAGTTGATTTAGAGTCATGATGATATTGGTAGAGATACGAACTATTCCATAAACTATCTGGTATTTTCCACTAAGATAACAACATCTGATTGGTTTAAAAACTACAAAGCATTACAGGCATCATTTTAAGCACAAAAGATATTAGGAGATGAAGTCAGTGTACAACAATACAGTAGTTGTTATCGAGTTTGTAATTCCATATAATCAACTTCTCACGGGGAATTTTAATTATTTCATTCCTTTCCTCTGCACCTTCTCACAAGAAAATCTTAAATACAGTAGCCTTGATTTTAAAAGCTAGAAAAAGAAACTTACCCAATTTAAGACCTGGTCCTAACATAAGACCTGACCAAAAGTCACCAAGAGTATTATCCCATATTCTGACTCCTATAAACTCTACTCCCACCTTTGTTGTGTCTACCTCACACCTTGAATTTTTAAGTGTTGGTGCTGAAATAGTCCACTTTACTGCTGTAAGCACAGCACCAGCTGTAAAACAAGATTTTATTTCCATGTGAGACAAGATCTCATCTTTACCTTTAAGACTCTTAACAGAAGAGTCTATGTATCACCTATCACTGCCCTTATTTCTGTGTTCTCAGTGCCTTACAATTTTTTTTTTAATCACCAAAAGATACTGCACCTTAATAAAGCCACAGTTTCATCCTCTTAAGAACCCTTTCTGGAACATCTGTAAACCCTATTTATCAAGCTAAATATGCTTATGTCACCTAACTCCTCAACTATTTCTTTCATTCACATGTCTTTAAATTCCCTTATTCTTTGTGACCAGATTACTAAAGTAATGAGATGCTGGATCACCCCTTGCCAATACATCTAAACATTATTTTAATACAAAGAAGTGCAGTTCATTCTTCAGGGGAAAAAATGAATGAAAACTACTAAAAGGAAGCTTCTATCATGCAAAAAAAACTTGGTACTATTATATATTTTCACAAGATAAATATCAATTAAATGTATATACAATCTGCAAGTTTGTATACGCACAGAAATTGGTAATACAAAACTCTTCTTTGAAATAGTTTAACCACAGCAAGAAGTAAAAACCCTACTTACTGAAACAGCTATCATGGTGCTGTCAGGCCGCCATTCTGCTTGCTTATAAGATCCAAACTGAGAAGCTGCTTTTGATAGCTCCTTGTAGCTTACGATTAAGACACTGGGCTGGAGAGAAAAAAAAAAAAAAAATTACATCTCATACCTAGAAGGAATGGGATGTTTCTTATATAGTGATACAAATGTCAACAACTATGTTTCCTTAACAGCAACCACGTTTCCCTTGAAGACAGAGGTTAAAAAATTAGCACATATTTGACAATGCATTACACAATGGTCCTTTTAAAGGGAGTTTATGCAGAACTCCTGCCACAGTGTCATTCCTAATCTCACTCTTTCAAACCCAGGACATTTAAATAGAATACTTAATTTGCTCAGAAAGGAGTCATTACAGAATACAGAAGTAGTTTCAAGTTAGACAAAGTGTGACTAATGCTTAAGATGAACAATAGCATCTCAAACAGGCTCCTATAATGAAAGGACTATTAAATTAACTAGGATGAAATAGTCTATAGAGTATTTGGTACAAACTACTTGCTTAGTTTCTACTAAATGAATGGGCCATTGTATTAAAGAGAATGATAATCAGGAAATCTGTTTTATATCTCTTCAAAAACAGGTTGCCAGAAATTGTGCAGAAAATCCACCTCTACAGTTTGCTGAAAAGATTTTGCATATGATGAGATGCACCCATTAGCACCTTTCCTCCCGGGAATGGAGAAGAGCTTTGGGGTCATGAAGTCCAGACAATGCTACCACAGGCACTAAATCTTCATTCCCTTTCACGAAAGCAGTTGAGAGCTGTAACACAAAAACCTAATGAAAAGTTACCCTTCCTCGCTCCGTTGCTTACAAACATTCTTCCTCCTTAAATATATTTAAGAACTGTTTGTACTTTCTTGCTCTTGAACCAATAACAGCTTTCAGCTTAGATAGGTATTCCCCCTTCTGCTACCCTCCACCACTGGGAGGTAGGGACAGAGAAATATGCGCATATATATTAGTTAGACGACAACTGTACTTCCTCAGCCTTCAGTTAAATTAAACAAGCTACACTTTTCTTTTTGTAAAAGAAGTTTCCCCTCATCTCTGTAGCAGATGCTCTCCCTAACTTTATCAATGCCAATTTTTCTTCAGAGTTGTAGCAGCAAACTCTGTACCAAAAAGAGCACACTTCTCCAGCCCCTGGAAGGGAACCAAAAGGCTAAACAGGAATCACTCTTTTTGCTGAAAGTAATCATGAAACTGCTTGGCAAAGCTTGTCATCCACCACTAGGACCACAGGTGATGGCAACTTACTATTGTTCTTAGTTAGTTTACTTGCTCAAACAGCAGAAGCTGGTACAACAAATCTAAAAACATTAATTCTACCCAGAAATCACATGGGTGTCTGCTACCCCAGAATTCAGTGGGTATCTCCTACCATCATATTTGGAATCAGTTGCTTCCATTTCCCTTAAGAAAAAGTAGAGTTACAAACAAATTAGTTTAAAAGGAAAAACAGTATGAAACGAAGTAATCAAATTTTTTCACCTTACATATAAATAAGAAGCTGAATTAATGTTACACAGGCAGTCTTGGCCTTGGTAAATTCATAGTATGGCTTTGCATCCTATAAACAGCATTATTACTTAAATTTCACACCCACACAGAACTGAATTATCCAAAATAAAGTTAAATATTTATACTATAAAGTATAACAAGTGAACTAATCTTTACCCTAAGAACTATTTACACCAGCTTTTTCAATTCATGTGGCTTCTTTTGCAAATATTTGCAAATGAAATTATCTAACATTAAATAGATAACTAATCATTCTTAACAGATTCTTACTGATTGTTCTCATGAACTACACAGCCTTTCACTGCTTGGCTTAGACCCACCTTAACTGCCTCAGGTATCCAGAGAAAAAGTGCCTTGTGACAGTACAATCTTGGTAATCTGTATCATTAGTGCAGATTTGGAGACAGATCTTAAAGCACTTCTGTGCTTCAAGCATTTTAGCAGCAGACAAAAAAAATTGTAGAATTTCATTAGTGCTTTCTATATTGCTACTTTTACAGAACATAATGACAATATTTATACTATAATGTTCTTGTGACATTTATTCACGAGAAAGCTGCTATTACACCTTAGAACCTGGAATAACATTCTGCATACACAGCACCTATAAAATTTATACAAATTGATTTCTAGACTGATCTCACTTTGTGCCTTACAGTGAGGACTAAAGGAGTTAACATTAAGAGCGCAAGTAATCATTTTTATCTTTTTGCAGTTTAAGTAGTTTCTTTTCTTATTAGAAAGCAGACCCAGTTCTAATTCAATAGGTCACAAAGGCTACCTAGCTAATGGTTAAACCATAAATATTTCACTGATACAATTTATTTCCACATACTCCACAACTCAAAAACATTATTCCATATGTGAGGAAAACCCTAACATACAAACTTTATACCCCTGTTTACAACCTTCCCACGAAAGTGTGAACTGCTACAAGGTTAACAAAGCTCGAAGAGCAGCTCAGTATCCTGCTCTGCTCATGTAAGAGAAAGAAATAGTCATTTTATATCTGAAGTCATTTATTACATCTGAAGTGACCAAGGATGTACAATGGCACAGGAGCATGTTCTATAAACAGGAGTATTTCAGCCTAATTTTAATTACTTGGCCCAAGCAGAGCAAGCCATTAAACACACATTTTAACAAAATTAAGGACCTAGTTAGTACAATACTTTTCTCTGGTTAGTTTTAGATATTTAACTCATAGCCTGTACAGAAACAGTAGGGGTTTAAATTCTATTACACAGAATTTTCTCTAAATCTTTAAATTTTTTTCTGTTGGAAAAACCACTCTCCACATCAGCTTCATGAAAACATGCTTTTTTCCTCTTCACACTTCTGTATGCAGCTACTAAAATTATAAGAAATCTAGTTAAGCACAACTAATGAAACATGCACACTGTCTCAAATAAGCCAAGATATTGATCCTCCTTCTTTATAATGCTTAAAATCTGCTTTCTGAAGTATTAATGGTAGAGCCACAGCTTTTGGAGAAACTGGTGATTCCAGAAACATAGCAAGTGACCTAGCAAATGAAGAGTTGTTTGAAAAAAAAAATTTGTCTACCAAACAAAAGTAAACACCTTCAGTTTTTAAGGAAGAAAGAACAGAAGACTAAGGAAGAAAGAACTGAGTAAGCAAGTCTTTACTCACTTTGCAACTTAAAACTAGCAAAAGCTTCCCAAAGCAGGTAAGAAGCATATCTGGCATTTTACAATCTGCTGCAGAGAAAATCTATTTTGATACAGTACATTTTGCCTCTCAGGAGGAATGTAAGGTCAGGCAAAACAGAAGCTGCCACTCACTTATGAACAGAACAGTGGAGGTGGATGCTCACAGGATAACAGAAAAGGTGAAAAAAAAAAGGGGGGGGGGGGGGGGGGGGAGGGGAAGATAATTTTAAAAAGAATATAGTAGTATCATTACTAAAGAGTACACAAATTCTCCAGTGCTCTAGTTAATGCTACTGAAAAGAAAGAAACAGAACTTCTTGTTCCCACAGTTAAATATACTTTATCTCCTTCCCTTCTTATACTTCATTCAGCTACCTTGGCTACCTTTTCACAAGAGCGCTTTCCACAGGAGCTCTTACTCCGAAATCTTTACACTTCTCAACAATGCCTTTCTAGCATAAAACACGATGTGAGATTATGATAACATTCACAAGAGACAGCTGAAAGCAAATGTGTTTTGGATGACCAATACTGAAATAGAGGAATTGCACTATTTATAAAACAGTAAGGTAGCAAGCTAGTTTCATGAGCAAAAGACATCTAACCCAAATTACTTTAAATCTCACTTTTGTTTCATTATTAGTTGTTGTTGTACATTAAGAATTCCTTTGGACTTTCCGCTAAGAAAGATGAGCTCTGCATCAACATCAGGACAAAATACCTAAGCAAACAATTAAAAAAAAAAAACCCACAAAACACCACACAAAACCAAACCCATGGTGAAATAATTTAAAATTGTTACTATTTTACTTAATTCTACCTGACCAAATACAGCATCTTTCCCATTTCCCTTTTTTAAGCAATAGCTATGAGTCTCAGAATACTGAACCATATAAAGTAGCTTTTATGAAGAAATCTATCCAGATATACAAACCCTGCAGCAAATTCTCCCAGCAAGCTTAGACACGGGGTATTACCACTTCACTTCTCTAAACACAAACATTCTACCACATTTGATGTAAATGCAAATCAAGCAGACATTTAAACCCTAAACTAAGACACGAATGCTGCTCTGTACAGGCTGTCTTTGAACAGTAGTAGTAGTAGTAGTAGTCTTTGAACAAAACAGGACAAGTAGTACAGACTTGAACAGCAGCCCTCATAGGAGCAAGTGTCTGTCCTAACCATGATGTTAAAGGGCTTCAAAGAAAATGATACGTTAACCAATTGGAGAGAGGTACAATCATTGTTTGTTTGACAGAACACAAAATGAAAAAATGAGTTTTCCTTAATTTGGATTCTGCGGTTTGACTGCTGCAGGTTAATGACAAACTGTGCATATAGTGGATTTAAGAAGTTAAGTAGGTCAGCAAATACAATGGAAAACTACTGGACTAGGTTTGAGAAGGAAACACCTAACAGCATGTATGCATTCAGACACTGAAGCTTCTTAGTGCTCTTTTATTTTTAGTTGGTCTCTAACTATTAATTCACTTGAACCCAGAAGGAAAGGGAGCAAGACAGGAACACTGCCATTTATAGTCACCCAAAAAATTACTAAAAATGTGAAGCAATAGTCTTGCTCAGGCCTGTGGATGGTCCTGTAAGACACCAGCACTCCCATAATTTTTACACAAAACAAAACAGTAGTTATTGTATCTATATTAAATATGAATAGCAAAATCATACCCTTGCTTAAATTCTAAGAATGTTGCATCAAGCAGCTGATATAGTCATACTCAAATTCTTATGTACTGCAAAAAGTTAAATGATTTTTTTTTAAATACTGATAAAGCTGCACTGAATCCAATTATTTCTGCCCAAATAATACCCAAGAACATTGAGAAGTTCTGAATGTTTTGCCTAGCCTAACCACAGCCAACATGTTCAGCTTGGAACTCCATTTTTTATTTTGCTCTTTTTATTGTAACTATAAATCCAAAGTAACTTGAATTTTAAACCCAAGTAAATTTCACAGTCCTTAATACTTCCTTCTCTCTTTTAAAGGATTCTCATCTTTAATGCCACCAATTCACTATTACTAATTTACTTTCCAAAGAATTTTTTACATTTAATTATGGCTTTCAGACACTGAATATCTGGAAGACCAGCAGTCTTTCCACAACTGTTATGTCTAGAAAGAAGATTCGTGTATTTGCTGAGAGCATACAACAGTATTAGCAGCTGACAACATGGTATTATGTATGGGTTTGGCCTTTTTAATGTGACATCAATACAAGAACCTTCATGGCTGCAGATAGTTGTTAAAATCCTAATATTCTCATCCCCTAACAATTTAGTATTCTAGACATCAAAAATTAATCTCATTTAGAATCAAGAGGCAATTTCTTTCAAAAACACTAATGTTTTGTTTAGTTTTACAAGACAAATGCTTCAACGCTTCATTAGGCTGTAGGCACAAGACAAAAATCAAAACCACGCTGTTCTGATGAGCTTACGATCTAAGTGACAAAGACAAGGCTGGGAGAAAACAGAACAAAAGCCTGGTGACACTGTGCACTTTATTTTGTCATTAGATGGTCTGTGCTCCACTTTAAAGGCTGAAGCTTTGTAGCTTTATAAACTAATAAACCAGAAAGGTTAGATGGAAAAAAGAAAAGCATGCATGCATGCATAAGGAAGAGGAAAATTCATTAGTAAGGACCAGAGAAAAAAAAAAAGATAGACCACAAAAAGCCATTTTGTCGGTAACAGAGATACAAGGTGGTGATAAAAGTATTTCTAAAAGCAGGGTTAATTATAAAAACATAACTCCTTTAATTCAGTTTTAAAAGCAGCTGGAAAGCCTAGAATCAGCAGAGCATCCATCCAACAAACACAGCAGACACAGCTCCCAATACAGTGCTTCACGTAAGCTACTGTGAAAGAGTCCAAAAAACCAAAATGCATAAGAACTGTCAATCACTACCTCTCCCAAGTGAAAGTTTTCAGTTAACCTACTCCTCAAAAATGCTGCCAATAAGAAAGGCCGTATTCTATAGACCTTTGCTGCTCCTCAGCCCCATGAATTGCCAAGTGCTTAAATTTGGATTAAATGGAATCGTGCGTGATGGAGAATAGACTCTCTAACCTCATCTCTGATCTCACACTGGCAGATGACTCTGTTATGTGCAACTAATTGGACAGTCAAAACTCATAACTGAGGATGCTTTTCTCTTCATCCAAGTACTTCTAAGATGTCTTTCAGGGGTCATCTATTTTATATTAATACAGGAGACACTGAAAACCTGGTAAGGCCTACTGAATATTCACATGACAATTTTACATTTCACATGATAAATGCATCAGTCTAACAGCTATTTCCCATTTCTTTAGTTATGTAACCACAAATACATCTTTATAATAGAAGCAACAGCACAACTGTTACTGTTATTGACTTATGAAAAGAAATGGCCTTCTCAGACTACTACTGATGGGTATCAGTAAGAGGTTAGCAGCTCAGGGGTTAAATTACTAAGGAAAAAACACAGCAGAAGAGGCATGACATCTTATTTTGCATTGATGCTATCTGTGTCATATTGTTCACAATACACAACCACTTACATCGTTATCAAGACATCTGTTGTCTATTTTGCAATCAAATTTCAGATAAAAATGCTACAAAGATTGTATCTAATCCTATCTAGGAAAAGGCCACATACAGTAATTCAGTAAATTATTCTGCTTACACTTCTGGGATGAAAGCATAATCCTGAAAGCATGGTGAAAACATAATTTTTTTTTCTTTTAATGGCCAACTGTAATAAAAAAGATTACAAAAACAACTGCATATTTTTTAAATATATTTTATTCATATATCATATGAACTATAAGCACTGGTGTCACAAGTAACTCCTTTTATAGCATGCCAAAATTCCAGGTTACGGAGATCACTTCTCTAACAGAAGCACAGTCCCCTGTTTTGTCCTATTTGTTTAAATAACATGTATGCTTAGATTTAAAGCATGAATCGAGTTCGACTCTAATACTGCAACAGCTAGAGACTGAAAAGCACGTAAGAGTGAGTTATGAGAGCTGTCTGAATACAGACTTATTCAGCATTCAGAATGAATATAGATTATTTGACAATCTAGGATTCTGACATGCATGCTTTCCCATAAGCTTATAGTTCATTTGGGTGATCTGATTCAACATCAGATCATCACAAAAAACCAGGAAAGTTTAAAAACAAGGGTAGATGTAAATCATAAGCTAAGCACCTAGCTAATTAAGAAATTCTCCTCAAAATGAGTACTTGGGCCAAGCTATTCTTGGCTTCAAAGAACTTACAAAACTGGTTTTGACTGGCAGAGTCATAGCAGATAGTCCAACAACCTCCAAGAGTTTTCATTAAATATTCAAGGCCAGTATGTATTCCTCTCATTGCCACAAGTTTGTTAAGATTAAAGAAAGGAAATACTGAACTATATTTATACATACAACTATGTCATCAGACTATTCTTGTTGCACCCAATTCACTCTTCAACACTTACGGGGGAATTCCACTCATCCATCACACCTCCTTCCTCAGTTGCATACATCTTCCCTTAATATCCAGAACCCTGGGGGTGAATATCTAGAATTCCCTGTACTGCCTCAAGCTCTTATTTCATGAGATAACCAAACCAATTTAAAATTAAAAGCCACTACTGTTAAACGAGTAACACTCTCAACCAGCCAAGTACAACGCTCCTTTGATCCCTTCATGAGCTGAAAAAAACAGGCCTCTATTTGTTCAGCAAGCTGAACAATCCTGTAAAAGCCATCACTAGTCCACCATAAGAGACACTAAAATACAGGTGCAAGCAGGAAAGATCATGACACTTAGGACTGCACAGCTGCCTTGTGAAACCTCACCTTTAGTTCCCAAGCCAATCTATTAAACATCAATTACCTCATTTTAGCATTTCAGAGTTTCTTTCATGAATTGAAGTTTCTCATTTCAAGCATCCAAGTACTTACCATTACCAGAATGAAAACATTGACAAGCTTTCCAGTGCCGTCAACGAAAACAGTTTCGCTGGCTCTTAGTATGAAGGAATCTTCTGAGGTACCTAGGCCAAAAATTTCTTCTGATTTAAGAAAAATACTTGGAACGGTGGCCTCCAAAGCGGGACGCATTTAATACAATCCATTGGAGTGCAAGAAGAAAATATTTTTTGTACCATGAATAAATAAAAGAAACTAAAAATTAAAAAATGTGTTTATTTCAGCTTTACCTCATTCTTTTTTTTTTTTCTTTTCAAACCCTGGAACAGGCGTCTGTCCTGATTTTGGTTGAGATAGAGTTAATTGTCTTCCTAGTAGTTGGTATAGTGCTGTGTTTTGGATTTAGGATGAGAACAATGTTGATAACACACCGATGTGTTAGTTGTTGCTAAGTAGCACTTACACTAGTCAAGGACTTTCCAGCTTCCCACGCTCTACCGACTGAGAAGGCTGGAGGTGCACAAGAAGCTGGGAGGGGGCACAGCCAGGACAGCTGACCCAAACTGGCCAAAGGGACATTCCATACCATACAATGTCACGCTCAGTACATAAACTGGGGGAAAGCTGGCCAGGGGGGCTGCTGCTTGGGGACTGGCTGGGGATCGGTTGGCGGGTGGTGAGCAATTGCAATCGTGCATCACTTGCTTTGTATATTCTTTTATTACTATTATTATTACTCCTACTACTATTTTACTTTATTTTATTTCAATTATTAAACTATTCTTATCTCAATCCATGAGTTTTCTCACTTTCACTCTTTCAATTCTCTCCCCCATCCCACTGGGGTAGAGGGGAGAGTGAGAGAGCGGCTGTGTGGTGCTCAGTTGCTGGCGAGGTTAAACCACGACAGTCCTTTTTGGCGACAGCTTCCTCGAGAGGTGGTCGATGCCCCAAGCCTGACAGTGTTTAAGAGGCATTTGGACAATGCCCTTAATAACATGCTTTAACTTTTGTTCAGCCCTGAAGCGGTCAGGCAGTTGGACTAGATGATCGTTGTAGGTCCCTTCCAACTGAAATAGTCTGTTCTACTCTACTCTATTTTTTAATTTCTATGTTGTGTATGCTTGATAATGTGCATACTAGTACAGTAGCACATGCATATAATTCATAAATAAGTAAATGTACACATATTGGGGGTGCATGCTCCAAAATGTTTTACCAATACTGGTGCATGATCAAAAACGTTCACCACTGATCAGTGGTCTTTCCTATCCACAACCCAATCTCTCCCTACAAAATAACCTGTGAAATATAGTCAAGGACTTCGTGGCTCAAAAACATTAACAGAATTCCATATGTTTTTACCTACACCATTTACCCCAGTTTCTAATCCTAATACCTATATTGTTTCCAAACCAGAAAACAATCCACACTTTGGGATAAACTTTCCTTAGTTCCATTAGTTCTTAGCACACGGTAGGTGAAAAGGAGCTTTAAACATTACCACCTCACTTGAAAAATACACATGCTGAATGTAAATTCACAGGCCTGGAAGTATTTCAAACAGCCCCCTGTTCTTGAAAAATTCAAAACAGAACTTCACCAGCCTCATCACCTCATACCTACATGAAACCTTTCATATATAGCTGAGATAGTAATAAGTCTTAACAAGAACGTTAGCCTGAAGGCTTTTCTAATTCAAGCAATTGAATTAGTTCAACCTGACCAGAACTTAGCCTTGCTCCAAAGAAGATACTTCTGACAAATGAAAACATTTTCTAGAATGCAATAGTTTTAGTTTGTTTTATAAAAGTCCAACATATGACTTTAAGCTTCACCTTCAAAAACAAAAAACAAAACCAAAAAACAACAAAACAAAAAAAACCACCACCCAAAACCCTAGCTATATGCATAAAAATAATGCAAGAGATTCTCTTAAAAAATTCCCTTAACAGAAACCTCTGTCTTACAGGATTTTGCCAACAGCCGGATGTCCACAGAGGTGGTGAGACTGTAACATACTTTTTAGTCTAAGATCAGTCAGTGATCAAGCCTGGCAAAGTCAGCACCTTCCTCAAAAGCACCCATTACATATGGAATTAAAATGTATTAAAACAATTTTAATGACCTGTAAGTTCACTCAACTTTTCTGCATCGAGTGAATTCTTTCATTGCTCTGTCTGTAGCCAGTTACACAACATTTAACATGTCAAAACAAGTCCAAGCATGTAAGTTAATGAACGTCGTCCTCAGGAACAGACCATAAAGTAAACTACATTCTAGACCACGGGGCACATCTTGAGAAGCATTCTACAAGCCTGTTCTTTTTTTATGTATTTTCCTGGAAAAGAAGATCAGTTGTGCCCTGTTGACAGACTACAACTATAGGTTTAACAACTGGCAAAACGTAGAAGAGCATACACTTTAGCTACACTATGTGCCACAAACCTAAGAAAAGAGGCCACATGATGATGTTCACACAGCATAGTTACTGGGCTGGTATGTCCTAGTGGGATACTTGTACAGGTTAAAAAAACAGCATCAGCACCCCACCCAGGAACTAACTAACAGCCATGCAGAGCACAACACAAGAGAAAGTGATGAAATCTCAGCATAATTTAAAACAAGATTTTAAGGCTATGGCTGTCATTTGATACTTTTCGGTACCAGCTTTCTAAAAGTGGATTGTTAGTTTTCTCCTGTAATCTGAGCTGAACTCTATAAATTATCTGGAGTGGGCGATATTTATAGACAGATTTAGGGTCTAATCCAGGCAGTATTTAAAAGGATCCAGCATCAAAATTTGAAGTCAATATCACAACTGTTTCACTGACTGCATCAAATCAAACTGACAAACAGCATTTTTGTTACTACACTAATTCAAAGTGAATTCAAAGCAAAGCATTTAATGTCAATTATTCACGTAGTCGCAAACTGGATGTTGCTAGAGCAGCAACTTCCATGCAAAAGCCATGACAATTCTTCTGTTTAGGGCCGCAAAACTTTTAAACTTTTCATAAAAGTTTGTGAACTTCTGTGTTATATCATTACACAGAATGTTATAGCCTGTTCTGTGTTTTATAAAAAATGTTTCATATCTCCTACATTCATATGTTCTTTTATATAAAACACAGAACATATGAAGGCAGAAGACATGAAGCATATTTGCAAAAAAAGCATTGCTACAAACACTCTTTATCTTAAGCTTCAGCGCTATTTAAAGTCAAAGCAAAAAAAAAAAAGTTGGTTAGAAGTCTCATTTTCAGGAATAACTGGTGTTAACTCCAAGTAGATTGATCTTATGTATTTTCTTAACACTACGTTGCTATCAGTAAACATCGTGGCTTAACCACTCTGATTCACAACTGATGAAGTAATCTGTAAGCTTTAGTCCCAAATCTTACAACTCTTTCTGGAACAGGAACGAAAAAAACATTTTACAGATGAGAGGGCTTTTCAGCTGGGAAAGTGGGGTCTGAGGGCTAACAGGAGGATGGATACTCACTCTGCAGTACCAGATGCTTAGCTCAGATGGGGATAACACTGCGAAGAAAGCTCTCTGGGGATCCGTCTGGATGTGAAGAGGTTGCTCCAGGGACTCCAGAGGACACAACAGCCGCTTGGGCCAGCCGCTGAGAAAATACATGGCTGTAGACTTCCCTCTTCCCGAGAAGCGGGCTCTCAGCTTACTCTAGCCTAGGCGGGGGACGGCGGGGACATCAACCGAAGGAGAGATGCAGGAGGGCTCGCTGCCCGCTCGACGGCCTCCGAACGAAGGGCTCCGACCACCGGCCCGGGGACGACCATGCATAATCACCAGCAAAGCGACGGTCCCCCTCGGCTCGCCACCGCCGCCCGCGCCCGGGAGGGGGGCCGCCAAGGCCTCCC
>NW_008824048.1:230403-233236 GCF_000699105.1 Pygoscelis adeliae
CAAGCCGGGGGGCTTTGGTGCTCGGGTAAGGCTCGACCGCTGGCTCCCGCCGCCGGCGGTTGGGCTGCTCACGCCTCACAGCCCTGGCAGGCCCGGGCCTACGTCGGGGCTTGGTGCTGTCGAAGCCTTTGCACGAAGTAGCTCCCTTTCGCACCCAGCCTGCAACTTAGGAGATGAAGGGGTTGTTTAGTGACAGAGGTGGGCTGCTGTAGGTGAGAAGGACAGGTCTGGGTGAGAAAGACCTGTGAGTGGCTAGCATGGATGTTGCCACTGAGGCTGTGTTTTGGGAAAAGATGGGCGTAGGCGTAGGGAACAGTTGCTCAGCAGTGTGTGCACAGCGTCGTGGTTTTGGCGTCAGGCTTTTGCCAGGTGCTGGCACAAACATTTCTCCCACAAGTGATGAGTTGGATCAAGGATCTGATTCATCTAAAAAAAAAATTTTTTTTTCACCAGGTTATTCTTTATCTGAGACCTATTCCTTATACTTGTTCCCATGATTGCTCAATTGCTTTTATTCATTAAGGAGAGAGCAGGAGCATGTGGTGTGAAGGATGAAAAGTGGAAACTAAAGCTATAGCTTTAGAAGTAGTGTATGAGGCTTGTTAGTCTCCTCTTGTAATTGGAAAATAAAAGGAGATGGAAGAGAACTAAAGGTAGATGTCCACACCATTGCAAGGACAGGGCCTGTGTTGGAAAGAAATAGCTACTGGTAGAAACAATCAGGAAAGTTTATTGAACCAGTCCACCAGTACTGCTTGTTAGCGGAGTTTCTCTGGACTGAGCTATCTTGAAACAGGTCTCACTGCATGCAAATTACCCAGTTCCTTTTAAAGAACATGGTCTGCCCCCACACCTAAGACCTGCTCTTTCCTAACATCTTTCTGTTAATAAATTGTTGTGGTTACCATATGAATACCACGTTCCAGTGGAAGTATTTCCATCTGAACACAAAAAGTGAAGTGAGTTATAAGAATGTATATATTAGAACCTAGACAAAACTGTAATATACCTTGAAAAAAATGCAGTAAAGCAGCAAAATACCAAGATATTTCGTACCCTAGACTTTAAGTGGGCAATTTGGAAATGCCTTACCATCAAATTCCCTGCTGTCAGATAGATGCCAATCAGTGCTTCTGCTACAAACACCCTCCTTGCTATAGTCTCTTCTCAGAACCCTTTTTGGCCTGCTTTTTTGATAGCTAGCCTTCTAAATTAGGAAATGGAAATAATATTCAGGAGTGTAGCAACATCTCCTTTATTAACTCCCCTTCTCTTCCTCATATTATGAAATAAATGGCACAAAATGCATCCTGAAGAACAGGTACGACTTTTAGAACCACCCTTCTTCTGTATTAATTACATTTTGCCAAGTTCATCTTACTTGATGAAAGTATGGAGAAATTTCTCAAAGAAAATCCATTGAACAATTAGTAAGGGACCTGCGTGTCTCTCATACTTCTTTGTAGCTTCCTTAGTTAATGCTACAGCATCCTAACGTGTACGCGTAAGAGGCAGACACAACTCCAGCTCATGCTGTTCCTGCAGAGCAATGCCAGGTTGTGTGCTGAGAGCAGCATTAATGAAGGAAACGGCTACTGCTGTTAATAGCAACTACATTGTAGGATTTTGTTGTAACTGTACATTGTGCAAAAAGTAAAGAGGCTGAATTCTTTGTAATGTTTGCATTGCTGCTATTGTTGTTTTCTCTGTGGAGAGGCATGAGGCACATAATTGAAATTGGAAATAATGATGGTGCAGTGTTTCATTAGAAGTGACTATCAAAATCCTTACATCAGTGATATAAATATGATCTAAACTGTGATTTTTGGTACATTTTTGTGGGCTGAATCAAGAACATATTTAGATGCCTAGAATGGTAGTTTGGTAATAATAGACTTTTTTAATCATAGGCTGTTTGTACTTGAGTACAAAAATATAACCACATTTCTCGGTGTTGAGGTGTGGGAATGTAACTCATAATACCCTGGGACGCAAAGGTTGTGTAGGAATGAAATGCATGCAGAGGACCAAGCTTACAGAGTTTCTTGAACAGATCTGGCAGTGGTTACCAAGGAACAATTACAGGATATAACAGAGAGACTATGATAACAAAGCTCAACAGAGTTGTGAAAGCCCTTTATGCACAGAGGTCCAGTTGTCAGTTGTCATCAAGTTCACCTAGTTGAAGATAAGACTTGCTTGCAGCTGCCTACTCGGTGACAGTCATGTTGTTTTGGAAACTGCACTCTTGAGATAGCTGTGCCCTGAAAAAGAAGAGCTCATGCAGAGCTGTGGGAACATCTAGGGACACTGAAATAGCATAAGCCTAGATACGTAAGGCTTGATACTAGCAGGCTAGCGAAAGGAAGGAGGGGACACTGCTGGTGGCAAAAGTAGATCAAGGATGAGAATGTTCTGGGAGGGTAGGTATTCTGCACAGTTGCCACTGTTAGACTCCTGGCATTGATTTGCAGCTATTGCCACGAACTGTCATTTAGATTGTGCAGCTAGCTTTCACCTAATGTTATATTTGCAGCTGTTGCATGAACAGTTATGGAGGGTCAGTCCTTGTATGTGAAATAAAAAAAAAAAAATTACCCCTCCCCTCACTATTACCGCTGCCAGCAACATAGCTCAAAGGCAAAAAAAGCTTACAGAAGGACTGTTAGTGAGGCATAGTTATAGTCAACAGCATGAAGTTTTTGCCAGGCTGCTTTATGATGCAGGCATTATGTCATATAAACCACAGAAGGTGTGTGACAATGCATGAGCATCTGTGTTATGTACATCAAAATATCTTTAATCTTGACTTATATAAAACTGGTTATGGAAC
>NW_008824048.1:233294-244066 GCF_000699105.1 Pygoscelis adeliae
GGTTGGCATAGATCAGCCTGTTACTTAAACTGCCTGCTTTATTAGTCATCCTTTGACCCACCAAAAATGGACTTTTTCACTGAGAACAGGTGCATATAAACAGAACAAGGTAGGGCAAATATTGAGCTCATTTTCCAATAGACCATCCACAGAGATGATTTCAGAGAGTGAGTTACAATGGTTGTTAACATCCTTAAAGATGAAATCTAAAGAAATATCAAAATACTAATACCAGAAATTTGGGGGGAAAAAAAAACAGTAAAAGGGAAGTTATTTGCTACAACACCACAGGAAAATCTTACGTATTTTAAAAGGAAAAGGAAAAAACGCCAAAACAGTAGATTAAATGCTAAGGCTAGTCAGCTGCAAAGCCATGAGTTTTAATAAAGCACAGAGAAAAATCTCTCTGATTATTGCAGACATTTTCTGAATTCAGCCAAAAGAGATGAAAGGAGTATTCCTGTGAAGAGACTGTTAGAAAGAAGGGGGAAAACAGTTTATTCTATTGTTACTGCAAAATCGAACTCAGCAATCTGTCCTTATATACAGTATATGACCTGAAATACTGGGACAATACTAATTTACAATAGCTAGACTCCATCATTTTACCACGCAAAACAAACATTCTGGAATAGACCAGTACTGTTCTTTTCAATTAATCATTACATTTATACTCACTTTCTGTCAAATTATTTTTTATTTTTCTACTCAGTTATAGTTAAATAGAATAAAAAGCTAATTCTGAGCAAAGAAAGTGCAAGTAATAAAATTAATTGGATAATTAATTGTTTTTCCTAGTAATCAATTATTCACAAATGGTCACAAAATCATTTGGCAGCATTATTTACCATTTGATAATTCATAAGTTTCTGCAATTAGTAATTATTGGTTTCAGATAGTCTCTAATTATCTGTAAATACTCACCATCCACTTTATAGTGGTATGCCATTTTACACAAGTCACACAGTACTGTTTTCAGTTTCTCACTGGGCAATTTATGTAACTAACCAGCAGTATAAACCAATAGTGTTAGAACTCAGTTTCCTGAGTTTTGCAATAATGTTTCTGGGGTTTTTTCAGTGGATGAACCGAACAACTGACACATTTTTATTCTGAATTTTGAAAATGTGTATATTATTCAGAAGTGGCTTTCACCAAGCATTCAAGAACCCAAACCTAAAATTTGGAAGTAAATTAGTAAATTTGCTAGTGAATTTTGGAGTGGAAATATATGTGGATACAAATATTACAATAAAGTCATAGTTATGGTTTAGTTAGGTTTGAAATCAAGTACATTTGGGCCCAAAATACTTTCGTACATTTACTTGTCTCTGAGAAAATAGAAAGGGAGATCAAAGCAGAGCTCTTACCCATACATTAACAGCCATACACAATATATAAAGCCAAATATGAAGGGAGAAAAAGATTTAAAAGTTTTGAAAGCAACCCGTATCATTTAATGGATTAATCATTGTCAGCGTCAATAAATACACATGCCAAAACCATGGGCTATCAGATTTAACATAGCTGCCACAACATTTGCAGAAGATTTGGGTTCTTTGGAATAGAATCCATATAGAAACAACCCTGAGGACTTCAGTTTGGTTTTCATAACTGCTATAAATTCAGTAGGGGGTTATTTTTTAAAAATTCCTCTTTACATCAGTGAAAATATGCTTAGAAATACATTATCTTCTTTCAGACTTTATTGTCTGGGTTTCAGTGACTGACAAATATGCTCTTAGTTTCATGAGTAGCCTACCAGTGAAGTATTTGCTCTGTGCACACAATTACTTTGCCAAAAGCCATTGTGGTTTCTGAACATGTCTAGAGAATTGCATTCCTTGAAGGTGTTTGATATTTGATAGTAGGAAGCTGAAATGTCCAGAATCACACATCATTTTTAAAGTCTTGGCTTTAGGAAATAAGTTTATTCTTTCAGATTCTGGAACACACAATGCAGCCTCTTAAGGAAAGCACCAACATTATGTACTTGCAGATGATTTAATTGGATTGGATCATTTCTGTTCAATAATGAGGCTATATACAAACTATATATGGCTTTCCAAGAGAAAAAAGGGATTGGGGAAGGAGCTAAATGACTCTGGTATGCATGTCCTAACATCATTTTCAGTATAAACCAGTGCTGGAAAAACATTTTCTATTCAGTGTAAACAAACTGACCGAAGAACCGTGCAAGCTGCCATGTGGGGAGAGAAACGAATTAAGCTTTTTGGAGTGACGGCTGCATGTTTTTACCAGGTAACACCCCCTGCCTGAAGTACGGGGTGCACAGTGCAGTTACAGTATATTACATGGATGTGGAATTGTGGACAAAATGATTGGAGACATAGGAGTTCTTGTATATGGAAGTATTGGTAGCTAGGATGACCTAGACTTGTCGTATGTTATACATTTAAATCATTGGTTTTACTAGGTGTTTCTGGAATATTGTGAACATTTGCTGTATTGTATCATCTGAAACTCCCAAAAGTGCACTTGAATTATATTTCTGTACATATTATATTGATACATGTTATCATGTGTTATCCATAACACAAGTGTTATGGATACAGTGTTACCTGTAATAGATCATGCCCTGACTCCACTGTTGAATTTGAATAAGAATGTTTTCAGTCTGAAGAGGAACAGTAAAGGAGAACATACATACTGGAAGCAGGATTCTGATCTGGTAGGCTGTTGGACATCATCTGCAGCATGGGACACCATCTCTATCCAAGAAGCAGGATCCTAACTTACAGGTGTCAAGATGCAAAACACATTTGCAAGTATCTTCTTGACCAGATACAAGGGACGAAGTAAAATAAAAGAAGAAAACAGAGGGATTTTCTTGTATATGATTAGTTGATATTAACCTTAATTTTGTCTTCTGTGTCTCTTCACTGTAAGCACTCGCCTGGACTGACGTGCATATTAAATAACCTCTTGACAGTGTATTAAGGTGCCTATAGCATTAGCAGTGCCCTCTGCAGGCTTTTATGTGGTAAGCAAAGAGAGCTGTAGCAACTCCACTCTATTTTGATTACGTATTTATACTGGTTGAGCTAGTTCTTTTTAGATATTTTGCTATCAGATCATCATCTGAACTTTGGAATTTTATTCCCAAGCTGCTTGGAAACAAACACAGAGTGCTGTAAGTAAACATCCACAAAGTGCTACGCAAACAAATTACATGCTTGTTTCAAGAGCCTGTCCTGTCGGTTTGTGTGTTACAACCATACAGCATCCTGGGCAACAGGAATTCCAGTTCCCATCTCTCTTCCTCTTAGGAGCTTGTCTCTGTCTATACTGACCTGTCTGTGTCTGAAAGAAATGGGTGATCAATTCAGTTTTTAGTTCTTTGGGATCCGTGACTACACTGAAAAAAAAATCAGCTTTTTTATAAGGGCCTTTTGTCAGATTCAGCCAA
This sequence comes from Pygoscelis adeliae, assembly GCF_000699105.1. Lineage (NCBI taxonomy): Eukaryota > Metazoa > Chordata > Aves > Sphenisciformes > Spheniscidae > Pygoscelis > Pygoscelis adeliae. Next base: position 236,725 of record NW_008824048.1, read on the forward strand.
GTTGATACTGAGGTAGAGCTGTCCCAACATCCCTAAAATACAGCTGCAAGTACAACTGAAATTGTCACTGTCAGAGAAGGCATCATATTTTTGAGCTGTTTCCTGTTCAAGTGCAATGTAAAATAAATGATGTTTGAACTCTGCTTTTTTTTCCTGTTTGTTAATGATCTGTTGCAGGCTCAAAATACCTTCCAGTTGCAGGACAAAACTCGAGAATCATTTATCTATTGGTAAATTACATTAAAACTGATTGCTTATCCCAAATCATCATTGATTAAATGGTAACCCATTCAATGCAAGAATATCATCAGCATAAAGTAGAGCCTTTTCTTTACTGTATTTATGAGTAAATTGCTCTTCTTCACGCCTATCCCCTGCACATCAAACAAAATATGTTTTCCAATCAGGAGGCTCGGAGCAGTAAGGACAATTACATGCCAAGGGTTCCAACTTCTGGTCTGAGACCATGCAGGGACATATGTGTGATCTCTAGGAAGTCACCTAAGTCTTTGTGGTTAAAATCTTGCTAATAATATGTGCCTCACCAAACTGTTACGTGTGTAAATTAGTTAAGGAGACAGATTCCACATTGTTTGTCAAGGAGAAGCTTGTACTTCAGCTGAAGATCTGAAGGGGCAGAAGATGCAATGTCAGGAGTAGCTGGTAATATACATACACAAAAAAAGTGTGAATGCTGTCAGTTACATTCTTAGGTGGACCTCCCAAATACTAAATAACCTATCAGAAAAATAAACCCATTAAATAAGAATGCATTAGAAAAATTATAGAGAGTTGGTTGACTTTATCCACATTTAGAAAAATCTCCAATTAACTATCCTGTGGCCTGTTTAGAGGTTTGACATTTGTAAATAAACACTGTGTGGAGCTATAGAGCTTGTTCTCCTGGAGATGTAAATTAGACAGCCTCAAAACACCAAAATAAAAGGGGAAGTGCTATATGAACTTCTGCTTTTCGACTACGCTCCAGTAGTCACATTTTTTCAGTCACTGAACCATGCCAACCTTTCAGCAGTTCCTTGATAGAGCTAAAAAGACATTTTCCTAAATGTAATCAAAACACTTGTTTTCAGTGAAATGATCTTAATAAAAAAAGAGAAGCATTTCAGCTTTTGTAGACCATACTCACAAAACTATTGAGTGGGAAGCAAACTGGTTGGAGTGCTGGCAGAACGAAATGCAATTCTGTACGCCGGTGCTTACTTGTTTTGGTAAGCATGTAATGTATCATTGGATGCCAGCTTTCCCGCTTGGGTACTGCTTTATGACTAGGCTTAATACTTAGAGTAAATAAAGGACAATTAATGCAAAATAAGGGCATGCTCAGGCAGAAATGTTTCTATTACGTTTTTGGAATCATATGATGAAACATAGCACCAATTGTTCTTAAACAATCCTGGGAAACACAGGTCTCAGAGTGACTGGCATATTTACAGTCTTATTAATAATTACTAGGTTTTATTAAGAGTACTATACTTCCATATTAAGAGTTATTTTTCTGTTTTACTTACGTAGGTCAACGAAAATTGCTGGCCAACCCTGAATATATTGACATAATCTCTGTGGCTGAAAATGTGCATGCCTGATAGAGGACAGATGCAGCAAGACGTTTAGTCAGAAGACTGCAGTTTAGCAAGCATGTGCTTTAAGTGACTGTGACTCACGTTGGCTTCAGTGGTACTTAAATATGTTAAACACTTTAGTACTTTTAGTGTGCCCTACAGTAAAGATGAGAGTTTTTTATTCACACATTGAAAATTAGTGAGCATGCTTCTAATGCACTCTTAAACCAGGGCTACAATACCAACTCTTAAACACTTTTTTAATCATTGATGTTTTGCCCTAGCAAATGCCAACTCAATATTACTTTACTGATAGTAATGAGAATGTTATTTTATCAGTGTGTAAGTTCAAGGTGGTCTTGTCACTTGAATGCTGTTGGCTGTTCTCACCCTTCCATGTCAAAAAGGGCACCAAAGGCAACAAGAATGATCAAAGGCCTCAGGACTGCAGCTGCTGACTAGAATCTGACCCAGGGTTAAGCTCAGTGAACAGGATGTGGAAAATTATTGTACGTGACCTGAAAAGGACTGCAAATGTGAACGTACATGTGAGATACGTTAGTGAGGGAGTGCATATGTTTCACTATTGACCTTCAAGACTGGTCAGCCAGAGAGGAGGATCTGGATCAGGCCATCTGCCTGTCTGTACTTACGTGAGTGTGGTTCATGTTTACGTGGGAATCACCGAAGGAAGAGGTGAGGGGGAAACATTGCTGCAAAATCTATCAAACTCAATGGTATGAATAAGGACCTGGTGTTCACTGTCCCTTCCAGTATAAGACCTAGGGAGTATCCAGTGAAGCTTGCCTTTGGATAGGTACTAAATAAACAGAAGGAGGGAGTCAGTGGGTCCTCTTCTTGAGTAGGCTGTTATGTTGCAGACACATAACAGTCCCATTTTATGATTTTTCCCAAAATCAATGGATCAGCCAGTATCTATTGTTCCTTGAAGAGCACCAAGAAGATTGCATAAAGGATAAAAATCACAATGCCCAGAATCAAAATCACTGTCATTTCAGTGTCACCTCCGTTTGGGATGCATAATACATAGTCCATGAGCAGTCCCCAACATCAAATGAGGCAAAACTCCTGCTTCATCCACAGTATCCAATGATCCTCCTTGAGCTTTTACTCAGACAACACATTTCAAAATGCCATGTTTGTGTTCTTTGACAGAGTATCCATTTTATCCAGAAACCATGTACAAATAGATAGAATTCTAATTCATCTCTATTGAAATGAAAAAGGGAACCTTAGTGACTCACCAATTACAAATTATTTTTTAATAGATGCATTTGCAAAACTTTATTTTCTGTTTAATTCCTCTGACAGATATCTGAGAGCTTATGGGAAGGCACACAGGCAAAACTGCTCTTGCAACCTTTGCTTTTTCAGCTGGAAAAAATTACAAGTTTGCAAGGCTTGTAAGCAAGCACAGGACATGCATAACTGAAGTCAGTAGAAAAAATAAGTGCATAGATCTAGTCCTTGAAGCTGTTCAGTTTTTGCAGCTTCTGTTGAACATGAAAAGACTTGCAAGAGCTCAGTGCCCCTCAGGATTTAGCTCTATGTATACATGGGAAAACCAGTTATGCCATTGCTCAGCAAAATCTGGAGAAAAGCCAGAGTTAAAAGAAGTGCTTGTTCATGAGCACATGCTGTCTTGAGTCATGTGACATTCCTTGCCTTGTGAGACTTCTGTCTTGTGATCCTCTTCCCTAAGTTTTATAACAGTCCTTGAAATACTGACATTTCATCCCTCCTTCCTTCATACTCCCATTAAGAACTGGATTTCAAAATAATGTGCCTCTTGCTGAGACAGCAAAATAAAATGCCTGTGTTACAGGCTGAGTCCTGCACTATGTTGCAAATGTGGCTGTAAAGGTCTGAAGAGAAGCTTCCAAATGTGGTAAGAAAATCTGAATTAAGGAGCTGAAAACTGAACTTCTACCAGTAGAAGAATACAAGATGTGCAGAAATACTGGATTTTGCAGCAAGAACAGGACATTATAATTTCATTATTGATTAAACAGGTGGAATCACTTAGCAATCTGGTGTTTCAACATGTAATTGACAGGTAAGATACAAGCCTCCCTCATGTCAATAGCAATGGAAGGTACCACTGTTATGCCTGTTTGACAAGGGCTACGTATCATTAAGACTGTAAGAACACTCGAGCCAGATTCCGAGTCTCTCTGTTACAAAATGCATACATGCTGCTAGTGCACACAAACAGTTTTTTAAAAAAGAAGAAGAAAGAAAAACAGATCTCGCAGCGGTGGTATTGTTCTCCCTCAATGTTTCCCATGAGAAGCAACTCGTGTTGTTGTTCTGATGGTATTCAGAAAATAGCCCTCGCACACACACAACATCCCTGGACAGAGCACAGTGCTTAGGCATCAGACAGCTTGTCTGATTGTATTTATAGAGTCTGACTTGAAATGGAACCTTAGTCAAATAGCATAAAACATTCAGATCTTTACATTTGTAAAATAAAGCCTTTGGAGAGTTCCCAGCAGAAAGGGATTATTGGAGACATCAGCGGGATGGTGGTACTCTGACTCAGTTGATCTTAGTTACATAGGTAAAAATGTTAACAAATGTGTTGTCATTTTATGTTTGCTTTTTCGGTGGCAGTTGGCACATACTGCTCAAGAGAAATTTGAAATATGAAATATGCAGAGGAGGGCAAGGAGAGAAACCAGACAGAAAATAGGACTGAAAACCATTAGGCTAGCATACAAAGAAACCTTTACTAATTTGATAACAAATTCCTGATTAAAGACCCCATCGAAATCCTGTTGCTGTTTGAGACACACAGTATGCCAGGGTTATGTGCCCAACAGCCAGGCCACAGGTTAAATAACTGAATAGCAACAGAATTTGCTTAACTATGAAACTATTTTCATTTCACATCTTCAGGGGCTGCTTAGTAAAACATGCTGCAGATTTTCAGCAATCTGTTCCCTGTTTTGCAGCGGGGGGAAGTATCATAGTTACCACCTGTCACTGTCTTTTTTTAATAGTACTTGCTTTGTTCTTGCACTTTGCCATGTTTTTTTTCTGTAAATGATGGGATCTTATTATGGGATCTTGTTTATGATTCTCCGTTACTCTGTTTGCTATTAGGTCTTTCTGTAGTACTTGAACTGATGATTTATTCAACTGAATTTCACTCGGCTCCATACCATGATACCTTTTATAATACTCTCTTTAAGTTAAAAGGCCTTGCCTGAGCGTAGTTGTTCAGTAAAGGCAGAACTAGTGCAAGGAAGGTCTCTACCACTTGCTATGGTGTTATCAGCCCTACCCATCTTCTGGTCTGCTGTGTTGTGAGAAGTAGCAAAGTTGCCAAGTCATGCAGTGTAGCTGTCGGAAGCTGCCCTGAGATGGCATCTCATTAGATTTAACCAAGTTTGCTTTGAAAAAGAGAGAAGTCACTAAAGCATGTAAGCAATCTGCCTAACTTGAGATAAGATGTCAGCAGCATTGTGGTCAGCTCAGCAGAGCTTAACTATAGAGAAGCTGGGACAACTTTTGTTTCTTGATTACTTTCATAGTTTCAGGGAGAAAAGTCCATTTGAGTGGGTACAGGGATCAAGTCGGCTGTATTTCTGCTCAGAGTTTTCCAAATCTCTACTTTCTCAGACTTTCCTGCTTTCCTAAGGAAAAAATCACGTGGCTGTGCAATGAAGAGCACCTGGAAGTTAATTGACTTTTAATTTTTGTTAACAGACAGTTATATTTGAGTATGACTATAATAGTTCTATGCTTCCCTATTGCAAAAAAAAAACCCTTTAATATTTAAAAATAGCAACATGCAGGGCTGTAGTTAAATACAACAGTTAAAGCAGAAGGAGCATAGATACTGCAGAAGTGGCTGCTCTGAGAACAGGAGTCACAGGAGATGTCCTGCCCTTGTACAAAGATAATTGCTATTAAAACTAGTAATAATGAACACGGGATGGTTTACAGAAGGCAACGGACTCCTCATTGCCAGGGGGCTACATGCAACAGTAGGCTTTAGCTGACCTAGCCAGCCTCATCAGTGACCCCACCAACGCACCCTCTGCCTATGGGCCCAGGAGTCCCCTTTAAGCTCATGCCCAGGCACCCAAGCCTTGCCTGAGCTGAGCTGTACGTAGGTCTGTGCCCAGCCCTGTCCCCTGCCATCCTGACTTACTGCTTTTCCTGGCTGGACTATGGGCCCGTGCTGTAGCTTGCCCAGTCTCCATGCCTGGCTGGGTGCGCCTAATGGGATCCCCTAGGTGGGTCTTAGAGCTGACATATCACCTTGGCTGGCGAGAGGTTGTTGAGAGACTGTGTCACCAGTCCTGGTTCTGCTTAGGCACCGTGGGGCTGTGCCCTCCTGGGGAGGGCATGGTGCTGAGGTTGCCCTCCACTCCTTGTCCATAGCCCCTCATGGGGCAGCACTGCTCTTGCAGCTCACTGACACTTAGTTTGCCCTGCAAGGATAGTAAAACTAGTTATATGGTAGTAGTAGGTAGGAACCTCAAGATATGTGGCTTTTATTCTTTTGATGTCCTTCAGTCTGCTTTTATTAGGGTACATGCTTGCATTCTCCATGAGTAAAATAGTATGATGGTGTTTACGCACACTTGGAAAATACTTTGAGATTCTCAGATACAAGATACTGTGTTGGTGCTTCACTAACTTAGAAAACCATGAAGTCAGCTAATTAAATCCCTTTCTCAGGAAATTCTGTGCTTCTTACAAAATAGATCAGATGACAAATAGCAAAATTCAGTACAATAAAGTAGTCCCTTCATATGTGAACTCATATCCAGGATATAAAACGGGGCCAAAACAGGCTGCCTTGTTCCTTCAGAGATCGGCCGTTTGAGTTTTCAATGCAGTTACTCTTACATTTTCAGGACCATAGCTATTTTGCTGCTGCTTTTCGCAGCAACTGTTTCCCAAAGTTAGAAGTTCAAATAAACGTGGTACTGTGATGCTGGTGTGTATGGCCTGCTGTTTGGACAGATTTATTAAAAATAGGTCCCTGCATTCAAGTATATTTGCTGCAGTACAGTCTGCTGTACTTCAGTGGGCTTCTGTAAATATATCACATCTGCTTATACAAAGCAGCTTGCAGCACTGAGATATCCAGTTCCCAATTTTCAGAAGAAAACAAGAACAACCTTGTCCTGTTGTCCCAACCTTCCAAAAGCCAGAGGAAGAACCTCTCTTATGAACAAAAGTGGATTTTTAAAAGATACAGTATCCTGCTAAAACACTAATAAAAAGAAAGGTTCAACTTAAATCTACCAAAGTGGAAAAATTCAAAGAATTAAGCTGAAAATAGCAGCTGGATTCCCTAACTCATTCCAGTTTTGTTTCTTTTAGCTCCCTGTGGCTTTTTGGATTTAATTAAGAGTTTAAAAGACTTTCAGGGACATTCATAGTCACAAGGAGGGGTTAAACCAGGTTGTGTCACTTTTGCCCCCTACACTCTGTTGCCACAGACTGTGTAGCACTATTTGTTTCAAATGCTTTTGTAGCTGCTCTTCACAGAGCACATCTTCATGGCACAAAGCCCAATTCTGCAGCCATGCCACGTTGTGCCGGTGAACACCACACACACGGTAGCTGGCCAATACCTGCAGAATTGGAGCAGCAGGCAGGGCAGCAACTGGTACCTGTCCTCTGTATGAGTGCTCCCACTGTCAGACAGCTAGGAAGTGAAAGGCTGGTGTGGAGCAAGCCTGAGCATCTACCTACACATGGGAATGACTAGCTTA
>NW_008824048.1:244158-254582 GCF_000699105.1 Pygoscelis adeliae
AGGCTTCTGGTTTCTAAACTAGCAGCAGGCCCCTTTACTAGAGCATTTGCTTCATGACACTGCAAGATGAGAGCTGTTTCTCATGAGAAGTAAAGTTTCAATACACATCAAAGCTGTGCACGTGTTCTTGTTCTCCGGGGAAAAACCCAGATATGAACAAGTCTCTGGCCAGACACCAAGAGCAAAACTTTTTTATTAGAACAGACCTTTTTTTGTTTATAGGTCTAAGCAATCAGAATCTCTGAGTAGGAACTCAGTAGTGGATAACTGCAGCTTGTTACTCTTGTTTATTAAGGGGATTTGAAGGAAAATTAATACAGGCCACACCTACTGGGTGGGAAACAGTGTCTCAAAAGTTATAACTCCAGGAGAGCCCGTGTCCTCACAGGTAAAAAGGGTTTGTGTGATCTTTAAGACAGGAGCGCAGAATTGGAGAAGGTCTCATGATTACCATGTCCAGGACCCCAATGTCACAAGACCCAAGTCATACAATCGCTGCCATAAACTTACTGGGCTCTAGCTGTAAACAAGTTCGGGGTTTGCTCTACCACTTTCACTGAAAAGCTTTTTCTGAGCCTACCTACTCTAAAACTCTCAAGAAGCCTAATTTCTGCACTGCATTTAGCACAGACCCACTTTATACCTTTATTTCTATGCCACTATTGACTTTTAAACAACTCCTTTCCGTCCTGGTGGACTATCCCTCCAATAACCTAAATGAGATATTTTTCTTAACAGCAATCCTGTCTTCCCTCTCAGGCAGGCAGGCAAAATCCAAGGAGTACTGAAGTTCTACAAGGGCAATGACAAAAAGGACAACTATGCAGGCTTGGAAACAGGAAGCTTAATTATCTCAGTTATAATCTTGTTTTGAAATAACATATCAAGGAGCAAGTCATACGTGTAGCCCAGAACTAGAGCTAAGTTATATATGCAGTTGTGCTGCTGTAACTGACAGGGAACCTGAGGCAGATCAGTTAAAGAATGAAGCTGAAAATACCCAGATCAACAAAGGATGCATGGCTTATATCAAGACCCAGCACAGAGAAGATTCATATGTTGATGACCTTTGACTTGAGAAAATCCTTGGCCTTCTCTACATGGGACTGTGAGCCCATCTATCTAGTTAATTTTGCTAATCACTTCCTACAATTCTTCATAGCTTTCTCTATTGAGTCAAGAACCTTTCAGCTTCTGCCCATTAGCAGTTCTCCTGTCGGGCAAGATGCGCAACTAAATCTCCATGTTTCAGACTGTAGCCAGTCACCTGGAAACATCAGGAGTGTTAAGTTATCCCAGTGCATGGTTTGGCTTACAGCATCATGGCGCCCTTCTCTGAAGTATCAGAGACTGGGCAAGGTCAGCAATGACTAACTGTCAACTTGCAGAGTTGGCTTGTGCCCTGAAATGGCTTCCAGAGTATGTCTTGTTCAAGACCGTCTTGACCGATGCAAGAAAATTTTTCGCACCCTTGGGCTTTTTCCACCTTCCTTTCTCCAATGTGGGGTACAATTGTACAACTCAGCATTGCAGAAATCCTGGGAATACCTGACCCAACCAACTTCCTCCCAGTGGAGGTGACTGGGGCTCTGATCTTCTGTTCTCTTGCAGCAATTGTCATACACATTTTCAGTTTTGGAAAACTGAACAACTTTGTAGAGGTGAAGTTTGAGGCTTGTTATAAAGAACCTGAACAATTCTTCAAGAGCTGTAACATAGGGGCAATTAAAACAACTGATCCAATGGTCTCTTCCAAAGTTAAACTGCTAAATCTATGTCAACAGCAGAATGTATGGGAAGGTGTAAATAGTTCCTATTCACAGCATATACTAATCACAGCTCTGTGAAATTCAGACTCTCATGTAAATAAGCTTCTCAGCTGGGAATTCACCAGATTCTCCATCTCTAAGTTTGCTGAATCAGATTCTGCTGCTGGCTTTGAGCATTTAACTAGTCCAGAAGCAGGCTCTGTCTCTGACATCTTCCCCAATATCTCAGCAAGGTCTACACTCTGTGGTTTACATTTTACTTCACAACTCTTTAGGAGCATGAAGTATGTGCATGGCAAACATACAGAAAATCAAAGACTTTGCATAGAGGTCTAAATGTGTTGCTTTTGCTCAATAAATTTACAGCTGTGTTGCTGCCTCAGTTTTCTCACCAGTCTGAGACAGCTCCGTGGACTGGAGTTGCAATATTTTTGGGATGTACAGAAGCATCCCTCAGCAGTTCATGGCTTCTTATATGAACCAGGAAATTCTTTGAGCTCACAGTCCTTCATCTGACTTTACTATTCTCATAAAAATTCTGGGTCCTTGAAACAAAAATTGTTGACCTTCTCCTATTCCCTTTTCCCACCAAAAGCTTCTCCTTTCTCAGTGACATTCTCAGGTTTATGTGTCTCTTCACCAATATCTGGCTTCTTTGTTCTGCCAGGTTTTACTTCACTGCTCCATGAATACAAGGTGGAAAAGGTTATTTCACTGTTTGTCAGCTTAGCATTTTGGTATAGCTGTTGCCAAGCTGGAGCATTGTTAAGACTGACAATTGTCTATTTTAGATCTGGGAAGAGTATGTTCATCATCTCACCTGAAAAAAGGTGGGATTCATACACAAATGCAGTCATCCAGTAGCACAGCAATCTTCTTGCTAGCAACATTTCCATTGCAATTAGAACTCTAAATTTCTGACTAGATAGATTCCCCACCTCTCCACAAAAAGCCCTATCTTCACCAGCTGAGACTCATGTAATCATCTTGCCCGACTGCTTGAAAAACACGTGTGTAAGGAATGCACTTAAACCCACTCTTCAGGTTTCTACTGTATATGGTTTGTTTTATTTCCTTATGTAAAGTGGTTTCTAACACAGACTTTGCATAAAAGACATTTCACTTCTCACTTGGAAAAGCCCATTAAGGAAAGAGCTTTGTGAGTAAACAAACCTCAGATGCAGAAAAAGGGCAGTAAACATAAAAGCCAAAAGTAAATACATCTGAACTTGATTAATGTTCCTTTCAAGTCAGCTTTTAACAATGTTTGCATGGTGCATTTACCTGTGTCAGCTACTTTTTACCATATGGCTGCATATTGAAGTTGAGTGAAATATTACAGTGCACTGGCTATAAAGTAGTATTTCAGGGCACACTTGACAACATGCTGAGGAAAACCAGGGTGTCTTGTCAAACCAGATGGCAGTCGTTGATCTGGGGCTATACTTTCAGGCCACGCTTTATAAGAAAAGTCTGATAATTACAAAGCATACAGAAGCCAATTTGAACAACAAATTTACAATCAAAGGTCACTTTGGGTTAGAAGGGACTTCTGGAGGTCACTTAGTTGACTCCCACCCCCACAGAAAGCAAAGCCTGCTTTGAAGTTAGATCTGTTCCGGTAACAGTTATTCTTTACAATATAGAGGAGGTTTGTAAAACCTTTCTCCGTTGCTATTTTGTGAAGTAGGAAGATACTGGTTTTGGTAGCAAGCAGCATGTTTCTGTCAGGTGAAGGAAGAAATTCTGTAAGAAAAGGTGATGACACCAGTTCTTAAGAAAGACGGGTTTGTTCATTGGCAATCCAAACCTCTAAAAGGCATTTCCAACTGCCCCCAGTAAGCCATGGTCAGAATCAGCTGGCAGTTTTCTGGTATGCAGACATAAGTCTTGTAAGGCTTACATTTCAACTGGCCATTAGAAATCCCTCTTCCACTTCAGTCTTTTTCCAAAGATACTAACATTCTTGATGTTAACTGTTGCTTTCAGCCATGTCTGTGCTAATGGAAATCAAATAAATGAAGTGGGTTTAGGCTGTTGCTGGTATGAAAGTGAACGTGGTACAAGACAGAGCTAATCTTACTCTCCTCAGTGCTCCTAATCACAGAGCAAGCTGCAGCTCACAGATACTAAGAATGTTGCTGTGGTAGAAAAACCCAGATGAACCTACTGCAAGCCCTTAAAATCTATGGTAAATAGCAGAGGTGAGGAATGAGCAAGAAGACTAATCACCCAATTTGCCAGTTGTTCCTCTGCTAAAATAGCAAATATCTCACTCATAGTAAAGCAGGTCAGAGGATTGCAAAAGTAGTGTTCCTTAGCCAGACAAGAAGAATTCAATACTTAAAAACTATTTTTTTTATACTTGCTTGTGAAAAATCGTTAACATTCAGTGAACTTTTTTTGTGATGACTATAAACCAGTGAGTAGATTCTTTGCACATCTTTCCATACAAACACTCCACCAACTTTAACTGAATCCATACCTTACACAGTACACATATGCTATTGCTTATGACATTCTCCTAATTGGGACAAATGTATGGAGATGAATAGAGGAGGTACATATCAGAAAAGATAATGGAAGCTTCCTATGCAAGGTATCCACTATGCCACTCTAAAATGCCAGTTGAGAGTATAAGTAAGTTTTAAAGTCAATCCCTACAAACTAATCTTTATAGTACATCTAAAAATAGCTACTATTATCTGGTCTAATAATATCAGCTCTTGACTAATTGTAAAGTTTGAAACTATCAAAAAAAACCCCAAATCCTTCAAGCATTTTGCACACAGTTTATCTGTATCTGAAAACTCTTACTTCAGCTGTTTCAAGATAACAGCGTGTAAAACAGTAGCTGAAGCAGAAAGAACAGAGACTCATCATATCACACACGTATCATATGCTCAATGGTTTACAGTAAAAAACAACTCATGCATGAATTCATAGACACATGTAGACTGGTCAAGCTGCTGACAAGCTTTCACATACTAAGATGTGACAATCATCCTGATTTATTTTTACTGCAGTTCATAAGTATCCAGTGAGAGCTGGTAAAAATAGAAACTTGTAAATCAAGATACATTTCTGGGTATTCTTATGCTTATTACAGTAACTAGTACTATTGCTCCTTTCATATGAAATGCAGTGGATAGGGCGTAGGATTGTTGTGCAAAGCTGAGCTGCCTCTGCCCAGGGATGCCAGGTGAAACCTTTCAGTGTACAGACCATTAAGAGGAGAAGCAGGGTAGTGTTTGCTATGTTTGTAAAATGGGCAAGAAGCGTTGCCCACACCTGTTCTTCCCTGCCCATGCCAAGGCAACATTTACTCAGCAGCATAAGATAATGTCAGGATGACTTTCATTTCAGTAAGGAACAATGATAATCACCATAATCTAATTTCAAAGGCTGTGATGTACTATTTATGTTCATCCACATAAATTCTGTTTGAATTACTTCCATTTTATGATTAGGAGGGAAAAAGAAATATAAAAATGCAAAATGAAGTCCTTCCAGGAACACAGAGGGTTAGATTTTTCACCATGGCTGACAGAAGGAGCTCATAGTTCCCAGTGGAGAAAAATCTGGCATGGGGAGAAATTGCTTGACCTTATGCACTGACCCTTATGTATTGCTAGATGGTACAAGCCACGGCAGTCCCCAGGCTGCTGTTGCATCTGAAGCTAAGCAATGCTTCAAGAAGCTGCCTCTGATTCTCTGACATCTTACCTGATTTGCCATGTCAGCGAGGACATAGCAAGCCTAGTGCGGATTTGTCTCAGCTGAATCCAATGGCTACAAATGAGTATTTGAAGGTACAATACATAGATATTAAAGTAGAGGTGATGACAGAGAAAGATTAGTTTTTCTCTTCCACAAGTAAAATCAACAGCAGCCCTGCTGTTTAATTAATCAGCTATTCTGGTGAAACAGAAGAGGGTGTGAATGCTGTCTTTCCACTCTCATAGCAGCACCGTAGGTCCACTTTGTGCTAGAGTAAATAGCTGCAACATGACACTGGAGAAGGCAGCTCCCATCTAAATCCAGAGCAAGTGCTATGAAGAAAACCTTAACATTACTGATATGATATTTTTTGTGAAACAGATAGCACTCTTCCAAGAGCAAGAGAATGACAAAAGTAATTTCCATGTGAACACCTTTCTTCAATCTTGTGACATCTCTCTTAGGAGCAAATGCAGCTCACCAGAGCCAGTGCTTTTTGCAAGTAATATGACAAATCCTACCCAGTGCCCTTGCTTCACTATCTGATTACTATCTAAGATGCAAAGTTGTTTCCTGTTGGGTGTTTTTTCAAAACTGGCACTGTAGAAGCTGCGCCCAGCACACAGCGTATTTGGAGTTGAATGAGGCATTTTTAGGCATTCCAGTAATAGGAAGTAAAACAGATAAGTGCCTGGCATGGAGAAGACTCATCTTTTCCTCTGAGAAAAGTTAAAATTACCGTTTAAAAATAATCAGTGGTGAAATCTGGCTGAGCTTCATTTTCACTTTTCCTTCCAAATTCCTCCTAAAGAAAATTCTGTTGAGTAATTAGTTCAAATGTAAAACTTCTTACTGTCATGTAGCATAGCATCACAGTTCACGCATTTTTACCTGACTTACTTACGGGGTTTTACATAGACTGTGCATTAAAATTCTATTCTGTGACATAATGTTAATTTACTGTTGGTTTTGGGATTTTTTTTTTTGTCTGTCCTTTGATTTCACTTCAACCTCTTACTGCTTTTGTGATATGAAATATCTTCCATATATTGCCATGCTGGTGGGTACTTGTGGTAATTTCCAGTTTAATGTGTTGGAAAGTTTGGAAATGAGATGCAGACGTGTAATGATGTCTCCACCTGAAAGATGACTGTTTAGACATAAGATAGCATGTACAGCTTTTATTCAAATTTCCACAAGATGTTTGAATCCAAGCACCATTCCTGAGATGGGAACAGTTAATAAACACATTCTTAAACAACAATTCCTTGAGCAACAGTAAATCCAAAAGTAAAGTGTATCAAAGGCACTCAGATAACCTCTTCAGAATGGTAAACCACATTTCATGACAGCATAATTCCCAGTAACTTCAAGATATGGTATCTGAAGAGGCATAGCTTTCCATTGCTGCAGTGCCAATAAATCCCCGTGAGTTCACTGTTCATCCCAAAGCTAAAGTGCTGTAACTTTTCTTTGAAGTCCCCAAAACCAGACACAAATAGTGCAAATTATGGCATGTGAGATGGAGAGTTTTCACAGACCCACACTCCCACTGTCTCTTGAAGCTGTGACAGTTGACAAGTATAAAGCCTCGGTTTGGGAGTTAAAATCATCTCCTTAAAGAAGGAAAATGGAATAGCATTATTTTAAAAATCTGCAATAATTTAAGCAAATAAATAGCCTGATTTTAACAACTGAGTGATAAAAAGTGAAAGCTTGTATGCAAGCTTTTCTGGGCCATGCTGAAGTTACAATAGCTCCTTAAAGCTGCCATTAATTACAAAGACATCCTGTTGCAATCTTTTCAGAGGAAAGAATTCTCTCTCTCTCTCATCTGTGGTCCAAATTCTGCATTTTCTGTAACATCAAAGCTATCACTGACTATCAGCCATATAAATGAAATAACAAAACTGAAATCTGGTTAGGTAGCATTCACAGGAATGCTTGTCACTAAAATCTCTGCATCTGAATAAAAGTTTGCAGAACTGGGACTTCAGTGATGAGGTCAAATGTCCTACATCTTCAGTGCTGATACAGCTTGAGCTGTAGGCTAAAATGATAACATGAACTATCCTTGTTCCTGTAACCAGGGCCATGTGGGTCATTTCCAAGACTTTCTGGTAAAGTATCTGTGGCTTTTATGCTTCAACTACCTACTCATCATGGAAAAAAGGTTCTTTCCAGTGTTTCTTAAAAATATGCGATGCTGAGAAATATAAATGTTTGTCATATGACTTACTGCATGTTGCAAAAAGATTTTCGGTCATTAAAATGAAGAAGTAAAGCAAAACCACAAAAAGCAACTACCTCTCCTTTAATTTCTTCATTTCAGAAAGTGCACAGAGGAGGCTAGGGCCTACAAAGGGAAAAAATTCTACAACAGTAATACAAAAAGCCACGTGAAGCCACGCCGTCCTCAGACAACGTGCACTGGAATTATGTCTGGACATGCACCAACACTGTCCTCCAGATTGCTGCTTGCCTTGAGCTTTTGTGCATTTGCACATGGCGTAATTCCACTGAAGTTTCACACCATTATGTGAAACATAAGAAAGGGCCTTTGACTACAGCAAGTGCTGATTTCTGAAACGTGAAAGTGCTTTCCTGAAAGGGTCATTTTGACTGCAATATCTACCAACGTCAGTAGATTGGGCAGCTATGGGTAAGATGCAAGCACTACAATCTGAGGTGATATGGGCATCAGTGAATTCATGCCCTCTCCTCTCCAAAATCTCCATGCCTTCCAAAACAACCAGCTTTCTGTGTGTATCCTACTCAGCTGAGGCTACTAGAAGTTAGTATACAGAGGTGTATACCAAGCTATGTGTGCAAGCTATCTGTATCTCAGTGAAAGGGAACAAACATTTACAAATTTTTACATGGCCTGTGAGAAAGTCATAATGTTAGATACTGCATTTTTAAAAAATTGAAGAAAAGTTGAATTTAAATTCAAAACTAGCTTCTATTTTGATGCAACATTATTTAAGATGCCATCTATAGATTTATAAAGATTTTAGCCGAAGGAAAGAAAAAGCTGTAAGCATAAACATAGAAAACCCTATGACTTACTGTCCTCATCTTTCAGGTTAGGGTTCAGTTTTCTTTTCCTGTCTGTAAAGTAAATATATACAAATTTAGCTTAAACATTTCTAGATTTGAAAGGAACAATACAATTCAACAAACTTTTACATTAAACTGAGTTTTAAGCACATTTAATTTTATTATTAACTCATACCAAATACATAAAAGTCTCTACACTTCTTTTCTTTTACAAATTTTGAACCAAATTCTGAAATCCTTAATAGCAAGACTTTCATTTCATGACAACAAATACATTTGTCTGAGTTTACTGGAGTCTATTCATATGCAAGAAAAGACTAGAATAATAGCCTGTTTGCTTTATTACTTTTCCACTATTGCACTTGCAAACACGGAAAGAAACACTATTTGTAGTAGTCCAGTACAGCATATCATTTTAGTTATACAGCCTTAATGGAGATTGAAAATAAAAGTTCTGTGTCATATGCTGTAGCTACAATGTGTTTGTAGCCATGAAGAAAAACGCCATTCAAACTATGTTTTTGCAGCCCTCCTTACGCAAGCCAAAGCTTGTTTGTGTTCTTTGCAGAACAGTAGCTGGTCAGATAAAAAGATGTATCTTTCCATATACCTTGTCTCACGTAAGTAACAAGGCGAGGAAAATAAAACCCAACTCAAGTGATGCAAGATCTCATTTTAGAACAGAGCGCATCTAGAAATAAAATGTGACCAAACTCACACAAGCATGCCTAGAGTTACTAAAATTTCCAAAAATAAAGAATAAGTGAAAAGAACCACTATCTGAAGTAAAATGTACCTTTTTTGGGTTGGCCATTCTTGAATGATTTTCTCTTTTGAAAGATTATTAGTGCAGAGGGAAGGACAGCTACCATCACACATGTGGGGACGATAAATAAGATCAGGGATTTTTGTCCTCTATACTGTGTGCTCATTAAAGCTGTCAAAAACATGAAAAGAAAGTAAATTTGTAACTTACAAAACAGGCATCGTTTATGAACTTACCAGTTCTGATTCTCCAGTCTTGCTCTGACTGAACAAAAGATTCTTAAAATTTATCAATGTAGTGTTTTACGCTCATTTTATGAATACTTTATTCTGCAATATTACTATAAGAAGCTTTACAAAAAATAAGTCAAATCTCTCATTTGTATGGCATTTGAGTGAGAACTACTGCAATTTATCTGTATCCCATCTGAAGAACAATTAATTAGGAGTCTGGATCAGGGAAGACACCCATGCAGATTAAAGAATTTCCTCTGTACTGGCAGCCAACTAATGGGAGCTACCCTAAATTTAAGATATACAGAAAAATGACAGACTAGCTTGTTGGAGTGTGAGCTAGCTGAGGCTTCAAAGGCAGAAATAATACTGACTTGTTTCTTTTCCAGAGCATCAATATTACACTGTTTTCTAGATCCGAATTCCAGAGATGGATCATAGGACATGATGTATGTACAAACAGTCTCTGTCTTGTACAAGTTCAAGGTGATACGAACCTGAAGTGGAAATGCGAGCTGAAGTTTCTCCATTCAGTTCTTTATTCCAGAACACGCAGCTGTAGTTCTCACTCATATTTGGTTTGAATGTCAGGATGCTGGTCACATTGTAGAGACCATCTGTGGTCAGCGTATAGGTGGTATTTGCAGATACACTGAGATTCAAGTTCTCTTTTCGCCAGAAAACCTCTGCCAGAGGAAAGCCTTCTGACTGGCACATAAAAACATACTTGTCTTCACCTGGTTTTCTCATTACTTGAGTGTTTATTCTCTTGTAGGATGCTGCATAAGAAGTTGTTGAGTGAAATTACTTTATGCAACAACAGTCATTTTCCCACAGCAGTTCCCCTATTTCCCTCTCATGCCATATATTTAATGT
>NW_008824048.1:254619-265331 GCF_000699105.1 Pygoscelis adeliae
ATTTTGTCTGTGGCTGTACCTGAGGTACACTTACTTGAGATGATGAAGGATGTTTTGCAGAACTAGTCAATATTCGTCATTCAATCCTTCTCACGCCTACAGTGACGGAACTTACTCCACTACTTAATACAAGGCAGCAGTTGACACTGAATTTATAATTTATCAATACAGAGGAAACAAGTGAAGTCTCATGTGACTCTATTTTCACTTTTTGAATATGCCACTTCAAGGAAAAGGCTGTTTTTAATGTTTGTTTTACCATAGCTTATGAACAAGTGTGATGTTTTCATCATATTAGAACAAAATGAACTTAGAATTTCTGTGAGGACAGCTCAGAGGAACCAATGTGGGTCTTAAAAACGGCTGTATCCATTTTTGTGTTTGACAAAACTTGTTATTTAAATGCCTGGGTGGGAAATGAATGCTGCCTTGTATCACACAGACTTACTGCAGTTAGTGGGAAACACCAGAGGCCTTTCAAAGGACTGGTCTACCATGCTATCCAGTAACGTATGCCTTTATTAATAATGTCCATTTGGCTTTGACGAACACAGAAGATCACATGTCCTTGCTCTGGGAGCTGCAGTCAGTCGGGGAATTCCCAGCCACTTGGGTAGTCGCAGCAGGGCTCGTAAGTAAACTAAAGCACCTCCGAGCAACTTTTGGGCCAGAGGTGGCCCAACAGGGCAGGGGGTCAAATGAGAGGTGGGGGTTGGGGCACTGGAGAAGAGGGCGTGGGAAGAAGGAGGAAGGATGAAGGACGGAGGGGGAGCAGTTGCTCTCCCTCTCTAGCACATGCTGCTCCTAGAGAAGCTCAGCTGGCCGTCGAACCAAAGACTAGCCAGCACTAAGACAACTGCTTTGGTTCACCTGGGGGCTAAGCACAGGGTTTGGTGAGGAATTAGCAACAAATTCCTCCAAATTAATCAAGTTCTACAAGCTTGTAGGAATTTAATAGAGACATCTCAATGAATATATACTTACATTCAATTCAGCCACTAACCTTTTACTTCCAAAGTAATGTACTTGTAGTCCGCGCCCTGGTAGTCAATGAGACAAAGGTATGATCCTGCATCTGTGATCTTCACGCTGGTGATCTGGAGGATAGCTCGTCCCAATTTCAGTTCACTGTGCAAAAGTGCTGCTCTTCCTATGTAATCGTGATGTTGGGATGGAGGGAATGCCTTCCCATTGCGGAGTGTGTACACCTCTTTGGATTTCGACTGGCCCTGCCTTTTTTGCTCCCAAACAACTGTCAGGAGTCCTAGGTTTAACGAGCCGTTCACAGGAAATCTGCATTCCATGGTCACGTTGCTCCCATACTCCACAACGTATAGCTGTTGAGGAACTTCAACTGTAAATAAAGCTACTGCAGGAAAAGAAAACAGTTTCATTTGTTGTATTAAGTTATGTTCTGATTTTCTTTAAACTTGGTCAAAAAGGTGTCATGTAGTCAGGCATATGGTTACTGGTTTGACTAAAAGTTTTAAGCATTTTTTGTCCCTATTCACACTAACATTTTTACCATGTCAGTAGTATTTATAGCAAATTGTCTATATTCTATATTGATTACAGAGTCTGAAAGACAAGGACAAAACGAGCAAGGGTTTTTTTCATATTTTAGAAATAACTTAAGGCTGAGTCAGTGATTACACAGGGAGCACTTCTATGAAACTATGATTGTATCTTATATGTCGTAGGATTCTAGTAAAAGCAACAGTTAATTGTGGAAATAGTAAATCTAATCTCATTATCCTTTACAAAGAGAAAATCCAGTGTAACTCCTGTGAAACAAATAGAGTTGCACTGGATAAGCTTGTGTGACTTGGAAGAATAGCTATGTTGCAATTACAGTCTTCCACAAGCCTGGGACCATGTGAGTATCATTTGATCCCATGTGTCTTCTCTGATATATGCAACAATATTACAGAAAGTATATAAAAATAATCTTAGCCATTCACCAAATCTGAAATTCATGTTGTTATGAATTTTTTACCATTTAAAAGTGTCTTGATAAAGGAGAGTTATTTATGATACATCATTCAATATACCTTGTTACTACTTTCTATATTGGATGTACCATACATTGGCAGATTTAATTCAGAAGCACTTGGAAATCTTGATAGTGACATTAAAAAGAGAAGTTCATGCAGCTGTTTATGCATTTCCTTTATTTCGTGTGTTTGTGAAATACTTACAGGGAAAGCTTCAATTCCTCTTAGCAATGTTTGTTTATTTACTTTAATACAACTGTAATGAGGGAAAAAATAATATGAAGCAGTGCCAAGCCCCTTCTGGGTTTTAGCCAAACTACTCCTGCTACAGGCATGGACAGGGGAATACACATGGTTTTATTTCACTCTGCCTCACGCTGAAGTTGATTAATTTACAATTGGCTTAGGTTGCTTTGGGCATCCTCCCTCTCATAGCCATGCCTGCTGGACACCTCAGCTGCCAATTCGCTATGCTTTAAAGAACCGCAACTGTGGAAAGTGACGGACATCTGTCCTGTACTCAATTAGTACACAGTGCCTCCTGTAAGACGCTGCGAAGCAGAGCCTCCAGACATCACTGGCTGTTCATGCAAGTATCACTGGAGGTGCTGAAGCCCATGTACTGAGGGTGTAGCGGTATTTGCTGCGTTGGTTCTGCTGGTGGAATTGAAAGGCAGTTTCTCTCTCACCTGAAGCCACATAGACCTGTGTTTCCAGCAACAGCATTGCGAGGATCTGGAACATTTTCTCAGGTGGATCTGAAACAAAACTAGGATTGCATCAGAACTTGCAACAACTACCTTCTCCTGCTGACTGAAATGGATTAGAGCCATGCTAGCCTTCAAAGGCCATCACAGCTAAAAAAGAGCAAAAACAAAACCAGATGCTAGACTACCACTAGAAACAAGGAAAATCCTGATTAAAACAACCCGTGCACACACATGGAATATGAACCACTGACCTGTGGCAATGAAGGGAAAGAAAACATTTCCACAACTTCACTCGTGAGGCTTTCAAGGTCTGTAGCTTGCAGGCAGTCTTAAATAGTCTGACAGGGCAGTGCTTTTACAACAACTTCACATTGAAACTCTACCCATGAATAATAAAAATCAATTACAATTGGCTTCTCACATGCGGAAGAGCTTCATAAACATGCATAAGCAGACTTTTTTAACTCCTTGCACTAACACCTATCTAGTTTACAAGATTGCTAACCCTGATTTTGTTTCAACTCTACTGTGCATACTTTTTTGAGGATACTTATCGTCTGAGTTCTTTAACCTCAAGACCAGCAGACACCTGCAACTCCGTGTGAGGTGTTGGAAATCTTGGGGGTGTGTAAATTAAAGTTGGCTTCAGAATGGATTAGATTTTAAGACTTAGTACTGCTAATTCTTTCACTTTGCACGTGGTAGTGCCTGACATGTACAAAGTACCTTGTATTGTTGACAGTAAACCAACAGCCCTGAAATAATGCAAAAGGAGAAAGTCCAGTTTTAGAGTGAGTATCTTCCTGTTCCAGTAACAAGCAAATTATTGTTCGTACTTTTGTGTACAGATCAACATAACTAAAAAGCAAAAAAACCAAAAACCAGGGACAACATTTAAAACTAATGAGATAATAGATAAGAAGGAAGAATTACCTTGAATAAAGCATGCTAACATATAGTATAATCTGAAAAACTGGTGAAGGAGATCCAGAAATAAGCATAAGGAAGTAAAGAAGAGAAGGAGCAAATTCAGACTTCCCCAGAGCTAGGCTTACTGGAGAGGGTTTTTAATTTTACTTCCCCGTTCATTTGTGGCTCAGCTTGAAACATTCTGGCTCTGATTTTCTCAGGTGCTGCGTTTTTCTGATTTCTTCCACATCTGAGCTCTCAGTACCTCAGAAATTCAGGCTCAAGCTTTATCAAAGTTAGCAGCCAAAATTAGAGGACTTTTCCTGGAAATATAGACATTAATCTTTTGATGTCACCACTAAGGTTGACCTTTATGTTACCATAAAGGTGGATATGCAAAATACAGTTAGCAGACTTATTACATGTAAATGGAAGCTAATTACCTTTATCAGAGAACTGAGATGCCACTGCTTAACGTGTGATAAATTGTAATTATTTTAGCTATACGAGAAAGGAGCTAATAACAATATCAGCATCAGTACCTCCATTTCTTGGATGCAGAAACAAAGGTCCTATATTGCCCTGACAGCCGGGTTAAATTTTACTCATTATGTAGTCACCACAGTGTTTCACAGTTAATACTGTAAAGAAATTTACTGTCCTCAATCTCCTGCTATGCTCACTTCTCCACACAGCCTATCTAGAAGCAGGTGGACATAGAGGGAAGAACTGAACGAAGAATGGAACAGTATTTCCCATCAATGTTTAGGTCCCTGGATTAGCCTCATGTGGGACATTCGAGGTGATCTGCTCTCTTTTTTATAGCTTGGGGTACATTGAGAATGCAGAACATGTATCTTGCATAACGTAGGGGGTGGGACTTTTAAAAATACACATATTACTGAGAGGAAAAGGATAGAACAAAAATAAGGGGATACATAATCAAAGCCCCAGCAGATAGCAATCATAATTATCAAATATCAAATAAGAGTAAATCTTGCCTGACCAGATGGATTAGTGTGAGAATAACATGACACATACCATAAATATGTAGAAGAACCCAAACAGGGAAACATTTTCGCTTGTGATACTGAAAGCAGAGCCATGGAATGCTTGTGGGGTTCAGCAAGGATCTGTATTAGAAGGACCAAGGATCTATCAGCAAGGATCTGTATTAGAAGCCATCCTTCTTTATTTCCATGATCTTACTAGTGGACATCAACCTGTCGTGCAACCTCAGTGCAATCTACCCATGCAACTTAATCATGTGGCTCTGCCAGGCATCCTGACGCATTTCCATAAAGCAAGTCTGCACCAGCATCCGGAAGGTGATTTCTTCTTAGCTTGCAGTACCAACAATTCATGCTGTTACAGAATAGCCCTCATTTTCTCCCTGCCTTTTGTAAAACATATCCCATGCCCTGCTATGCCATAGTCCATGTACACAACAATCCTAACAAGTTTGTGCACAGCACTGTCTTTTTTTTCCTTTAAGCAAAAGGCCATTTCTAAAGCATATTCATCATCTGTCTGTTACAACTTCATAGGGATATAACAAAGGAACACTGCACCATAAAAATCAGCTGCCAGGTTCTGGCAGCAAAGTCAGGAATTGAAATCCACATCTGAGAGCATGAGGAAGTCACATGACATTTCAACAGCAATTCAGATCCTGTCAGTAAATGAATTTCCCAGACCAACCTGCAGAAGAAAAAGCATTTTCACACAGTGCTGTGTGATTATGAAAATGAAGCTGAATAAACCTTTGAGGGTTGAGGTGATGAAAACCATAGCATCAGACATCTAAAAAACATCATGGCTTTTTATGAGTTCTAATAGTTCCAATGAGGATATAGGGCCCAAGACTAAAAATTTGAATGGGAACAATGAAAACAAAGGCATGACAATATGGATGGAAACAGGGACGAATATAATCTTCTCTTTTTATACAGCTTTTTTATTTTACTAAAAGTACTAAGTTGAAACCCATACTTGACTCTCTTTGGCCCAAAAGGAACATATTCTGATAGGTTTTCTTAGTGAATGCTGAGTGAAATCCAGAGGGCAATGATAATAAATTGCTAAAATTCCACCAAAGGTCAAAACGACACTGTGTATAGTTTTCCTCCTTTTGATTCAGTTGATCATGTCTATGACTTCAGTCCTGGCCCCAGCTCACCCACAGGGATTATAACACTCCAAAAGAAAAGTAATTTTTGGCCAACGGAATGCACCAGTTCACATAAAATCTCAAGTGGTTGCCCAAAATTCTCCTGGCAATGAGTGAGAAAGATGTTTCTTGTTCCTTCAGAAAATTTAGACTTTGCATTCCCATTTCAAACTGCACAAGCTGTATGCTCTAGGCCACAATATTGTTTTCAACATATTATTCAATTTTCAACATAAAGTATAGACAATTCAATTCTACAGACAGAAGTGAAGAGGTGCTTGTCCTAACAGAGCTGTATGTTATAAGGATGCTCTCAGGACGTAAGAGTGGTGGCAAAAGCAGAACGTCAAACTCTGCTATATGCTTAAACCATGGAGCTCTTGAGCAAAAGCTGGGATACTTCTTTTAAGTAGTTGTGCTTTGTATAGATCTCTTTGGCATGTGTTTCTTGTTATGCGTACTGGATCTTATTTTCAGGGAACACTCAGGTTGTGAACCACAGTGAGTTGACGAGGGAGGTTGGCACCAGTCTGGTCAGAAGTGTTAGGACTGATTTGTCCTCAGTTAGGGACACCTCCCACAATGCTGACAATATTGAAGAGTTTGCAAGAAGCTTTGTAAGCAAAGGAACAGGGAAATCACAGAATATTTTGCAAACTACTCCTTAGTAACAAAGATTGAAACCCACATCTGAATAATGTGAACTGTGAATTCAATTCAATTCCTTTCATCCATGTATCTGAAAGATCATAGTTCTTTTCTTAGATAAAAGGAGCATCTTAGTATAAGAGCTTAGTACAAGACCCTCTGGCACCACCTTTGGTTAGTAGCTTTGCTATGATTGTCCCTGCTCATTGCAGGGGGGTTGAACTAGATGACCTTTAAAGGTCCCTTCCAACCCAAACCATTCTATGATTCTATGATTGCTGCCAACACAAGAATAACAAGTGATCCTGTGCAGGATGAATCTTCTTTATGCTGTCCACTAAACGAACACAACCAGAGGCACAGTCACTGATTCAGGGACCTTATAGTCTAACAAATAATGCATAACCCTTTCCTGGAAACATCATTTCAGCTATTAAAATATTTGTATTCCAGTGACTGGACAATTAAGAATAGTAAACACATTTAGCATTTACATAATGACACATAGCAGCAGCAAGCAAGGTGAGTTTTGTAGACCAAGAGCATATCTTCCACTAGAATAATCAGAACTGTTGGAAAATCTAAACAAGCTTCCAAGCACACCAGTTCTTCTCCAGGTTTAAAGCAGAAGTCAAATGTACATAGAAGTTCACAATAATTGCTCAGACTTCAGTCTGAAAGATTAAACAATTAAAGGACTAAGGAAAGGGTACTTGGTCCTTTTAAAGTTAAGTAAGTAGTGTAAACAGACCCTTGTTTGTATTGTATTTCCCTCCAGTCCATATCTCACCTGTAATGTGATCATGCTCAGCTTTAGCAGGTGTAACACCGGTGTTCTTACAAAGTTCCTGGAAGAAAGGGGGGACATTGCACTCCACAGCAGGGAGTAACATCACCAGGCTGGCCAGGTCACCTGTGTCCACCTCCACACAAACTGCCAAGTGCACTTTAGCAAACAAAGTGTTGCAGGTCATCTGAAAGACTGGTGAGGAATCCTGAGCTGATGGACTTTGTTATAGAGGTTAAACAGCAATCTTGCTATTGATTTGTTCATTCCTACATTCAACATTTTTGTTCCGCCACAGACATACTCTATAACATTACAGAGATCAGCTCAGATCACTCTTTTCCTATTCCCTCTCCTTCTACACCCTTTGTGTTTTTGTACTGCAAAAGGTAGTGCTTTCACAAAGCACAACGCAATGCCCAGAAAGACAAACTCATCTGAATACCAGAAGCAATCAAGCTGTGTTAACATGGCATCCTACTTGGCTCCCTGTGGACGAAAGAAAGCATCAGAACAATACCAGGCTAATGTGACTGTACTGCTTCTCATGCCTAAGCTAGTTTGTTTTGATGTAATTCAGATCTTCCTGCATGAAACTGAGTTTTATGCTTATTTTGATGGAAAACAGAGTATCTTCTCATACACATATGTACCCTGCAAAAGATTGAGGGGTCCCAGTCACTGTTTGCTTTCTTCGTCTTTCTCTGTTACTGAAACCCCTTTGTCTTCTGTGCATCTTGTGGTTTCAAAAGCTTCCTTCCAACACTCCCACGTGTGCAAAAAGACACAACCTTTCCAACCTCCTCATAAAATGACTAAACTGATTTTTCCTCTCAGTGAAGGATCTGGTTTAAAAAAAAAAAAAAGGTTAAAAAAAAAAAAAAGGTTAAAAAAAAAAAGTTAAAAAATCCCAGGTCAGAAAATAACAAAAAAACCAGCATTAGATCCTCATACATACTGTATCTGTTCTATACCTCACCATCAGAAAGAAGGTATTTTGTCTCCATTTCAGGGATTTCATAAAAAAACTAGCAATGCATATTAACATTTGTTCCAAGTCCATTTCTCAGGCCTGTCTCAGCATGTCTGGTGGACATAGTCTTCTGCCCTCACTCCCTCCAACACGCCTCACCCACACACCCTCTCACCTGCTGATCCTTTGCTACTGTTGCACCCTTATTGCAATCCCTTGTTGTCCACCTCACTATGCAGTCAGTCTACTGTTGGGTCCATTGCTTTATATCTGATGTTCACATCACCTGTGACAGCCTATTATTTGCATCATTTCAGTCTGCTCTCCGTCTCACTTCGGCTTTGAGGTGAAGAGATACCATTTCTCACTTCCTTCTTTGCCCACCCTTGCTGTGAGTTTTCACTTTCCCTGCATTGCTTAACTGTCACCTGTTGTACCTTTTTCACTGTCACTTTTTTTGTTCAACACCAAATACAATAATTCTAATACAACCTTGAATTTTTTTTTTTTTTTTTTTTTTTGCCATAGATGTTAGGATAAGATAGGGTTGAAACTCTGTTACAGAAAATGTCATTAACTACATTTAAAATGGAGCCGTGTATTCTAGAGAACACATGCCTTTCAGCTCCTAGCAGCAGCACTGAACAACACAGGCTAACACTTTGGTGTGATACACTGCAATTTTCTTTCATATCTCCAGCTTCTACAGAAAGAAAGACTTTTCAGAGAAGCACAAGAAATTCTCCTCTTCCTAGCCTGTGCTCTTCGGAATGCAGATGGTGAAAGTCCCCAGACTTGCTGTACAATGAAAACAGCCTACCATCTGCAGGTAGGGGTTTAATAACAACCAGAAGAAAGTAAGCAGGAACATACAGATACAAACATATACAGACTTTTTTCTCCTTAAAACTCTTCCCTGAAATTCAGAATGAAAGATTTACCAACAGCAACAGCCCAGTGCATAAGCTGAAGAGGTTCGCTAGCACCACTACTCTGCCTTTGCCTATGACAGAAGATTGAGTTGCAAGACAGGTTCAGCTTCTAAAACTCTTTATTCCCCGGGGTTTGAAGTTATATGGACCTGTATTTTAGGATCTGGGACTTATCCTATCTCTGGTTCAGAATCAGAGTCCACTCCCTACAAAGCATTTGAAAATAAACTTAATTTAAGCAAATCTTAAGAATATAGGAAAAAAAAATCTGCAAACCATCAGCCAGCAATACAGTAAATACAGCCTTGCATTTTAGCAGTTATACTCACATCAGATCGTTATGCAGTCATTGGAAGAATCAGGTTCATGTAACAGCTAAGATTTTCAAAGTTTTACGAAGTAGCTCTCTCCTATTTGCATGATAGCAGAAACTATCCAACTCTCATGATCAGTTTAAAACATGCACCTATAGCACAGCTTGTAGGCTGATCTCATTCAGGCTTTATGTCACAAAACAACTGACTGTGTTAAAAGGAAACCATCAAGTTTCTTAGGAATTTGTGAGCAGTTCCAGTTTCATTTTGATGTTTCATGCTGAACATACTCTGAGTTCAGTGCTCTGCATTGCTGAGAATGTGCATCCAAACAAGTTTATTCAAAGAATTCTGTAAAATTTATGTGCTCAAATTCTGCTTTTAATTATACCCATAATTTTTTGCTGGATTTATACCCATTTAGAGCAGTATAAAGCCTTGGCATCTGAACTTGCATTTACTAGGACTGTCCTGCATTCATGAAACTATCAAGTTACATTTTCTTAATTCTCATCAGATTAATTTTGCAAGAATTCCTCGAGAGATTACCTAACATTTGCAGAACACATTTCCTGTTCATTTTCATCTATATTCATATTACTAAAAAGAAAATCACAATGAGGGTAGTCAAACACTCTTGCCCAGCAAGGTTGTGACTCTCCATCCTTGCAAATATACCAAACTCGACAGGACAATGCCTGGGCAACTGGATTGAAGTTGGCCCTGCTTTGAGTGGAAGGCTGGACTAGGTGACTGCCAGACCTCCTTTCCAACATAAAGTATTCTATTTTATTAAACAACCTTATCAGTGGAGGTGTCTGTGCATTTTACTGTTACTAGGTACTATTCACTCCCATACTGCAAGTTCATCACTCTTTTAATTTATGACCACATCATGAGTGGGAGACATAAAAGAGGACAGAGTGGTCTCTCCCCAGGTTTCTCGGATGTATTGGTGCTACAGGTGGGACACACATACTCTTTTGTCTCCAGTTAGTTCCTCATCACTTGGGAGAATTGTGCTCTAGCTCCACAGAAATAATGCTTGTGGCTTTAGTCCTGTGAATCCTGGCTGTTTTGGGACGATGTATGATGATTGCCTGCCTCACAGTCCCAGTCTGACTCGGACCATGAAATCACGTCTCCTTGTTGTGGTTTAACCTCAGTCAGCAACTGAGCACCACACAACCACTCGCTCACTCCCCCCGCCCTGGTGGGGTGGGGGAGAGAATTGGAAGAGCACAAGTGTAATAATAATAATAATAATAATAATAA
>NW_008824048.1:265430-271336 GCF_000699105.1 Pygoscelis adeliae
AGTTTAATAATTGAAATAAAATAATAACAATAATGTAATAATAATAATAACAATAATAATACACAAAGCAAGTGACGCACAGCGCAATTGCTCACCACCCGCCGACCGATGCCCAGCCAGTCCCCAAGCAGCAGCCCCCCCGGCCAGCTTCCCCCAGTTTATGTACTGAGCGTGACATCGTATGGTATGGAATGTCCCTTTGGCCAGTTTGGGTCAGCTGTCCCAGCTGTGCCCCCTCTCAGCTTCTTGTGCACCTCCAGCCTTCTCAGTCGGTAGAGCATGGGAAGCTGAAAAGTCCTTGCCTGGTGTAAGCACTACTTAGCAACAACTAAAACACCAGTGTGTTACCAACATTGTTCTACTCCTAAATCCAAAACACAGCACTGTACCAGCTGCTAGGAAGAAAATCAACTCTATCCCTGCTGAAACCAGGACACTCCTGCTGCCTGGTGCAGAGCAATCCACCTCAATGAAACCACTGTTATACTAATTTTTTTTTTCTCAGTAAACTTATCCTGTGTAGCACTGTCACATAAAGTAATTCCTGGGTAGCGTGACCTTTTTCCAGAAGAACTCCAGTGACCTCTTTGGCAGAGGTAGAAGTCAATAGTTTGGATGGTTGGACACTTGAAGGAGAGAGAAAATCCATAGGGCCAGAGTTGAGCTTGATCTATGATTTACAATTAAAATCAAGTTTCCCTGATGTCCTAACACTTTCAGTAAAAGCAAAAGGGAAAAGATGGCAGCAAATTGAAATTGTGCTCTTTTTGCAAGTATGTGAGAGTGGGGGAATTGAATCTTCCTAAGGCACTTCTTCCTGACTGATGCTTATGCCTACTGTTTCTCTTAACTCCATCTTCACCCTCCAGCTGCCACCAACTCCCAAAGGCCTTGTTTGCTTTGTGTCTTTCCACGCTAAGACAAATAGCCTATTTAGGGAGAAGTATTTATGCAAACACACCTTGCAACTAATAACATTTTTTAAAGGATTTATTAATGGTAAAATAAAGAAAAAGGCAGAAAAATATGAACAATGTGCAGGTCACGCAGAGCCCATAGCCATTCTGAGGTGGGAAAGGCAGGAGATAACCCTCTGCCAGAGACATTGTAAAAGATGGGTGTCCCAGCTGGAGTCATGGTGATTCCCAGCAAATGCCTTTGCAGAATACCAGTATCCTACCAAGGGAGACTCTCTACCTGCATAAAGTCCTCAGGGAAGCCTTGTTTTGTTGATTGCTATGTTCCTTCTCTTCTGATTAGCCCTTTGCTTGCCTACCCCATCCACAACTTCCTCACTTGTTTGTTGAGGAATCTCTACCTCCCCTGTGTCTAGGTGTCTAGTTTCCCTGCAGGTATTGAGACTTCTGGAAGGAAAACAAAAGTGTTCCTTGTTCTCTTCCCACCTGACAGAAAAGGTACCCCAAAGTTACTTCACAGTCACCATCACCATCTTCTACTCATTCTGAGCCAGGTCTGGCTACAACAGGTTTTCTTTATGTTTTCCTATTTTGGGACAGGGAGACAGAAAGCTCAGTGCAATTGCCCAAGAGTCAGTGACCTGCCTTGGGCATCTCATGAACCCAGCAGTACCTGGCAGGGACTCGGCTGGGGCAATCACCTAGATTGCAGGACCAGAGAAATATGGAGAGGGAGACAGGGAATTGGGGAGAAGATGCTGCAAAACCAGAAGTCCCACTGTTAACATCTGCAAAAGCAGAAGTTCCACTGTTAACATCTCTGCCATTTTGCTGATTAGCCCATGCTTGGGTGATGCACCATTGGTACACGTCACTCAAGGACATTAAAGTTACTTTTTTGGCCAAAAGGAAAAAGGGACACACATCCTGTGTGCCGCTCCATGAAAAGCCCTGCAGGTCAATAGCAATAATTCTATTTTTCTTATTATTAGCTATTCTTTAATGTAATTGTTATTAATAACAGCATTCATATTCTACACAATTAAATGCCACATCACAAAACAGGCCATCAGATTGGTTCCTAATTACGTTTTTCAAATGGATGAGTCCTGAACTCAAATACCAATAAGCCAATTTAGATTGTGCACATGAACCAGGCTTTTCTGAGCACTTTTGAGCATCTAACAATGCTTGGCCATTAGGAAGCAAAATGCAGTTTATTGAATCTGAGTCTGCTCTAGCTTCCTGCTGGATTTCATTTTCCAGATATCCAAAAACACTAAAGTAGCATGCAAAAATTTTTAACTGAAGGAAAAAAGATTATTACAAATATGGTGTTTAACTACATTTTTTATGTTAGGATAGGAAGGATTTCCTCTACCTAGTTCTCATGACCTAAATGTGTCATATTTTCAGTTAGATGTGTACTCTCCCTCTGTCATGAGTGGAAAGTAATTGTGCTAAAACAACTCATGGCATTGGAGGATGAGCATGTGAGCCTGCCTCCCTGTATTCATAAAAATGAAGCAGAGAGATTTAGCTTATCCTAAAAGCCTAATTTATAAAATTACTAAAATTAGATTAGACAAGTTCTGGTTTGGATGTCAGAGAAATATAAAGTAGAGCTTATTTAGAGAGGACAGGTCTTTTCACATCATCTGTTATTCACCACACATCCTGCTTTTCTAATGAAGTAGCAAAATTTCAAGCTTCCTATCAACCACTCAGGAATTCAAGCACTGGCATTTTGGACGGTAGGGTTCAGCTACAGAATTTAAAAACATATTTATAACCACTCATTTCATTATCTTCCTCATCTGACATACAGCACTGTCAACAGTAACTTACCTTTTCTCCTGCTGGGAAAAGATAAATGCAACAGTCCTGCTGTCTGGTGGAGCTTGATAAAGATATCAACTTCGGTTCCATAATAATAAGCATGCATTAGTAGCACTGCCTTGCAAAGGTTGATAATAACAGAAGGAGCAGAATTTTCACTTTTACTTTAATATGCAAACAGCTGTTGCAGTCTCAAAGAGGAAGTAGAAAATGAAGAGGTTGTCTGGAAGGGGAATTATTTATGTTGTGACATGAAACTACATCTCTGTGTTGAGGAGAGTCAGTGCTTTTTCTACAGATGGCCCTAATATTTCCAAAGCCATTCTTGCGCTCTGGGAATAATTAAAAATTGGCCGTCACCTTCAGTGACACCCAGACTGTGGCCTCAAAAAGCATGTTGGGAAGCAGAAGGGGATGTTCAAGTTCACATAGCATCCTTGAAGAATCAAAAGGCAAGAATCAGTATCAGAACATGCAAGCTCTGCAATGAATTAGGGAAATCACCTTATAGTAACTTTTTTACTTAACTGAGGTCTACCAACTCCATTATGGTCATGAGACGCATTTCTCATAGGGCAGCTTGCTGAGATGTATTCAACACAACTTTACATTAGCTAGATCGAATACTGCCAGCAGTGAAGCCCTGGGCTGAGGGCTGCATTCACATCCTTAGGACTGCACAACAGACTCATTTATTTTAAACTGAAAAGTAAAACCTGAGTCCAACGAGATTCCAGATCTTCACTGTCTCTTCTTTGTGGGAGCCCTTAGAGGGATGACATGGGTGTAGACACTACTTTACCCAAATCTTAGATACCTGATTTTCCCAGAAAAAACATACGTAGTGCTAACACTACTTATTGACAACTCAAAGAGAGCAGGAAAAAACACAAGAAAAACAAAACATATTTTATTAAAAAAATATAATTGTGAATAGCATCGTAATAAATATTTTTCATCTGTGTATGACCCCAAAAAAAAGCTATGCACCTAGCAAAATGTAACAAAGCAATAGCTTAAGAAATGGGATCCAGGAGCATGTTCCCTCAGCATTTCTTAAGTAATCAAATGAGCACATATTTCATGTCCTAGAAGTGAAAAGGTTCCCTTCCTTCCATTCCCAAGGTGAACAAAAAGGCAGTCCAAATCAAGAGCTGTTCTTCCTGAATGTCTGAAGAGTTGCAGTATCCCCAAATGGTAAATCAGAAGAGTAATGAGCAGTAACCAAGTAATGCCAGCTATATCACAAGGAAATTAAATCCCCAAAACACTTTTCAGAGAAAGAGATCAAGAAGCTCAGCATTATCTAATCATTTCCCAACCATAGTTGCCAAGAGGGTTACAGCATGTATTTCAGGCTTAGCTACTAGTATCTGGTATTTTAAGATCTACAGTAAGGACAGAAAATGCCATGTCTGTATGGCATCTTGTCTTGTTGCACCCTGATCTTTTATGAGGATCAGAGTATTGAAAAAATTCTTCAAATGCTGGAAAACAAAATCTCTGCATGGAACTGAGAGCTCATCGCGGGGCGGGGGTAGGGGCAGGATAAAACAAGCCCAGAAGATGGCCTATTCAAGAACTAGCTCTGAAATTCACGACGGTCATAGACCTAAAGTGCTTTACCTTAAAGATATTTTTAATGAAATGCATGTTTGAAAGTGCATAAACTTGACAAAGCAGAAACCTGGATATTTAAATAAATACCTCCATACCTAGTCACATATACAGAAGCCTGAATCCAAGGACTTTTTATGCTATAATAATTCTATTAACTTCATTGCTGTTTTTCCCGAGTTACAATGATATGGAAGAAGATTACCATCACAGAATAAAAACAAAAAATTAATATCCCCCTTAATAGACAGAACACAGAACATCTGAGCTGTCAAACCTTCACCACAGAGGAAAAAAGCTTCCCCTGCTTTCTCTAGGTCTTCTCAATTTGTATGTCTGTAAAAGGAAGAATTATATAAAAAAATTATCAAATTACAAAATTATGAAGTCACAGAACATTTCATGGCTTTGGGACTCTTTCCTAGAGTTCAAAAAAATTCCCTTCAGTGTCAAAATTACAGATCTAAAATGAAATTAATTAAAAGGTCAAATAGAAAAAGATTATGATCATGGGAGGAAATAAAGTGGTAATTCAAACACACTGGTGGGAAGTGCTCTTTAGCAAATACAGTGAAATCACTGTGGCTTAGGTCCCTCATTCTTTTAAAATCTTCTTTTAAAGTCTTTCAAATACATTCAGCGCTCTCTCTGTCGGTATCCCTAGCAGCATATCCCCAGGCCCTAACTCTTTGACTTGGAGATCTATACCTGCAGGACCAGCAGGCTTACCTTTGTTTATGTTTACACCAGAGTGCAGCAGGGAGGGATTCGGGATGTAATTAATATTACACAATATAAAGCACTTGCTCTAGAAGTCAGCAAGAACGCGAAGGAAAAATCTCAATAACTTCACCCTTCTGTTCCATACCACAGTATGTTTTAGAGATTTCAGATATTTGGTCATTTATTTTCTTGCTTTGCTGAGACAGAGTCTTATGGCTTGAGATTTGCTTGAGTGGCCATGATGGGTTAAGGTCTCTCTACCCATTGCCATCACCACTCCTTCAGTTAACCTGGCACAACTGTTTCTGTAGCAAAAGTGTGAGCTAGAGAAAAGACTAATTTGGGTTGTTATATATCTCCACATCACATTTTCCTTTGCATAGCTTTTCTTTTTATTTTTATAACCAGCTTAATTATTTGATATAACTCCCAGTACACAATGAGTTATGATAGTGAGTTTGTAAGAAAGACAGAGAATGGGAGGCTGTACTCCTCTTGAAGGCTCTGTCTGTTGAAACAAGGGACTAAATAAACCAGCCATGAATCAAGGCACTGATGACCATGGATGATTTATGCTATGTGCAATTTGCTACTGTTTTTCCCTTTATCATTTATACTTACATTTCAGCTCTTCATCTTCAAAAGAAGCATCTCTGCAGGCATGTGTATCCTTATCTTTTGACAGCTCTTTAAACAAACGACATACATACAGATAACAGTCAGCATAGCTTAACCTTTTCATACAGTGATAAATCTTTGTTAAAAGTTGCTCTCTCAGGCTGTCCAGGAACTATGTGACTTAAATGCAGA
>NW_008824048.1:272129-273623 GCF_000699105.1 Pygoscelis adeliae
TACCTTCCTCCCCTCTTTCCTCCATTTCTCACTGTCATGGTGGTACTGGCCATTCACTGAGCTTTGCTCATAGCAAATAGGAGCAGTATCTCAACAGGGGCAAAAAGAAACTGTTAGGGAAGCTAAAGCTTCTTCCTGTGTTTCTCTCAACAGGGCCAAACCCTCTGTCCTCAGGGTTGTGACAAAGACCCTCAAATGCACACTATAATACTGGAGAAAACGCAGGATCATGCCAACATGGGTCAAATGGCAGCATAAAGTCTGCACACCAGGATGTGCTGCCATCCTGAGGTATATGTTCCAGGGAGCATGTCCCATCCTATCACAAACTTTCCAAAACACAGCACACCACTCTGTCCTTTTCTTGTGCATTTCAGGACTGCATCTGCTCCTGGAACAAGTATACTTTTCTTTCACATTTTCCTTTCAAGAAGTTGCCATAGTAAAGTCACTCTTCAATTCTAATTTATAGTTGTTACATAAATGAGAAGTAGAAAGCAAAATGGAAGTTGAATGTAAATCTGCATTTGGTTGTCAACATTACAAAGTAAATTCTCAAGAATTATTTCCACAAGAATCACACTGAGCTAGATTTATGCCGT
The DNA here is from genome assembly GCF_000699105.1 of Pygoscelis adeliae. Taxonomy (NCBI): domain Eukaryota; kingdom Metazoa; phylum Chordata; class Aves; order Sphenisciformes; family Spheniscidae; genus Pygoscelis; species Pygoscelis adeliae. Next base: position 272,732 of record NW_008824048.1, read on the forward strand.
ATGTACGTACTTGCTATTGATGAATGAGCCACAGGTGTTCTACTGTCCTTATTTGCTCTAGCTGAAAGAAAATAAGAGAGAAAAATCAAAAAGAAAACAAAATACTTACTTTAGATCTAATGGGGGCTTAAGCACACTGATGGGAAGGGCACACTTAGCCTAGTATAATCATTGGTTCTCAAAACACTCCACTTCTTCAAAGACTTTAAAATATATTCTTCAGTGCCCCCAGTCGGTCAGTTTCCTTTCCAATTTCCTTTCCTCGTTCCTAAGCCAGAACTCCACTGATACTATACACTAGCATCATTGAAAAATACTTGTTCAAATTGTCCAAGCAGCCAGGGATCAGGTTAGGAAAGCTAAAGTCCTGATAGAATTAAATCTGGCCAGGGATGTCAAGGGCAACAGGAAAAGATTCTATAGGTATGTCGGGGATAAAAGGAAGGCGAGGAAAAATGTGGGCCCTCTCTGGAATGAAACGGGAGACCTGGTTACCAGGGACATGGAGAAGGCAGAGGTACTCAATGACTTTTTTGCGTTGGTCTTCACCAGCAAGTGCTCAAGCTTCACTGCCCAAGCCGCAGAAGGCAAAGGCGGGGACTGGGAGAACAAAGAGCCACCCACTGTGGAAGAACATCAGGTTCGAGACCATCTAAGGCACCTGAAGGTGCACAAGGCCATGGGACCCGATGAGACCCATCCGTGGGTCCTGAAGGAATTGGCGGATGAAGTTGCTAAGCCACTATCCATCGTATTTGAGAAGTCGTGGCAGTCCAGTGAAGTTCCCACTGACTGGAAAAGGGGAAACATAACCCCCATTTTTAAAAAGGGAAAAAAGGAAGACCCGGGGAACTACAGGCCAGTCAGTCTCACCTCTGTGCCTGGGAAGATC
>NW_008824048.1:274220-284628 GCF_000699105.1 Pygoscelis adeliae
CTTGGGGGTACTGGTGGATGAAAAGCTGGACGTGAGCTCGCAATGTGCGCTCGCAGCCCAGAAAGCCAAGCGTATCCTGGGCCGCATCAAAAGAAGCGTGGCCAGCAGGTCGAGGGAAGTAATTCTGTCCCCCCTACTCTGCTCTGATGAGACCCCACCTGGAGTACTGCGTCCAGCTCTGGGGTTGCCAGCACAGGAAAGACACAGACTTGTTGGACCAGGTCCAGAGGAGGGCCATAAAAATGCTCAGAGGGCTGGAACACCTCTCCTATGGAGAGAGGCTGAGAGAGTTGGGGTTGTTCAGCCTAGAGAAGAGGAGGCTTTGCGGAGACCTTCTTGCAGCCTATCAGTACTTAAAGGGGGCTTATAAAAAAGATAGCGGCAAACTTTTTCACAGGGCCTGTTGCGACAGGACAAGGGGGAATGGCTTTGAACTAGGCGGGGGTAGATGTAGACTAGATATAAGGAAGAAATTTTTTACATTGAGGGTGGTGAAACACTGGCACAGCTTGCCCAGAGAGGTGGTGGATGCCCCATCCCTAGAAACATTCAAGGTCAGGTTGGACGGGGCTCTGAGCAACCTGATTTAGCTGAAGATGTTCCTGCCCACGGCAGGGGGGTTGGCCTAAATTACCTTTAGAGGTCCCTTCCAACCCAAACTATTCTATGGTTCTATGAAATGGTTTTCCATTGTATATTTTCACCCAGAATTTGAACATATTGGGCAACAGAGAACAAGAAGTGGATCACCTTCTCAGTGCTTTTTGAGGGGAAAAAGACCCATATTCCAGGGAGGTTCCATTCTGAAAGAATTGCTTGTCTGCTCATCTAGCACAGCTTGAGTTTTAAGAGAAAAACCTGTGGCTACTACTTTAGCTTCTGAATCAACTTGTAGTTTATGACACACACACACACATATATATAACATAATCATGATAATCACATCATGACATGTATATACATTATCATGTATACACACAAACAATAAATATTATTTAAGCAACCTAGGAAACTTCTGACCTTCACTGAAATCCCCAGATGGGAATCTTCTGAGAAGTCAAGGATTTTGCTGTCCCTTCTTCCACTTTCATGTTCTGCTCCTACTCCTATCATGTTCTTAGCACAAATTCTTATACATGCACGGTTATCTACAGGCCTTCTGCAGCCTGTTAGCATCACCTGCAAGCCTGTTAAGCTTACGAACACTTCTCCCAGGACATGTGTCCATAGCACCGATGCAGGAGATGAGTTTGTGACCAAAACACTGAATATCCATATTTAGTTCTATCTTGTATTTATTTTATGGAACTTGAACATGAAGGCTGAGTGTAGAGTTTCCTTATAGATGGTTTTGTCTAATTTCCAGACAGAAATTAGGGCTGTTTCTGGTTTTCACTATGGAAAAGAGAGTTGGCAGACAGGGAAACCAACAGTTCTGCTATGCTGCCTCAGAAAGTACGCATCTCTTAGTGTGGAAGCTTTTGAGATACCACTTGAAAAGACAGTACAACTAGCATTTGCATTAGTTCCAGCTGAGTTTCATGTTAGCTACACACATTTACATCTCCTATAAAATTCAAGAATTTCGAGACGAGTCAACTGTCTTGTTCAGGTTTTTGGAGCATTTGTGGTAATAATTTACAAAGTCATGCCAGTATGATATTATAATGCTAAGAGTACTGTACCAGCTTCAATGCCTCTTGTACTTTTTCTCTGCAGACAACTTGACAAAAAAAAATTAAAAAGTTACTTGAAAAAAAAAAAGTAGCTATGCATCAGCTAAAAAAATCCACAACTTTGTTACACAGAGGAGGAGTTCTGGCCAAAACCAGAATGTTCAGCAAGAACACTTTCCTTTCAACATTTTCAAATGAGTCCTATGGATGTTCTGAGATCTGCATGACTTTATTGTATCTGTTAAAATGAAGAGTAAAAAATACCCCTGAATATAAAATCCTCAAACACACCTACCTTCCCTCCAAGGAAAAAAAAACCCACAAACAACCAAATAAAGAAAAGAAAAAAAAAGTACTTATTTCAGATTAAGCAACACGTTTCAAACATTTTTTCTTTAATTTGGGGGCAAACCATATTCTTTTCATGCTCAGATACCGTAAAAATTATTTCTCCAAGTTTTTTCTTTGGTTAGCTAGCAAGTGAAAACAGATTACCACCAATGCTTTAGCTCTTCAGCATACTGTGATGCTGAAAATGTCCAGTTCAAGTCAGTGAAGTGAACTGAAAAAGTTCAAAAATTAACAAGGAAATGAATCAAGGGGTATGAAGCCACAGTGGGAATATTCCTTCTTGTGAAAAAAAAATGTTTCAGACTCAAAACCTTGGACATATCACTTCATATGTAGTCCACCATTTTTATGGTGTTTTAACCAGAATAAACATGTATGTAGAATTCATAACAATTAGATTACAAAAAAACCCCACATGCTCACAGTTCAGTGAAATTTTTCAGAGAATGCAGGAAAAAAACCCTAAAAAACCTCCAGTGCCCTGTCTGCTCCCAGCATTCTGGTCCCCAATCAAAAGGGAGGACACAGAACAGGAAACTTCCATTTCCAGTAGGTGCATAAGCTATGCTTTGACGTTTGAATGGATTAGACACTAATCTTACTGCTCTACATCATTACCTATAAGAAAAAATAATAGAGATGCATGCGTAAGTGGTTTGTGAGGAGCTGACAACCTGTTCCGCTCCGCTAACTTGCTAATATTAAACTAAGTCAGATAAAGAAAAAGAAATAAACAATGTGGTAAAAAATTTAGTGGTTTCAGGATGAAAGACCTAAGGCAGACTTTTATTATCTCATTCCACCTCTGCAAGGATGAATTAACAGAACAGATTCATAATAACTGAGATACACTAAAATAAATAATCTGAATACCTTTTCTTATGTAGAGCGTAAATAGAAGCACTGATCCAAAGAAAGCAGTCACAATGAGAATTGCTCCAACAAAGCGTCTGCTCTCAGTCCACAGAACACCATCAGCTGAATCTTCAAGAAAAACAAGTTGGGGAAAGACATTACACAATTGCATGTGCTTCTCCCTTTTCCTTTCATTCTCACCATGTTATTTTTGCTATGAGCAGTTCAGACATGATAATAGCATCTAAGGTCAGGTGCTGACGATGCACTTCACCATATCTCATTATCCCAATAAAGGAAAAAAAGATAGAACATATTCATATTTATCTTTGCTTCCTGCATTCCATGTGATAGTGCCTTTGACTCCCATCACAAATCTTGCTTGTCACCAAGGTACAAAGTGTTATATCTAGCTCAGTTTCCTGTCAGGATTACAGGAAGGAGCTGATTGAGAAAGAGACTAGAGAGTCCCTTTCATCTGGTAAAGCTCTGAATGCAAAGGATAAGTGACCTCCCTGAATCCCAGAGGCATTTCTTGTTAAAACCAAACTTGCCCGCTCACCACTCGCTGAAAGGATGACTTGAGAAAGAGCTGAGGAAACTCTCAGCTGCCTGTTTCCACCCTTGTCAGTCCCAGAATGTGTGCCAGCACAGGCGTTTTTAAAACTGCATGGTGAACAGGACCAGAAAAATGGCCTGACCAAGTAACAGTCTCATATCAGAAATATTATTTTTGAGTTGGATCAAGTCTCCAGTCTGGTTGAAAGCTTGTGCAAACATATCAGGGTACAATGCAGAAATTAAAAGAGTAACCAAAAGCAAAAGCAGTAGGAGTGGTGGCCCAGCTAAAAGGTCTAATGAGAAATTGTATTGGTCTTCCCCATTCATTCATGTTCCTTCAATCCAAACTTTATGAGAAAAAAAATCTATGTACAATTTGTTAAATTTAAATATGCTCAAAGCAACGCCATAGTGGCAGGAAAAGAACATATTGTTCAAATTTATTTGACAGTTATCATCAGCAAAACAGAACATTCTTGGAAGGTGTGTTTAATTTATATGGGAGGGTTTCATTTCTAGGTTCCGAGCTATATACTTTTCAAATAATGGAACTTTTTTTGACACTCAGACTCAATTTTCACATAACTGTAGGTCATGCAAAATTCCTATCCTTGAATTCCATCCACACATGCATGATGAACATGTTAGTATTGTGGAAGTGTACACTAATAGCAAAACTTACCAACACAGGTATTTCTTTTTAGCCCTTTTAAAATTAGATAGGAAGAGGAACAAATCATGGCTGATTCAAATGGGACAAAATGACATTGTACCTTGAAGTGTGTTACCATAAATTAAATTTAGAAATGTTACCTGCTATGTGTAAAATGGCAGATGTATTTTCTTGCAGCTCTTTATTCCAGAATATACAGTAAAAAATCTCATCAATCCTACTTTCGATTGTAAGGGTACTTGTCACACGATACAGCTGGTCACTTCCAGTTTCATAACTTGTGTTTGCCTTATCAGTCAAATCTTCATATTCTCCGTTTTGCCATATCACTTCAGCTTGTGGGTATCCTTCTGACTGACATGTCAACTTCCATTTGTTGTCTCCTGTGCTCACGACTCCTTGAGCTATAGTTCTGTAAGGAGCTAAACAAATGGAAGAAAATTATTACTAGTAGGAAGCTAGAAGAACAGCATATATTAGCAAGACACCTTTTATTTATCCCCAGCCCCTGGGCCAAGTTTCTGTACATCAGCTTGGACTTTGTAAATAACACTCTTGACAGGAAAAGTAAATATCACTGTTGTGCCTCTCCATAGTAACTGGAGGTACAGGATTTATTAAAATTTTAATGCTGTTTAGAAAATTGCATTAGCTTTCTGGTCTTTGTCCTGTCTAAATGGTTTTTGCAACACCATTCCTCATATATCATAATGGGAAATAAAGGACAGAACATGGATTCAGCCTAGACAGAAACACAAAGTTGTACAGCTGCACAACAGCCATGAGGTGGTTTCTGTCTCTGGAGAGGCTTCTTTAAACGTTAAACCAGACATGTCTTACTTTGGGGACTCCTCTGAAATCTTTTAACAGTATCAGATAGCACTGAACCTCCTGCAGTAGCACTCTCACCGTTAACTTTCAGACTGATTGTCTTGTAGTCAGCTCCCCCGTAGCCAATAAGACAGCGGTAAACCCCTGCATCTCTCAGCTTCACATCAGTGATCTGAAGGAGAGACTGTCCCAAGTTCAGATTCTCTTTCAACAATTTTATTCTTCCCTTAAAATCACTGTGCTGCCTTTCAAAGTCTTCCTCTCCTTTGAGAAGTTCATAAACCTGCTTCCTCAACTCATCTTTCTTTTCCCAGCTGACACTTAAATCTCTAAACTTTAATTTCCCGTTCACTGGAAATGTGCATTCCATGGTCACGTTGTTCCCATGTTCCACAGTGTAGAGTGACTGGGGAGCTTCAACTGTGAATAAAGCTGAAAAACAAAATTTGGAAGAAAACTTAATTTTCCAATTTTAAGCCTAATCTTGGAAGTCATGTCTTACCATATACATAGGACATTTTAAGGACAAAAAGTATCTGCCCTGTTCAGAAAAGTTAAACATTTTTGTATGCACTTGCCCAAGTTTGGGACAAACTGGGCTATTTATACCTGCAAACACCTGCTTTGTGCACACACGCAGTGTGATGCTATACTAAAAATAGGCGAATGTATGTGCACAGCCCCTCAGCTGCTGCTTTCAGAACACTGCCACAGTAATAGGCAATTGTTAGTGCCTCGGGTGGGAATGTTCTGTTTATATAAATGTCAATTGTTTTTACACACAAAGTTAAAGAATACATGACAATTCCCAGGTTTGACAGTGCCAATAAAACTTTTTGTTTAATGCAAATGGTACCTTTTCTGAAATGGTGTCTATGCTGAAACACCGACAGAGATTTCAACCTGGCCCTGTATCAAAGCACACATATTAAGCACACATACCTAGTTTAATGTAAAAGCATGCTAAGACCTTTTATTTAATACATTAAGGAAAAAAACCCAAATGCTAGCACCTGAAGGAAGACTGAGGAATTAACATTTCTGTGCTTTTACATGGAAAGGAAACATACTTAACCAGTTCTACTGCTTCTTACGACTCAGCTTCTTACCATTTAGGAAATGCCAGTAGAAAAGAAATATGTACAAAAGCAAAGGCTTTTCCATTATGTAGATAGAACCTAAAATGATAAAATAATAGACAAATATAAATATCTGCTCATTTTCTAACTAGCACTGTAAAATACACTTTGTAGTCACTCCACACAAAGAACTGGACAGAAGGCACTGAATTCCACTCTAGCCGAAAACATGACAAAATTGCACCTTTAAATACAGTAGATGATCAGGCAGAAAGCTTCTTGCATGGGTCCAGGATGAACATCTAATTTTATTTGCTTTAAACATTTGTCCTTGGTTATGGCAAAATATATGCTTTACCACTATCTGTCAATTAGTAAATAAATACTCACAAATACCCAATTGTTCCCCTAAACTGTAGCAGGGAGTGTTGCTCCTGCTAGGAGGAGAATGGAGGAGTTTTGTATACGCATTCAGTGGAAGAAATAGATCTTAGTCCTTTCCCACCTGCTTGCCTTCCTTTAACATACGGTGAACATACGCTGTTTTATAACACGTGGACTCACAGCACTTACAACGGGGCTTGTGAAGTTACATATATAGTGAACAGAATTCATGCGGTAATTAATCACTTCACAAGTATTTACACAATAGTGCCTTTGTAAAACAGTGACAAAACCAGTCAGCCTACAAACAAAATCTATTTTCTTGAATTTCTGCTGCTCTACCTCTGAACCTGTAAATTATTTCAATTTTCTGTCAGAAGTTTTTCCTCTCTTTATTGACATAGCTTTTATACTCCTACACAACACTTTAACATTATAAAACACTGATTAATGTCAATTCATACAATGTCAATTCAACCTTCACACACCCACTGCACTTGCTAAGTGTGTTTTTTAAGTCAGAGCAAAACTATGGCAAACACTGCCATCATTTTTCAAATTACTCCCAAGAAAAATTCAAATTCACTGTAATGGAAGTCTTTTGTGAGTACAGAGAACTGTAGAATATTATCTAAATAAAGTCCTCATTTTGGATACCCAAACAGCCATAAAAATAAGGAAAGATTGCCTTCAACTGTTTTCCAGTGGTAGTTTCAGCATTTGCATAAGAAATTAGGCAACTGTAATACCTGTCACGCAACCTAACTGATGAAATTCTATCTGGACTGTGACTCTTACCATTTTTGGTAACATGTTTTGTCTTTCTCTGGTTGTCAACTTTAAGATGATAATAAAGTAACAATACTGTCCTGAATCATAAGACACATGTGCCTTTACAGTGTTGTGGCTTAAGGGAATTAGACTGCTCATAAGAATTTGATTCAAGCTACTTTTTTCCTCAGATTGCTGGTGCCTGATCCCAATAGCAGGTTTGCAGATGGCAACACAGATGGAGCTGAGAAAGGGAGTCAATCTAATACGTTGTTAAGCAGGCATGAGCAATTACAAAAGGATGTTCTGCTAACAGGGACAGGAAAATAGAAATAAGATCCTCAGGGTAAAAGCTCTGTTTCATTGATAAATAAATCCCAGGCTTCTTAACATGGTTAGGTACCCAATAATTATTCCTTAGCCACAAGTGATGTTCTTAAAAGCACTGGCAAACTGCTGGCTAATCCTGTGGGTCCCTAATTGTTTCTGGTGATGTGCACACATGAGTGCCTTCATCATGATGCCACTGCCTGAGTAACAAGCAGTCCAGAGCACCAACTAAGCTCCAGGGTAAAGCTTCTCAAACAAGATAGAGGCATACCAATCTCACAAGTATGCTCTGACCACGTTTACTTTAGAGGCAAGCCTGCAGAAGAGCAAGCCACTGAGACTGATGGGTATAGGTGAGCACCTCTGTGCGTTCCCCATGCCAGAACGACCAGAGTTGTAGCACACACAGCCCCAAAATACTTTCTACTTCTTTTAAAGTAGAGGCTGTAGCTGAGAGACTGCTCAGAACAAATAGCACGTGCACTACACTCACAGAAGGATATCCATACCCATGCATACAACCCATACCCACGTTTTTGTCAGGAAATCTGAATGTCGGCATGAACTCCAGGAGAGGTGTTCTGATTAAGTCCCAGAAGATGGATGACAACAAGTAAGTTTTATGGTTCTAAGACCCATGCTTGTATCCTGCAATTGCTGAACTTTAATTTGCATGCTTTCTTCCCTGTAGAGGAAAACAAGCCTTACTACACACAAAGAAGTATGACTATTACTTACAAAATTCCTCAAGACTGAGAAAGTCTGCTGCTGTAATCAATTTTTCACTTTCAGAGAGAAAAAAAGTAGGTCCAGGTCAAATACAGATAGGCATGAAAAAACCCGCTGCAATAACCATTACAGACCCTTCTCCTGTTTCATCCTGAGCAGAAGGATCCCCTGGCTCGATCGGTTGAAGCAGCTTGAGACCTAGATGCCAATCAAAGATCTTTACCAAAGGTGCAATCTTCTCATGATTTTCCTTACAGAACCTACCACAATGCTCCTTCTCTCCTCCTGCCGGTTTCTGACATCTGTGGCGAACAGTTTTATAAAAGCAAAAAGATATTCACTGTGCAAAATGTTCTTCAGTATTGCTGCTGTATGTTTCTCTCACAATCAAATGAAGAAGACAGGAAAAAGAGAACTATTTGCCCAAAGACTTCTTGGGACAGAACTTAAATGTTGATGTAACTCCACCTACTTCTTTAGGAAACTTCCCCATTAGTGGAAAATTCCCCACTAGGGAAAATTCTATATTGCTAACCGTGGTTCACTGTAACCAGAGACAGAAATGTTTGGAAAATTAGTATATAAAAAGCCACAGGCATTTTAAGAAACATGTCATCTGATCAAAGCTGTGTGAGCAACAGTCCTTGGAACACCAGTAGCAAGAAGTCATCCATGTACACAAACTCAGGGTCCCTACAGTATTAATCTCAAGCAGTGCCAAACAGCTGCTAATATTGACTGGAAATTTCTACACAACTTAATCATGTCTGCAAAGGTCATAAGTGGGAATAATGGGAAGAGCATTGCCTACCCACCTCTGGTAAGAACAGATATTCTGTCCCTAAGATTTGAGCATAATGAAGGCCCCTTGCCTTGCCACTGTGTGGTGCAAAAAGAGTTGTTAAGCCTATGCATTAGCTTAGCAAAAAATAAAGAGCACTGTCTTTTTCTTTCTCTTGATTCTAGAAGTCATTCAAGAATATAGAAAAAGACCCCAAGTATTAGAAGCCAAAGGATGTACTCAAATGAACTTGCAGACTGTAGTGGGATACAGCACAAAATACAACTTTAAACATATGTTTCAGTGTAAGTTCACCCACTTATGTTGTCTTTGCATATCTCACAAAAGGGTTGAGATTCTCGGAAGACTTAAAATACCGTGAAATGGCCACTTAAAAGTTTTCAGGAATGATTTTCTTCTTTCCACTTGACAGTCCACTCACAGTATCTGTCATGGAAGCAAAAACACGTAATACAAAAAACTGGTAAGAGTTAACCTTTTAACTTGATGTGTGGGAGGAAAATGGAGACAGTGGTATATGAAATAGCTGAATGTAACATTTAGGTTCTAATAACCTGAAACTACCTTAGGAGGTTGAGGGGGTGGATTTCTGCGATAGGTGAGATGGATGAAGGTTAATTTCCACTGATTTCTTCTGTGCTTAAAAACAGGTTTAACGACATTTTCTCAGAAAAAAAAGATGCAACAAAAAGAAACTGAAACAAATTTGTAAAATACTCACTGTGAGACCACAGAAGCCACTGATGTAGCTAGCTTTCAGTGTCATGAATTTAGTTTCCTCTTTGTCATTGCTTGACTTGAGGTGACAGGGTTGCTTTTTCCATGTAAGTATTTAGTAGCAAACAGAAGACCAGGACAGGGTTTTTTTGGGGTGGGGTGGGGTGGGTGTTGTTTGTTTTATACACACACACGCATCTATATAGACACACACGTCTTTTACAGCATAGTTATATACTGCAGGTGGTGGGGTTTTGTTCGTTTTACCTGTGTTCTGCAACAGATTTTCCAGACAAGTATCTCAGTCTGGCCTGTCATGGGTACTCCTAAGTAAAAAATACGGCCGGAGCAGCCCTCGGGGAGAAAGCGCCCGGGAAGGCTCCGGCAGCTGCCTGTGCCATGGAGGCGTCACGGCAGGACGAGGTCCCTGCAGAACCAGGCCGGGGCACCCGCTGCCGGCAGCCCTTCGCCGGGCTGAGCTCCGGGACCAGCCACCTCCCCCTTCCCGGGCGCAGGAGGTGCCGGGAGGCGGAGGAACACCCCCTCCCGCCCCCGCAGACCGCGGACCCGGGGAGGGGGGAGCGAAGACCCTCCCGGCCGACACCCAGCCCAGCTGCCCCCTACCTGGCGGATTCTCGGGGCGCTGGCT
>NW_008824048.1:284648-291120 GCF_000699105.1 Pygoscelis adeliae
ATCTGGTGCGTTAGACCCCGGCCCGGGCCTTCCCCGCCCGCCCCCGCTGCGAGTTCGTCGGCGGAGGCCGCGCCGGGAAATCCTTCGGCTGTGGCTCTCCGCGGAAAGCCGGCCCGAAAAGCCCCGGAGCCGTGCTCCCAGCCCCGCGTTTCCCAGCGCTTCAGCCAGCGCGGGCCAGGGAGCCCTCCCGGGTGACTCTTCCATTCCCGAAAGCCGCGGGCTCTCGGGAAACAAAACCGAAAGCGGGCACCGCCGCCGCTCTCCGTTGCTTTCCTCCTCAGGAAAAGGGCACCGCTCAGGCCGAGTGGCGGCTTGCCTTTTTTTTTTTTTTCTTTTTTAACAGGAAACATTGTTTCATGGTGAAATCATATGCTTCACTCCCCAAACGGATGACTTGCGTGATGAAATCTACTTAGGTGGAAGAAGACTGGTGCCAAAGGACTGGAAATCTGGCTGATTACACAGCACCCGGGATGTCCGTGAAGCCCAGGAGCTATGTGCTGCTTCTCCAGAGACAAAGCAGCAATCCAACTTTATTTAAATAGCTCTGTTCCCTGCCACTTAAAGATCCTGCTGAGGGATAAAACTCCAACAACCTGGTAACACAATCTGATAATACAGTGTGGTATACAGTTTCTTTGCTGTGGTAATGCTTCTTATGTTATGAAACATAACCCTAACAAGATCTCTGCCACAACTTTCCTGAAAGAAAGCAACCCAAAATAAGAATATTACTCAGGACATTAATCTACCAAAGAACCATGGAGCCATTGTGAGAACAGTTTTACTAGCGAGTACCTTTACAGGGTGGAATATAAAGCAAATTCAAAACTGTAACCCATGGCAGCATGCACATGGCAGAGATGTGTACTGGAGGAGGGGAAGGACACCCAAGCCCCTGTGCTTTCTATGCCGTAAGTATCAGGTACTGCCATCTGCAATACGTAGTTAACGTTTTTATGGGCCATAAGCCAACAGGTGGTTGACAGGTCACCAGGATCCTACCTGGAAGCCATTGGGTTTTCTGTTGATACAGCACATTGCTGTGGAGGTGATTGACAAAGATCAGTTTCATTCACTGGCTTGGGTCCAAATCTTCTGAAATCGTATAACATGAGCCCATCAGAAAGGAGGATGTGGAATGTTAGGTTGTATGATATAAGCTCCTCTGCACCCCCACAGAGAGGCAATGGCAGGTGGGGGAGCCCAAATAACACCCTGTCCCCGTTGTGCCCAGGCCCATCACAGGAGATATCAGCCCATCAGAGACCCATTTCCACAAGCACAGAGGCCCCAAGGCAGGTGGGAAGCCAAATAAAAGACTCAGAGGAAGGGACACCCTGCCTGGGCCCCTCCCAGGGCTCTCCCAAGAAAGCCTCAGCCCCAGGTCTGAAGCCCACCAGGATGAACCAACACCGCAGCAACTTTCAGACTGAGGGAGCTGCTGCCTAGTGGTGTGCTGTGGGACACATTATGGGATGCAGGGGAAGAGCATTTTGGCATTGCACAGGGCTCATTATGAGACGCTTAGCAGAGGAACCAAAGGTGGGAAAAGGGATAGATCTGATGGAATATAGAAACATTTTCCATATTAAGAACTAAAAGCAGCTTATGCACAGTACAATTGCATCCTTCCTGAGGCTTCTGGAGCACACAAAAGCAGCCTTGGATAGCCACATTTGGTTTTGCTGCACATCTCCCCTGTTTTCAAACAAGTACCTCAATGGAACTGTATGAAAAGGTGCATTTATCCTCAGTATGCTGAAGGAAGAATACAGATTAGACTAAGCTTAATGACAGCTACACTTAAAGTGTTGTTTGTGGCCAAAGGGGAAACAGAGCTTATATATAAACCTAAGAATTTTTTGCTATCATACCAAGCCTGCATTTGTCTACACTACATAATTGCGTTAGTCATAAAATCATGGTGGTACCATGCAAAGATAACAAAAATAAAACAAATTAGCCATAGAAAACAGATCACTTAGCAAAACTGCTGCCAGAGACAAGCCAAATAACACCAAGCTGCAGGCAGGTTGAGAAAAGTTTAGCTAGGGCAGGCCTGAAAAATGTCAGCCCTGAGGCCTTGCAAACTCAGTACAAAGCTTATGGCCTGCTACTAGGAATGGCGATAGAGTATTACAGGGCTACATGGTAACAGCAGTTCTCTGGGACTACAGGGAGTTGTAGTAGTTAGTGTATTATAGCATACCTAGCATACGTAGTTTGTGTATTGGTCACATTTGGTACTTAATATGGAGTGTTACATGTGTAAAATCTTTTTGTGGATCTTTGACTGCAGGTCAAACAGAAGTTCGGTGACTGAAGTTAACACCTGGCTTTACGAAGCCGCCTTCATCACCAGAAGGGCTAAAAGGTGTAGCTAACCAATACCTACTAGACCATGCCTCAAAGCACATCTGGTTCTCTGGAAATCCTTCTAACACCCCCAGGGACTGCTGTAGAGGGTAACCAGAGCCCACTGTGGTACCAGCAACAGCGTCTGTGACCTCTGCATATACCATAGAGGAGAGGACAGCAACCTCTACAAACTCCATAATGATAATCCAGAAGTGTTAGGGAACCTCTCTAACGGTATCAAGCATGATCAGATACTGAAGGGCTCTGTTAGACTAGCAAAATACGACAACATGAGAAGGACAGTACAAACAAAAAATGAAATGTTAAACACTTCTCTATTCTTCAGTTTCTTACAGTGAAGAAAATGCTTTCTAGTAAACACTAAATCAAATCCCACTAGAAAGGAAGAAGAGAATCAGATCATGGCAGTAGGTTAGCATTTACAGCACTTGTGATGCAAGAATCCTTTTCCAAGTGGAAAACCAAAATGAGCAAATATGATCTGAGCAATCATTATCCCTGGGAATTATTAAGCAGTGGCATATCTCTTTAGTAACTTCTTCACTTTGAAGTCACAGGGTGAAACAAATCTATTCTACATGTTGTTATCCAGTGGGTTCCTCTCCAGCTGTAGTTTTTGCCACCCAAATTAACAATGGAATTTGGATTTTGATTTTAAGAAATCGGGAATTTGATGAATAGGAATTGAAATTACCCATCCAGTTTTGTCCTTGCAGTTGAGAAAAGAAGCACACTGGTCATGGGAACTGGTGCCAGACATGAAGGTAACCAGTACAACTAATTCAGCTAATATTTTAATAAGCTTTAAATTGTTTCATAATAAACATGACATTTGTAAATGGCAAATTTACTTATACAGCTAGGTAGTGTACATAAAAAATAAAGCTACAAAACAGTCACAAAACCAGACAAAACAGTCACAAACCAGTCTGAGAAGTCTCTTTCCAGTAAGAACAACAAATGACTACAAAAACATTCCCAGAATGAAGAGGAAGCTTCTAGTTTAAGAACAACTTTACTAACCTGATAAACGCTTTCGTTAACTAAGAGGGTTAGATAACATTGGGACTTCCTTTATTGCAAACAAAAAATGCTGTGTCAAAGCTAAAGGTTCATATTCGCTCTGTGTACGTCCTTGGATTTTCAAAGTTCATACATCTGTATACATTCACGCACTTCCTTTTTTCAAAAGTTGAATAGTAAGAGGAAAACAAAACCCAAAAATTTTCAAGGATGTAATATTTTTTTCTCATTAACATAAGGTAGTAGAAATCTGAATTTTTTGCTGAACACTCATTCCCAAAATAAAACTAAGCAATTGTCACAAGTTAAAGAATTAATTATCATGGGGTTAAAAAAGTCTTACAGTCATTCATGTTTACAGTCAGTACACTTCTAGTGTACTCATAAATACGCTATGGTAAAACAGGGAAATCGGTTTGCTAAAGGCTATGAACTTAGGGCATTGATTTTTATCTCTTTCAAACTATTTATCTATTTTGATCTAACAGCTTTAAAGTTAAAAGGTATTAAATAAGCGTTTGGTGTTCCATTTTGGAAAATGTTGATAGATTTTGGAACTTAATTTTGTAGATAATCTTCCCAGTTCAATGGAATCAATCAGGCAGACTGATACAGATGTAACCTCCTTTCCAAATATTAATTCTACAGGCTATCTCTAGCATGATTTGCTTCCTTCTTAATCTGGATTATGAAACTGAAGTGGATAATGAATTGTTTTACACCCAAATCATTACGGTAAAATTCGAACTGATTCATCCAAGTGCACTACATATAAAGACAAGAGAAAGAACGCTTGCTTTCTTTCAAACATTTCTTCTGGTAGTTCTTCTATGTCCCTTTTTCTTTCTTGCCATGAAAAAATCACATTTAACTTATGCAATAAACGTCTGCATTGGCACAAGTTATAGTTATTTCCATTTTTAAGTGACTTAATTTTTTCAGTTAAGTACCACAACCAAAATTTCTAAGATTTAATTATTTTCAGACCAACTATTTTTGGAGAAAATACATCTTATCATTTCAATCTTTTAAAAAAGATTGCAAGAATGAAGGAGACATGACTGCCTGGCTAGTGGCTGCCAGTTTTGCATTACTACAAAATGTCTTTACGACTGTGCATGGGTCTCCTGCAATGGCAGCAATCCCTATAGCTTTCTGGACTAATGGATCACTGCCTGCCCTCAGAAATGCCAACGATCCAACAGCACCATGCAATATCTGATGCTGTCTGATTTTTTTCTATGGACTCCATATCATGACCTGACAGATTGGTGGTCAACAAGCCATAGCCTGGAGTATTGGAACAAGAGCCTGTGCCTAGGTTTTATACTGCTGTACTCTGCAGGACAACAGTTCCCAGCCAATGATGTGCCAGCACATCATAAATAAGGCACTGCACCAAAGTAGACTTCGCAGCGCCAGTTAACCCAGCTCTTGTTCTTCATTATGCATTTGAAACACAGTGGTAGCAAGACACTGATGGAGGGGTAAGACCGGTATCAATCAGCCAAGCAGGACAGAGATTCTGGATTTGACTGTGGCTCTTCAGAGGTGTTTGTGATTTCCTGTGACAGTCACTCAGATGAAGAGCAGCAGTGCGGCTGGGGGCGTGGGAACTGGAACAGGACAGGCAGTGTTCCCCAGTGTGGTGCCATGAATATTCACAGTATCAGTGAAACCACACTGTTCAGCTTGTGTCTGGAGCAGCAAGCAGGTATCAGCAAGGAGAGGCAAGAGCTGCAGCCCCTGTTGCGTATGGGCTCCTCCCCAGTGTCTGCAGTCTGGTGTAGCTCAAACTGGCCTCCCCTCCACATGCATAAACCACAGTGGCTCTTTAGGCCCTTTATGCTCTTTATGCGAAACTAGTCTCCATTCTCTCTGCTACTTCTTAAATCCTTAATCCTTTCTTCAGAAACGAGCCCCATTTCCCTAGCAATCAGCCACAGTTTCCCCCCCTGTTCTCCATTCTTTTATTATTGAAATCTGCTGCCCCATCATGTTCACCCCTCCACAGAAACCAGACCTCTGCAATACAGAGGTCTATTGGACTCTGAAATATCTTTCTGCTCAAGAAAAGAAGAAATTTGGACAGACCAAAATGGTTTGCTTGGCTGCAAGGGGCTCAGTGGGTTGGGGTGGATGATATCTTTGGTAACATGCTTTGAAGGAAAATTACATTCTCTCAAATTTACCAGTGAGAGACCCGTCAATCACAATTTTCTCCGATGAAGCCAAATTAAGGAACTACCTGCCACTGGCTGTCAGTGTAGTACTGCCATCTTGCGCGGAGCTGGCGTATAGCAGGAAATGTCTCCCCTGGATCTCTGCTGCACCAGTAGCAGGCAAGACCTCAGGGAGTTGCGTGCCACCTTTGTATTCATCACAAAAGCCACTACTCCAACGCACTTGGAGGATGGATTCTTTTACTCACGGATGGACAGGCCTGTTGTCAGCAGTGTGTAATTATATTATTATTATTAGTTATATTTTACTATTAGTTATATTATTACTATTAGTTATTGTTTTTAATAATATTATCAAAATATTATTAAATAGTAATAAAATACTATTATTACTACTATTATATAACTATTAGTTATATTATTACTATTAGTTATATTTTCTTCTGTCCTCCTCTGTCTTCTCACTCTCTAATTCTTACTCTAATTCTTACAGAATTTCTCTCTCCCTCCTTCTCAGTACGCCACCATTTATTAATTTTTTCAGTTCCTTCCCATAGTTACGCTGATCCTTCAAACATTTTACACAATCACCCATCACTCATGTATCTAACAGACGTCCATGTATCCTTCCACAAAACCTTACTACCTTCTTGGATCACAGGCAACTAGAATTAAGTACATGTAGTCCAGCGCATCCTCCAGTTCTCTGCACAGGACTGTCATTTTGTGAATCACCTTCCCTGTTTCCCCCTTCCTTGGTTGTTGCTGTCATTCACTGTATCTTTACAGGCTTGGGGAAGAGTGGCTGGAAAGCTGCCTGCCGGAAAAGGACCCGGGGGTGTTGGTCGACAGCCGGCTGAACATGAGCCGGCAGTGTGCCCAGG
>NW_008824048.1:291493-293544 GCF_000699105.1 Pygoscelis adeliae
GCACTCTACACTACCTGAAAGGAGGTTGTAGTGAGGTGGGTGTTGGTCTCTTCTCCCAAGGAACTGGCGAAAGAACGAGAGGAAATGGCCTCAAGTTGCGCCAGGGGAGGTTTAGATTGGACATGAGGAAAAATGTCTTTACTGAAAGAGTGGTTAAACATTGGAAGCGGGTGCCCAGGGAAGTGGTTGAGTCACCATCCCTGGAGGTATTTAAAAGACGTGTAGATGCGGCACTTAGGGACATGGTTTAGTGGGCATGGTGGTGTTGGGTTGCCGGTTGGACTCAATCTTAGAGGTCTTTTCCAACCTTAATGATTCTATGATTCTATGATTTTATGACAGAGAATGTTTTGATTCTAGATACAACCTTATGCTCATATTAAACCCCAGAGAAGTTTGCCAGAACAGGGCTTTTCAATGTTCCTTTCCTATGATGGGCTGCTAGTTATTTTAGATAAACCAAGACTTATGCAAGGATTTTTATTCAAGTGAGCAATATAATACCTTCAGTAAAACTATTAACTGTGGGCAAAACCCTCACTTTCAAAGGTGTATGCAGAATCTTGGGCTAGATGCCTTCATCCTTGCAAGCGCTTACATCTATAAGCAGTTATATCAACACTTACCCTATACTGTAAATTGACAATGAAAGTTTGACATGTACTAGACTGTCAAACCTCTGCAGCTGAAAATACATCCTACCATCATGTTTTTAAAGTTTGTATCTGCTTACAAACTAAAACTATGTGTGGTCAAGAGATTAAGTATTTTTAAAAGTCACAGGCATTTTCAAAATATCACAAAAAATCCCTCAAGTTCTTGGAAATACTTGAAGTAAAAATGCTAAGCAGTTTTCCACAATAGAAAAAATTTTGTTTTTTCCTTACTTTTCTCCTATTTTTGCTGTGCTGTTAAAAAAGGGGGAAGGAGGAAAAATGGGAAGATAGCTATCTTCTCAGACCTTTTTTTCAAAAAAAACCCACCACCTTTGCAAAAACATATGCATTTAGAAAATTAGTTAATACTAACAACAAGAATCACTTGCAGGTCAAGACGTTAGCAGAGGCAACTATTTGAAAATGACACCCACTATGTCTGAATCTTGAACTAGAAGACTCTTTCTGGACAAAGATGATTAATTCTTGTTTTATGCTGAGATGTCAAATTCCGCTATGAGGTTGTGTTTGAGGTGTGTATATTCTCATGGACTGGTGCTGCAAACTTTAATGAGATACTCTTTAGTGCCACAAGAATCCTGGGAATCCTATCCAGTATGTGTATCACTGTTTAAAAAGCAACTGACAAAGCGTAATTTTTGTCTCAACGCTTTTTTAATTATGAAAATTTAATTTCTTTGGATTTCAAAGTCAGCCTTTAATTATGGATTATGATGAAATGAAAACATTCTGACACATGATGAAAGGCAGAGTAAGACAAGAAGCCTAAGTGTCAAAGGCATTTAATTCCTTTCTTTGCTAATTTATACTTAGTGCCTGGTTGCATCATGCCCGAGTTGTGAACCTGCCAGGGCCTGTGTATACGTTCAATGTGGAGAAGAGCTCACGGAAGTTTCTTGGGACAGTTTCTACAGGAAAAACAAAAAAAAAACCCCAACCCCCCCCCCCCCCCAAAAAAAAAAAGGGGGGGGGGGGGGATGACATGCAGCCGACTGCAGGACGGGCACTTCCCATCCAACGCATTTTTAATATCCACCCAGGCTGCAAGACCCAGCGTGAAACCCGTCGCTTCGTCACAGGTTTACGTTCTGAAGTTGCCTGAAACCTGTGACATCATTTCAATGCCACGATACTCCTCAGTTAAAAACATATGTGGTACCAGTCCCACTTAAATGCAAGCACATTTTTTCCGACTGCTGGAGGGTTTAGGGTTTTTACCCAGCTTAAAAAGAAAATAAAAAAGGGCAAAGCCTTCCTGGTCACGACAGAAACCAACGGCCCAGGCACACACAAGCGGTGCCGTTCCCCCCCAGACGTTTCAAATGGCGGGCGGCCGCTGCTCGCCCTCGGAGGGCACCCGCGGGCCGCCCCCTG
>NW_008824048.1:294069-326768 GCF_000699105.1 Pygoscelis adeliae
GCCCGCGTTTTCCGCCGCGCCGGCCTCACCTGCCTCGTCTCTTCCGCGCTCCAGGGCACGATGGGGTTCGTCTTCTCCAAGTCCATGAACGACAGCCTGAAAGCTCAGCAGGAGTTTATGCTCATGAACTCACGGATTCAGGTAACGCCTACGCCGGCGGCGGTGTGGAGGAAGGCCATCCACGGCCCGCTGTCTGCACAGGGCTGGGCTTGCGGCTTCACCTGCTGAGGTTTGCTCTCCTCCCAGGGGCTCCATTTACACGCTCCGCCAATTCCGGTGTGGTCGTGTAACACAGCAGGTTCAGATCTGTAAAGCACCTATTATCTGGATCTAACAACTTCATCGGAAGTCAGTGTTAACAAGTTGTAGAGGTGGAAACTATCCTTCTGGTAGCCAGACCCTAAAAATACAGTTTTGGAAACTTACCTTGAACAGTCCTCTGAAGCACAACTGGGCTACTCCAATGTTAAGCAGCATGTATATGTTGAAGTGAATCAGTAACAGCGTGGTTACTAAAACGTGGTTACTATTCTCTTAAAACACATGAGTTAAACACGTTTCAACTCTTCCACTATACAAAATCTTTCAAACAACTCTTTCTTTAGGTTCAGTTAGGTTAACTGCAGTTACTGCACATTACTAGGAAGGCACTACACAGCTGTTCATTGGTTTAGAAACCTCAGACTAAACAGGGCATAGGGGATTGTTTATTCCCTCTCATAAAATAATAAAATAGCAGCAGAGAAAGAGAAGGAAAACCAGTTGGACTAAGGTTCAGAAAGTTGTGCTGAACAGAACTTACAGTGTAGCACTAGTTACAGCTTTCTGATTTGTTTTTAGGTATCTTATGATGTTACTTGTTTATATACTAAATGCTAGAATGCAATCTGAAGGACTTAGCTGGAGATTGTCCCTCCAGTTTTGCGTTTAAATTGAATACAGGTAAATTTAAAATGCTTAAGTAGTGATGGATGAACTTCCAATTTATTAAGTTGCCAGGAGATGGCATATTCTAGTTTTCAAAGCAGCGTGCAGATAGTAGCTTTGTAGGATCACATGTAAACTGAACTCTGGGGGTGAGCCTGGAAATGTGGCTAGGAAGGAGAAAGATAGCATAAAGAAAGACGATATACTAAAATACTGGATAGCTCTTAACTGTTTAAAGAAAATCAACTTTTTGCAAGGTTTGTAAACATCATTTTCTGGCTCTGCTGGGTTATACGTTTCTCAGATGCAACTACAAGTTTTGTGTACAATTTATTTTTTTCCCTATACAGAGGAGCTCCTCCCACCCCCGAAGTTTCTGGGAATCCAAATGATGGGAAGGTTTTCAGTTTTAGAGAATGATGATGAAATTAAAGTGGAGGCTTGCTTCATGATCTGCTTCTCTGCTCTGCAGAATGAAAGACAGAGCTGAGGAAACAGCTTGAATTCAGGCTAGCATTTGTAGGGTGCTGCGGGCTTTGAATGGCGAACAGTCTTCGGCTTCTTGGCCTCAGATGCCTAACAACTCTAGTTCTAGCCCAAATGATCAGGCTAACATTAAAAATAAACTTCTTTGAGGACAGTTACAAAAAAGCCCTTTCAAGATTGCATATAGAATTTGCAAGTTGCTCTTCAGGAACTCTCCCTGTGTTGTATTTCTTCTGTTTGACAATAGTAATAGTCAATATAGTAGATTTCTTTCTAACACTACAAATGCCTGATGGTATCTGATTTGTACTATGTTTGCAGACATACCGGCCATGTTCGAAAACCTGCATCTTTTAAAAATGCATAAAGTAGGCATTTCATTGTTTCTCCTAGAATGCCCTCCCTACTAGCAATGACGGTGTGACACTGCTCAGAAATGAACTAGTAAGTCTTTGGGTTGACCTGGAGCAAAACACAGCAGGTGTTGGTGACACAGTCAGAATCTGTGAAGGCTTCTCCTGTCCCTTGTAGATGAGGAGGAGTCATAAAGTTAGTGTAAATTGTTTGGAACAGGATTTTTGTGTCAGTTTCCATGACAGAACACTTTTTTTTTTCTTTTTTCCTTTTTTTTTAAGCAAAAAAAAATAGGTATACGCTCTCCTCTGAATGGAGAGAAGATAGAAAGCTGTTCTGTCATTGACTTATCCTTTGTGGAGCATTGTAGGTTGGAAGGAGACCATTGCAAGAATAGGAAGGCAAGTAACATGACAGAAGTTGATAAAAACCCCTCCAAATCCCAAGTCTTGGTGCATGCTAAAGCTCAGCCAGTTTTAGAGTTGCTCTGATGTGTGCTGGGCACCCAAACCAGCTCGACTACTTCAGAATAGGAGAATGTTAAAAGATGTTGTAAAGTTGTGTGCATGTTTTCTTCTTTATACCCTTCTTGGGATAACTCTGAAAAGAAGGGATTGTGGCCTTGTAAATTGTATCTTAATGCTTTCTGGAAGAATAATAAAAATTCAGCTGTCAGTTTGCCTTGATGTTGAAGGACTTGCCAGTTGTTTGTATTGTCTTTGTATGGCTCCAGAATGAAATACTAGTCTGTATCAAGTGGAGACTGTTTATGGTAGAAGTTTGTTGAGGCTTCATTTTTATCGTGAGCCTGCTCCTTAAAGTGTAACTTGCAAAATTCTTTCCAAACACCTACTATATCAGATTTACAGCTCAAGCCTAGCATATGGCCTTGCTAAGTGCTTTCAGCAAGGCTGAATGGATAAGAGGAGGTTCCAGGTCTCAGAGCATTTATAGCAGATTATTTATTTTCATGAGCTCTGTGGGTGCTCTTAACACAATTAAAAGCAGGAATTTCATGTATTTCTTTTGTTGAAGTGCTATGTTCTGTACTTTCTGTTCTGGTTAGACTTTTATTCCTTGCCATTTTTTTCAACAACCCGAATGTATACCTTGAAAAAGCTATTTCAATAACTATTTACTAAGAAAGCCATTTTCAGGTGTACAAGGCAACGTGGAAGAAGATACACATTTTGAAACTGGCAACTAAGAATGCAGCGATATTTGTGGCTGATCATTCATTCCTCAGTAAGGATTAGAACACTTTAAATATAACTTTTTTTATTTGGTATTTCTAGACAGTGACATTCCTTGACCGACAGGTGGGTGTCTTCATAGGAAATTGGCTGAATTCACATACTTTGAAGCTTGCTAAAGAATTTATTGTCATGAGACAGGCTTAAGTATAATTAGTGCATAATAAAAGTACATTGTCTTCAAGTAATTAAAAAAAATATTAAACCAACCTTGTATACTCTATATGTAGTGTTATTTAGAGTGACACGAAGCAAAATCATGGTAGGTAGCCATTGCAGAGTACAGATTAAAACTTTAGATTTAATTTCTTACTGTTAATGAATGTGATTCTAGGACTACATAGGGCAAAGCTTACTAAATTAACTTTCCACTACAGAAGAATATTTCCATGCTGATGTGTAAAAGACATTCTAAGTGCAAGTTAAAGATTTTTACTTTAGGGTATAGATGTGAAAAAGCCCAAGCTCACCTGTGAAATTTTTGCCAAGCTTTCTCATGCAAGTAGAGGAATCAAAAATGCTTTCTTTTGTTTTGAATGGAACCCCACTAACTCAGTACTATGCCACTCCCTCCTTGTCCCCGCCTCCAGGTTAGATTTTAGTTTATGCCCTGCTGTTATTTTTATAGAGGTAATACTGCTTTTGGCTCTAAAAAGTTGCTTTTTCTTGCTTTGCTTGGGAAACTCTACACAGGGGAAACCAAGTCAATTCCCAGGTTTCCTGTATGTAGTCTGTCTGTAAGTACTCAGTGAACTACACGAAAGGTAACCCTTCAGAGGAGGCGGCTGATGTTTTGTTTTATAAGGGGTTTTTTTTTGTTATTTTTCCAGTGGTATTGTGAGAGTTGAATGACATGAAGATATCTTGATGTGCGTGGGAATAATACTGCGTAGTAAACGGTGATTTCTGGTCTATGAAATCCTTGGTAACTGTTTTCAATTATATCTCAATGTATAAGGTGTTTTCTTACTTAATGAGAAGAAATTTTTCATTGGAACTCCACAAACAATTGGTGGTACACTGAGTCCTTTAATGACCACCCTTTTTACTCTTTCATATGTTAGCTTCCAACATCATTAATAATGAGATCGGAATTGATGACTACTTTATAGTTTTGTTATATCACTCTTTTTTTTAACGTGAGATGACCAAAATGGGAAGGCAGTATCTGAGTTGTTTGTCATATCTTTATGTATAACAATCATACCTAAGGGATTAAGCACTCTCTTGATGTTGTCTAGCTATCGAAGTTTTTACCTAGATACTGTTGTGGGAAAACTGTACAAAAAAAGCAATGAGGAGAAAGAGAAACGCTGATTTTGGTCAGAGAATGGAAGAGAAAAATCTGTTGTATAGCGAACTGCCTAGTGAAGTGAAGTAAATGAGAGCAGGTCAGCTCAAAAAGCAAGAATTGTGTAGTTGGAGTTTAAGCCATGTGGAAAAGATTAATTCCTAGCTTTGTTGAATTGCTAAATGTGGTACTGATCAGGTTCTAAACAATGAACTTCTTCCTCCAATAATTTAGAGCACAAGGAATTCTCTACAGTATCACAGACCATTTTTATTCTGTTTAAAAAAAAACAAACCTGAAAAACAGAAAATGAAAAACCTCTGTGTTTTCTCCAAATGAAACAATAAATCACATTCCCCCATCCTAAAAAATTGTTCCTAATACAGCAGCACAATAGGAGCATTTTGCTGTCACTGCAGATGACACAAGTAAACAAGTTTAGAACATATCTGGACCTAAAGCTTTTATGAGTGGCAACATGCCAGAGTTTCTGCAGTGTTGATGGTTCTGGAGAAAGGAGGCCTGTACATGCACAAGTACACATGTACACAGCCTGAGAAACAAGCAGGAAGAACAAGAGCTGTTTCTGGTCACAAAACTGAAACGTCATGGGAATAACTGACGTGGTAGGACAGCTCATGCAACTGGAAATCTGTAATGGACAGATACAAGCTCTTCAGGAAAGACAGGTAGGGAAGACAAGGAGAAGGGCTGTCCATGATGTGAAGGAGTAGCTTGTGGGTTAAGGTCAGAGGAGAGTCCACAAAACATGACACTGTGGTAGGAGTTTGCTGCAGACCACTGATCAGGGTGACGAAGTACATGAAGCCTTTAAAAAACTGAGGAAAGCCTCTGGATTACCAACTCTGGTTCTCATAAGACTTCAGTCTCCCTAACATCTGCTGGAAGGGCCATAAAGCAGGACATAAGCAACTGAGTACATTTCTGGAAAATGTGAGGGATAACTTTGAGACAGGTAGGTACTGGATGGGCCATCCAGGGCTCATGCGCAGCTGGATTTGTTACTCAGAAATAGGGAAGAACTGATTTGGGGATGTAATATCAAAGGCAGTCTTGGTTGCGGTGGCAAGATCAGGGTCCTGAGGGGACTGAGGAAGGCAGGTAGCACAGTGCAGACCCTGGACATTGGGAGAGCAGATTTTGTCTTATTCAGGGAACTGGTAGGTGAGATGCCGTAGGAGGCAGCTCTGGAGGATAAAGGAGTTCAGGAAAGCTGACATGTTTAAAGATAACCTCATGCTAGTGTCCCTGGCAAGACAGAGCCCCTGGCAACAATACAGGCTAAGAGCTGATAACTTGGGAGCAGCTCTGTAGACACGGAGGGGACATTGGAAGACAGCAACCAGAGCATAAGCCAGCACTGTGCCCTGGCAGCAAGGAGAGTCGAAAAGGACCAAGAACAACAGCTTTATAAGCAGTAGTGCAGCCAGTAGGTTGAAGAAGATGGCTGTTGCCTTCTGTTCAGTGCTTTGTTAAATGCATTTAAATACCGCATCCAGTTTTTGTCCCCCTTCTCCTCCCCCAGTACAGGAAAATTGTAGACGACAAGGAGCAAGTTTAGCAGCAGACCATCAAGATGGTCAAGGGCTGGAGCACTTCTTGAGAGGAGGCCAAGTGAGCTGGACTTATTCAGCCTAGAGAGAGGGATGCCTTCTGGGGTGCAGGATCCAACAGCAGCCCCCCAGCAACTGTGAGGAGGTTATCAAGAAAGCAGAGCCAGGGTGTTCACAGTGGTGGATTGCAGGAGGGTGAGAGATAGTGGGCATACATTGAAACAGGTTGGGGGAAGCAGTTCAGACTGAATAGGAGGAGAAACCTTTTCCCCCCGCAAGGACAACCCAGCAGGGGAGCAGAGGCCCGGTGAAGCTGTGCAACCTCCATCCTCGGAGGTTTTCAAGACCTGACTGGATAAATCCCTTGGCAACCTGGTCTGATCACATAGTTGACCCTGCTCTGAGCAGGACCTGCTGAAGTCCTGTCCAACCTGAGTTGTTCTATGGTGCTCTGACCACCATGGAAGCAGGCACAGACTGTGGCCCACTGTATTTTGTGGATCCTATGAGGTAGGATTTCCTGACATCTGCTTCTTCCCAGACTGAGAATTATGACAAATTACCACTTGATGTCTGCATTCCTGTTGAGTACCACATGCACAGCAGCAATCTGTTGAAACAAGCCGTGACTTGGTCTAACTTTTAACTGATGGTTGTTAGATAGACTTTAGGTATGTGTAAGTGATACTGATATAGAAGTAATATCACAAGGAAGGGAATTCAGAATTAAAGCCTCAGTGTGCCCTGCATGGCAGATTGCAAAAACTAAGCAAAAATCTGGTGGTCTGTGGGAATAATTTACTTCAAAAAGGAGTGTACAATCTCCTGTATATTTTGAAAGTTTTATAATATATATTGCTGTATTCACAGGTAGAGTTTCCCAACACTGCTTAATGTTATGTATCCAGCAGTAGCACATACATGAATCAGTCAAAATGAGCAATTCCAGTAAAAAGCTATAACCATTATTTAAGCAAAACTTGTTACAAAAGTCTTGCTTTAAGATTTCAGGAGGTTGGTTCTGCCAGACTTCCAGGGCAGATCAGACTGATAAGAGCGGAACACTGGAGGACTGGAATTCTTGAAAAATATAAGTTTTAGGAGGAAGTAATAAAGGAGGAGCCAAAAATCACTGAAAGTGCTGGAAAGAAAAGAGACTAGTTAGTGCTTAGGGCGTATCATTGTTTCTGTGGCTAACAGATTTTTTGTTGTTGTTTTGGGATAGCAGTTCAGAGTGATTTGGAGTTTTGTTCTGTAGAGTTTTGGGTTTTTTTTCCCAGCAAGAGAATTCCTTATCAGACAAAAGGATAATCTTCTCTGTGGGAAAGCATAATTGCATTCAGGAGTCAGAGATAATCCTCCAAATTAATCTTTGATGGGAGCCACATAACCTTTGAGAAAATAAACAGGCTAGGAAAATAATATACTTCTGACAAATTTTGTATTTACCCATAATAAAAATGTTTGATTATAACCTCCTGTCTGCAATATGAATCTCTGGATAACCTCACTCCTCTTGCCATCCCTCCTCTCTCCCTATTTTATTATGTCAGACTGTAAAGTGCATTCTTCTCCCCAGGTAATATTGGATAGACAGAAAACAGCCATAGATCTGCTTTCATAGCAGTTAGTCTTCGGGAGTTTATAGACTTGCTCCCTGGGAGCAATGGGATAGGTTCCATACTCCTTGGTGAAAAAAATGCCAATATCAAGTAAAGCTGGAAAAGTAAGGGATTGATTTTTCTATTTTGACAATGCAGTGCAATTTTATCTTCTTTTCTGAAAATCCATGCCAGCGTCTCCTTGGTTTTCAAATCTTTTCCCTCTTTTGGGGTCCCCAACATCATACAGATTCACTTTGAGCCATTGGAAGACTATATTATCCTATCCTAATGAGGGTCAGCCAGTGGTATTGAAGCTCCTCTGCAGTTCTGTACCTAACTGGATATATTTATGCTGCTTTTTCTTTTTTTTTCCCTTGGTGGTGTTGGCGTTTTTTTCCTGCTTTGTTTGAACAGCTCCTTTTGAAGCTTTGGCAGTGATGCAAAATAATAAGGGAAACAAAAACTAGAGGCATTTTTTCCTCAGTTAGTAAAAATTGTTAAGTTGAATAGCTGGGTAGATAGTATAAAACATTGGTAGGGAAACTCATCCTCCAGTGCAATAAATGCATAGTCTGACTTTTTAAAGATGAAAAAGAATATAGCAGTTTCTTCTGTAAGTGAAACGTTCTTTTGGACATAGCACAGAAATGCCAAAAACATATTTGACTCTTGCAGATTCTGTACCTGTAGAAATAACTTAATTCATTGAAATTATACATCACAAGATTTCTACTTCTGAAAATGTCTATTAAGTGTTCTGTGCTTTCATCTGTTCTTCATCTCTTGCCTATGGAGAAAGATGTATGCATTCTGCACTATGTACGAGCTATGGCACATGCATTCATGATTCAGTTTGAAGTAAAACTACTGTTGAGTATTTTCTATGTCTGCAAATGGCTCTAATGCTCTCGGTCTCATAAGAATATGCTTTGGAACATTATTTCATCATAATGTGTAAACATTAATTTCATTAGACTGTAATTTGACATCATAAAAGATGTGTGACAAGTATTTGTACTTGGAAAAACTATCAAAAACTCAGTGAAAGCACAAATAAATGCAACTTAATATCATATTTTTTCTTTCCTCTACACTGTGAGCACTTGGTTAGAGGCAAAACATAGCATGATTGCGTTACTTTCCTGCCAGGGTTGTATTGCCTTAAGAGGTTTGCATTGAATGGCAGTGAATGAAAGGAATGAGGCAGTTTTCTTTTCGTGCTCAACAATTTGTCCTTAAATCTGAAATGAAAGTATAGAAGTACCCTGTAGCAAGCTTCTTAATAGACCATGTCTTATGACTAAATTATATTGGATTGTTTTCTGAATTAAAGTAATAATAGTAGTAAAAAAATAAAGTCAGACCTATTATAAGTGATGGAAAAGGACCAGAACATTTCAATTTATATCCAGACACTCAGCAGTTTCTCAAAATAAAATCTGGCCATAATTCAGTGAAATGTTGTTTGTGTAAAATTTTGCATTGGAGGGTTGGTTTAGTATTCTGATTGTCTTGATGAATTAGAAAATGCCTGAAATAATAGGCAATGGTATAATAGGTCATAGAATAAATACTAGTCCAGACCGTTATATCCAAGAAGGAAAAGTTAAATGGATTAACTGAGTATAAGTGATTAGACTTCAGGGGCTTAAAAAAGATGTAAGTTTTATATACTTGTGCATAAATATTGGTGTATTTTTATATTTATATATTTCTATGCAGATATATAAGCTGAGTCAACATCACAGATCCTTGTAAAAAGCAAATGTAATTGCGTATTTATTAACCAGGGGATAAAATTACTCAATTTGCACTACTGATGACTTTGCTGGAAAAAAGATTTTGATACTTTTAATGAGCAGACAAGCTGTGAAAAGTTCAGAGGATGGTAGTAAGAATAATAAAGGCATTAGAATCTATGAGGAACAGATGAAAAAAATTGTATTTGTCTGATGCTATAAACACATCTGTTATAAATTTTAAGTTTGTGTGTGTTGGTGGCGTTTTTTTAATCCACTCATTTTTCTCATACGTCCTTCTAGAGATACCGAGTCTTTCGCATTGCAAAAGCAAGCAAGCAAGAATTGGGATAAATATTAGGAGACTTTGAGTGCTTAACTGGCATTATACAGGTTAGTGAGAAAGGCAGTGAAATCTGTCATTGGTGGTCTTGATTGGGACAAATAAATGTCTATTTCAGCTCCCTGCTTTCAGGCTAACTTTAAAGGACCTCTGAATATGCTTTCTAGCCTTATCCTCATGACTATGCAAACACAGAAGCTGAAGTACCTGGACAGAATGCAGGTCCAGTTAACCGAGGGCTGGCTAATATGTAACGACTCTTTCTTCTAGATTTATTTTGCACTTAATACTGTTTCTTCCTTAGCAACATCTCTTTTCCAACCTTACAATTTCTAACCAGCTCAAACACATAAGCAAATGTGATAATTTTTTTTTTTAAATACAGAAAATACCTGTTTTTCAGGACTTAACACTGATTTCTGTCCTGTGTGAATGCTATTATACTACCAGTGAGATTTTTATTTAGCAAAGATTACAAGATGTTGTAACTTCAATTATACAGCTGTTTGTTATTGGTGTTTGGTTTTTATCTCAATGTCTTTTTGAAAATGCACACAACAATTGTAAGGTTTATATATGCCCAGTAAGAAATAAGTTTAAACCCTTCAACAGGAATTTTAAGTTTCTTTCTTATTGGGAAGTATCTGATAATCTAGTTATCCTCCTAGTGGTTTTTGAAGTTCTTACTTTTTAAGAAACAGAAGTTTATTTTGTAACATATGTGACAGGATATAGTGAAAGAGACAGCTGAAGCATTTTAAACATTTGTTCAAGTGAAGAATGAGATTACTCATTTATCGTAGATAAAGTACAAGCAGTATTTGTACCTGCATAGTTAAGAAGATAAATGTTTTTTTTATACAAATATGTACACCTTCCTTAAGTTATTGTTTTTGTGAGATTTGAATTAAATAATGGATTCTACTGTCTGTAGGATATATTAATACATAACACTTCGCTGAACTTCCTTTACTACTGCAGATACTGAGAATTTTGTGAGGGAGAGATGAGGAAAACCTGACTTACTTATCAGGCAGCTCGATGATCCTCTCTGCCTTCCTCTCCCCAGTTAGCTTTAAACTGGGAAAGAATTTGTATTTGGGGTGAAGGTTTTATATGCATAATTTTTATTTCAGTTAAATTAAAAATGTATTAAGAATGTAAAGATGCTATTACAAGATAGGTCAGTAGGAGTTTTATGACAAACTAGACACATTCTGTTTTAGTAATTCAACATAAAGACAAACGCAAAATGTTAATGAAAACGAGAGGAGAAGAAAACAGAACTTTTAAAAAGGGAAAATATTAATGTCTGTTCAATATGTAGTAGACTAAGAGTACTCCATCTTAGACAGGTAAGACCAGTTGACCTAACAAGCCTATCATTTTGTTCTTGGTAGGGACCTGTATCTTTTACGTGTTCCTGTCCTTATCCTAGGATGCTTTTTGAGTAATGAGCTAAAAGTAGGAATGGAAAAGAGAGTATAAGAAAGTATGAATAAAGGCAGGGGGAGATGCTCTCCGTTTTATTTGAAGATGAAGTATATTTGCAGATAGCACTGTGGGATTCTGTTGGGTTTTTTCTTAATAAATTCAATTAACCCATTACTCAGTCAACATACTATTGATGATTTATCAGTTGATCATAAAATGAGGTGGCTGTTGAAAGGCATATGTGTGCTATGTTTTGACTCTTGGCAGGAAGAAAAATGGCTGGTGTTAAAATGTCAATGAGTTTCTGAACAGTAAAACGTCTTTTCATGTTTTATCACTTTCATTGATCAAAAAAGAAAGAGAACTGACACATGCTTCTGCATAGGCTGCTTTCTATAGAGTCTTTCCTGTGCCTAATAAAACTTTCTGTGATTACATTCTTTCCATCTACAGATTTGCCAGTAAAAGGTCAGCCACCTCCACAATGCTACCTGAAAATTTTAATTTTTCCTAATGTCTTAGACGCTGGAGTTTTGTAAGTCCCTAACCATTTCCTCTCTAAAGTTTTCACTGAGAATTAGTCAAAAAGATTTTTTTAAGTTCTATTACAATGAAAACAATTGTTCCTGTTCTTGCATGTCAAGTAAAATGTAAGCAAGCTTTCCCTTTCCTGACTACTACCATCCTTTTCCCTTTGGGGTGGGAAATAGCTAGATTTATTTTCTATTGACAATATATTAGTAGTGCTTATGGCATCTCTAATGCATTTGTCTTGAAGCATTAGAAAAATTGTTTTGCCCTTTAGGTGATCTAGGCTTAATTCAGGAAATAAATGCTCTCTGGTAACAATTCTATATCCTTATTAGTTTGCGTGCATCAAATGGAACAGAACAAGATGAATGATATCTGTACGGAGGAAGATTAGAACAATCTATCTCGCAGGAAGAAAGCCAGTTTGGTTGGTATCAGCTGGAAAATTGTATACTCTGCCTGATCACTGTAAAGAAATAAATGCAGTGGTTTACAAAGAGCAGATTTTAATAGCTTTTCTAACATGCAAGCACTACCAGCAAAAGATGCAAAACAGACTGATTGCTCCACCAGTAATGAGACAAATGTTAATTAAATCTGTTCAGTGGAATCAGTTCTACCAGTCTTTTTTCCTGGGGAATATCTGTGACTAGTACGTATCATTGTTAATGCAGCTTGCTTAGGTAAAACTTTTGTCTTGCTTGGAGGTGCACCTGCAGCTAACCCTTACACATGTAGGCGTTGTTTGGGGGATTGAACTGACTTCAAGAAAAAATGCCTTCTGAAGCTGCCTCCTTTAACGCTATGAATTTTCCATTGTTCCTTCCTTCTCAGTAGAGCAAACCTACCATTTTAGTCTTCTGCTGTTAAGTCCACTGAAGTTGAATCTGGCCATTTACTTGTTTTTCTATGAAATACTATTTCTTGAATGCTAAGTTTTTTTTTTTAAAAAGGGGGGGTGGGGGAGAAGTCCTGTATTGAGCAGAACTTTTAAGAGCCCAGGAGGTACAATGGATAAGTAAAGAGATCTTATATGCATTTTAATTCCGTAACAAAAATGATGTAAAGAGAGCCACAGTAATTTTGCAAGTCAGAATCTGAAATGGATAGGAAGAAACATCATATTTGCAGGTTTTGTTGGTGTTATAACACCCTTTCATACCGCAGTATCATTTTACAGCCATTTCTTCTGGTTTTCATTTTTGATTCAATGCTCTAAGTCTTTATTTCTTTTTAAAAAACAGGTTTATGAGGCACACAAGGAGCATACCTAGAGGCATTATTGGGGGATGGAAATAACAAATTGAATAGTTCTTACTTATTCAGTTATTAGTTAGATTTCGAAATGACTTGATAGTGTAATGTTAACTCTTTGTCTTACACTGCTTGATCTATTTTACTATTCCTACAGCACAGATACCTGTTTTTTACATAACTGGCTATCCAATGACTTTGGTTTGTCTTTATAGAGCTTGTGTAAAACTCCTGCGAATTCTAAACACTGATAATAGTATCTTAAAACTTTGCTTACTCTGTAGATAAGATTATTAAATGCAGGTGGAGGACACCCTTCTTCACTCTGCTGCATGTTCGTTGCTCAAAGGCCACATGGGCAAAGCATGGAAATGCTAGGTTACTGCCAAGAAATCTTACTTTCATACCATAGACTATTGGATCGAGCCTCTCCTTTGCACAGCTTAAAATGTAAAATGGATTCAGGTGCTTTTGATGTTGTTTTCTTTTTATATGGCATGTAATTCCAGTAACTTATTGAGAACAACAGGAATAGAAAGGATTTTTTTTCAGTGCAATTTACATTCTGGTTTGTGGCTAATATTGTGAGACCCCTTTCTTTTTATGATAGCTCTTAGCTTGTAAATATTTTGTAATGCGTCTTTGCACTTGGAAGCTTTAAAAATTGAGTTTTCTTTTTAGAGAGTGTGGTTTCTTGCAGTGCTAATAATTTTAATTGCTCTGTGTACTTGATGTGAAAAATATTTGCAAACAAGCTTTGAAGCGGCAGGATAAAACATTTAAGTCTGATTTATTTTAACTGTTTGAACTGGAGGCCCATTTCCTGACACTTCTGTGTGCATGCTGGTTATAGAACCAAGCAGACAGTGCGTAATTATTACAAGTTATTATCTCCGTATTGCACTCTGGTGGCTTACAATGGAGGTGTAAACATAGGTATCACTATTCTATTTTCCATTTATTTTTGCTAAACAACCATTTGCAGCAGCTTCTGGTTTTGCACATTGATTAGGAAGGATGACACCTAGGACAAGTCACATAAGCCTTTAATCTTCTGTCTGCTTATGAAATGCCAGGTGCATTGCTACTTCAAGGGGTTTGTGCAGTTACTTAGCTAATACTACCTGCACACCAACTTCTATTTGTGTTTTATAAGTGATTTGTGGATTTTTGTATGTGTGACTGTCACATTTTTGAAAAATTAAGCCTTATTTTCATTGTGCCTCTGAGTACTCAGAAGTTACTAGTTTAAAGAACGCTTTCAGAGTCTCTGACCATTGAAAAACTGTGAGTGAAAATAACCTTCTATTATAGGCACAGTAGCCGTGGCCTATAACAGATGTGCAAGAGATTAGCCTGTGACAAAACTGGAGGGTCTTTTAACATGAGTGTAAGGATATTCCCAACAGTTTCTTCATGTTTCTTAGATTTAGATAGTGAGTTTCAGAATTTAAGCAGAGATGGTGTATATTTATCTGGCTGATGATTCCTTCTAAGGTAGATTAATTCCTTTTCTGTCTGAATATCTGTTTACCAGGCTGTCAGCATAATTACGTCTTAATGACGGCGACATGAAATACAGATCCCTAAATAGGTTTACTGCCACAACCATGCTCAAGCCAAGTGTTTGTCCTGCCCACTATTTTAGAGGGGTTGGGGAAAACGGAGTATCTGCCAGGAGAGCCAACAAATATGTCAGGCTGCAAACAGAGGCTTTATCCAGGGGTGGTTACTATGTCTTCCTCTCTCCAGATATATCTTGACCTGCACGAAATACATCAAAGAAATTGTATTTAGTACACATGGACAGTGAAGAGAGAGCATTTTGCACTGGCTCTGCTTTCCATTTCTGTTGAGCCTTTGTACACCACCTTGCATCCCATTTGTTTTGCTTTGTGCATCACCTTAATACAAAACCAAAGTAGCATCTGTTCCTTCCTACAGCATCTGAACATGAACCAGAAAGGCAGAAAGAAAGAGAGAAAACAAGCTAAGAGTCTGAAGTATCAGAAATTTCCAGTCTATCTACCAGTGCTGATGTGGCTTGTAATCCAGAGAGGACTGGAAGCAAGTTGTTTTTTTCTGCAAGCTGTCAAAGCTGATTAAATTATTTCAGATGAGAATTTTCTCCCACTGGATTTTAATCAATGAAATGATGGTATAAATGCTCTTTTCTGTGGTTTGACATCATTGTGACAGTCTGGAGAATAATCAATAGAAACGATAAGGATGGTTACCACTGACTAGTTTATTAGCATTATCAGTTTCACAGTAACTGACCTTTTCCCTCTCCACCTCACTTCTCTTCATCTGTCATGTTTCATTTTGTCAGATTGATCTCCTTTTACCATAACAGTTGGTATGTGGCAGACTTCAAATGCTAATCAGCCCTTACAGTTTCCCACACGGTGCTGAGAAACTACTAGCTGTATTTAAAGAAAAATGGGAAAGTTATTTCTAATTGGGTCCTCCTGAGAGTGTTATAAAATATAAAATGTAACTTGCTACTAGTACGCATTTTATTTTGAAATACTAAACAAATTTTTAAATTACATGATCAATATTTATTACCAATAAAGAAGTTGCTACTGTCATTTAAGAAAATCTGTTCATTATGGAATTAAACTCACAGAAATTTACGTAGGTTTTTTTTAGATTATGATATTAACTGTACTTGTATATGTGTCTCTAAAACATGGTCTGATTGTTGTAGGACGTGATTTCTTAACAGTAATAGAAAAGCATGTTTGGATGTGTACCCATGCATCCACAATCACAGCTTCAGCTCTCTTGTGCCATGCACAGCAATCTGGCTGGGAAAACTACAGCATCTCCCTTCCACCCACGGTAAATCTGCACCTGAGACCCTTTACCTATAGTTTTTATGCAAGCATAGTCATGTAAATAGTCCCTATTGAAGTTTTTATGGCTATATAGATGGGAGGCTTATGTATTTAAAATTAAATAGATTTTATTCCCTAAGACATGGCACTTGGATGATGAACTGTTTGTTGTTCATCTGATGGGTATGATGTGCACCTGTGGCTTGTTTCCTTAATCAACTTCTCCCATCAGTGAGATTATTCTAAATAAGCTACAGCACACCTCTGCTAAGTTTGAATGATATGCATTTTTTTTATCTTATCACTTATAACGTTCCATGTGTGAAGTTATGGTTTGCAGTAAAATGAATAACTACTGTTCTTAATTCGTGCTTCTGATCTACCATAATGGGAAAAGAAGTCATCTTAACCTCATTGCAAAATAAGTCCTAAGGGAGCAGGACTTGGCCTTTGTCATAAAATCTGCATATTAATAGGTCAAAGGTCTTCTCCACCCTTTCAGTACCCCATTGTGGCTGGCATTTTCAACAGAACACATGTGGAGGAAAATAAGACACAATTACTAAGAAATTAACAGCTGAAAATGGGATATTGATTTGAACTGCAGACACACATGATTTGGTTTTCTGTCTTTCATCTAATTTGGAATCACCTTTTGTGGTGGACTCCTGAGTCTGCTTTCAAATCCTGACTTGCTTAAGGTTAACGTAATCTTAATATAATAGTTTCGCCTTATGATCTACCAATAGTTGTTTGCCAGCGTGAAATCAGTGTATCAGGCTATCCTGGTCATTCAAAACCGTCAGAGCTCAAGATGTTCAGTTCAGATTGGCATGTTAAATAGGTAAGCACAAGGATATTGCCCCTGAATTTTTTGAAATTTTGAAAGATTGAGGTACACAGGAGCTGCTTGAGTGCCCACGTAGGTATTTAATTTTGCAACTTAGAGCATCCAAAATTCATTTAAATTCACATACTCTTTTAGTGTCAAACATTGCTTATAAACCTATTTAGCTGATCAGATGTTGGGTCTGGACATGTTAAGGCAGTCTTTGATGACACAGGGTAGGTGGGTGCCCTGCCTTATGTCTGCTCTGTCAGAGTCTGCCGGGGGGGGGGGTTCCCTGTTGCATTGAATGCGCGTTGCTGGAGCCCACGCGTGGAACGTGACAGCAGCATCGACCCACATCATTCAGCAGCACAGTGGCTACAGTGCTCTCTCAAAAGAGCTCAGGCGTACTCCACACTGTTTTTTCTACAATTATTCCAGTAAGTTTAAGCTGTGCGATGAAACTGTGTTCTGGGACAACTTTGTCCATAATTGTTGCTCAGTTTTCCCTTTCCTTTTCCTTAAGGAAAGCTTGAAATCCAGTGAAGTCCATGTGGAATTGCCCTGGAACACTTTGACTAAAATGAAGATTTTTTTTTTTTTTTAGAATAGAGGAGGACAGAACAAAGGGCATTTCTGGCATTTGGGAGAGGTATTCCTGGGTTTGGCATAAGATTGCATAGGTTCAGAAAGATTTTGGAGCACATTTAGTGACATTTGTGTGTTATTAGATTTTCTCTATATAACTTATGACTAAATAAAAATTGATTTAAAAGCAAACCTAGCATCCCTAAAAACATCTCAGTGCTTTTTTGGTGCTACATTGTAAGTTTACGGACAAAATACATCTTGTATAGTAAAAACTGTTCATTCTAACATCATGCAACTTCAGTAATAGAAAGAGTTAAATTATTAATTTAGCTAAATGTTCACTAGATTTACTTTTTACTGCCTTCTGTGCATCAAGATTCCTCTGAAACCTTTTCTTCTTGGCTATGCCACATTTCCCCATGTGCACATAAAACGCTAATGTCTAAGATTCATCAGTCTAAAGCTTCCCTCCAACACATCTTTTTTTAAGAAATTAATTTAAATACAATATTGTGTTTCATCTAGGTAAGATTTTATATCCACATTGAAGAAGTTTGCTCAGAGAAAGGAATTATGAGCATTTTTCTATGCGTTTCCCCCCCCCTTGTTTTTGGATGGGGTACCATGTAGAAAGTTGAGGGTTGTTTTTTTTTCAGTGAGGAAAAAAAAAAGATCCTTCTGGTTAGAAAAGAATATGAAAAATTATTTGATTATGTTATCTGGCTGCTGTTTATAATATACAAAACAAGCTGTTTTCATTTAGACTAAGTTATTTATATAAATTACTTGTAGATACACAGGAAAGTGTCCCTGGGCTTCTGATACTTGATATGACAGGCTCCTACAGAAAGGTGTTTGTTTGACCTTAGTGTCTGAGACTTAGTAATTATCTTTTTCTTTCAGTACTTGGGTTTTAAAGAGCTATCAAAGTATAACTTGTGTGAAGGACTTTTTGGTTTTATTTTTGTCGTTTTTAAAGAAATCATCTTAAGATCCTTTAGTTTACTCTTCTAGATCTAAACTTACAGCTTTCTTTTTATTCCATGCTTCTTTCTATGCTCTGTGCGTATTAAACTGTCTGTTTTTCTTCTCCATTAAGTTTCCTTTTAGCAAGAGCTATGTTTCATCAGCATATCATTGTCCCACTTCCTCCCCATGTACTTCTTCAAACTGAAGCTCATTTAGGCTAGTACTGCGCATCTTGGAAGCGTAGGCTCCCTATCTGTGCTGACAGGCAAACAAAGGATCCCTTAATACTTTTCACACGTGTGCAAACTACACACACAATCAAATTGAAGGGGAAAATAGAGGTCATTAAATTGATATTACATGTCATTATTGTATCTTGTCACATCAACCCTCAGCAATTTACCAGGCTTAGGATATTGGGGACCACAATGGGGCTAATTAACGGGCAGTGTGCTTGTTTACTTTAGAATTTCCAAGTGTCTCATAGGTGACAAAATCTAATTATTTTGATATTTTATTAAGTGGTTTGTCAGCCATTATATAATTACTTCTTCTGAAAAAAGCGATCTGAAAATTATGGATATCAGGAAGGTAGAGCCTGTTGATATTTTTTTGTGAGAACAACAATTGCAATGTAAGTCTTGAGGAGAGAGGAACAGATGGAACAGTATTGTGAGACTACAGTGAATGTTGTTTTTCCTACTGTGTACAATTATATGTAATTAGATCTGTCCTTTTTTTATTATGCTGTCTAAAAAAATTAATTCTACCTATCTAGGTACTGAATGAGCTTGTAAATAAGATAGCAAGATCAACATAGTCTGAAGAAATAATTAGTAACAATTTAACAGAAATTGTTCTGTTCAGGCTAAATCAATAGTAATGGAGATGAATAAATGGGTGGAAACCTTAAGTAATTACAAATCCTTTAAATTATTCTTGAATTAGAAAGCAGGAGAAAAGAACAGATTTAATTACTTTTATAGATGCATGAGAAGAGAACTTTCTGAATTCTCTCTTTGTTCTTTCTTTTCTAGAATACACTTTTTTAGGCAGCTGGTATTATGTTTCCTGTACCTTGTTGGACTTTTTCTGCGACTCAGTTAGCTAGGCTAGACGTACCAACTCAGATACTCTTGTTTTTTCCCCAAAAATGAGTTACAAACATTAATGGGAAGAAGCAGACTTCTTACTGTGTTAACTAACTTCTGTCCTCTGGTTTCAGACTGCTTATTTTTGGCACAATTCTTATTTTTTGCATCACTCTCAGGCAAGACCATTGTTCTTTTTGGTGTTCTGTACAGTAGAGAGGAACTTTTAAGAATAATAAATTTACCTTTATTTAATGGAAATGTACCAGTATGTTTAGGTGGGGCATGTAGTTTAAAAAAAAAAGGTCTAATAGTCTGCTTTTTTATCTGTATGCACCATAGAAAGTTCTACTTTGATGTGTGAATATACTGTCTAGATTGTACTTTTTGCATTATTGTTTTTAATTTTAGTTGCAGAAGTATTTTCTCATGGACCTTCGATATGTATTCCAGTATCTTTAAAAGATCTGATATCTTCACAGTGTTTTTTCTATATTTGTAAGCTATGGTGTTTCAAAAGAGTTATTAGCTTTATGATGCATCACAAAGAAGAGAAATCCTTAAAGGTCGAAGAGGTGTCAAGATTGGCTCTAAAGATACTATCAGCTAAATTAAAGCAGAATAAATTGGAAAGCAGCTACCCTTTGGATCACCATGGAAATGCAAAGGTCAGAGAACCTTAACCTAGGGAGAGCTGCTGAGACTTGGGGAGCTCTCAAAACCTAACACTGGTATTTTGGTGTTCTTGACCTTGAGAAGCAGCATTAGAAAGATTCTGCATTAAAGCATTTGCTAATTGACCTAAATGCTTGCTTGGTATAAACTATTCTGAGTTATTACTGAAGAAGACCATTATCAATCAAAAGCAATGAATGACTGAAGTAAAAGAACAAAAATGAAACCTTCTCAGTTACTGTTTTGGATTTATAGACCAAGGAGAGATTGACTCAGTCTTTAAAATAAATGGATGACTTAATTTTGTTTAACCTGTCTTCCTTCTTTAGCTGGAAAGGCAACTACTGATGCAGAACCAGATGAGAGAGAGACAAACAGCCATGCAGATTGCTTGGACACGGGAATTTCTCAAATATTTTGGGACATTTTTTGGACTTGCTGCTGCAGGTTTAACAGCTGGGTATGAAGTTTATTTCCTAACAGAAAATAGAAATATATTACATTTATATTTCTATGATGCAGGATCTTCCTTTTGCATTATAACAGGTAGTTATTTTTATCCAGTAACTGCTCAGAGGTTGATCAGATGACAAAGTGACTCTCATTTCTGTCTGCTTCCAGATGTGTTTTGGTTATGTCTGTGCTGCAGACTTACATAAAAGCAGAGACATGTGAGCTGACAATGAAATGATACAACTGAGGTACCAAAAGTTCAGTGTAAAATAAAAGTTGTGTGTGGAACAGGAGGGATTGTTTAAAAGCCATGCTCTTCTCTTGTCAGTATTGTGATTTAATGAACTATTAATGAGCAACAAATCCTCCCCCATCTGGGGTTTTTTAATATGTCAGTGAGCAAGTGGTCATATTCTGAAACCTGTTTACTTAAAATTTGAATCAAGAAACTCACCGAAGGGGAAAAACCCCTGGCTAATAAAGCTGTATTGCATGGGGAAGAACTTGCTTTATAGGACTTTTGTTTGGTAACATGTTTTTCTTGTGCTATAGCATGATTAGAGGGAATGTAGGAAATATTTGTAGTTTTACGTACATAGTACAGATTAAATGCACCTTATGCATTATGCATTCTCTGTGGACTCAGGTGCATTTGGTACTGAACATAGTATCTTGATTGCTACATGTTGCATGTGGCTGGATGGATATATGCATGTGCACATGCATGCTACACGAGTTAGATAATCCCATTTTTGTTAGAAGTATTCAAAACTCACTTGAAGCTTTTTTTTTTTAATACTCTTGGGTTGACAGTTGAGCAAGAAGGCAACCAGAAGACGAATGCTTCTGAGGAAATTAAGAATTTTTCTTCTTTGATAAGGGAGTGTAGAAGGATACACAAGTCCTAGACAGTCAAGGTCAACATAAACTAACAGTGCTGATGTGCTGAATGTCCTAAATAATCTTATTTTTTCCTTCTTTTTTTTTTTTTTTAAATAGAGCAATAAAAAAGAAGAACCCAGGAGTTTTACTGCCAATAGTTCCCTTAAGCTTTATATTTGCCTATCAATATGATATGGGCTATGGGACACTGTTGCAAAGGATAAAAGGTATGTGTATATAAGTCTGTCTGGGTCACACATATAACCAAGCTTATGTTTTTAGAATGGCTGGGAGGAAACTTGCAATAGATTTTCTTCTTTTTTCTGGAAAAAAAATCTTACTCTTTCATTTATTTTCTTCTCTGTTACAATCAGATACTTTCCCAGTCAAGAGTACTCCCTCTACTTTTACAGCCTTTCCCTCCAGTTAAGACTGTTTGTTAATTTCTCCTCTCGTTTCAAAAAAATGTGAATTCTAAGGCTATAAATACAGGTGAAATGAGCATTGCATATTTGGGAGAAATGACAGATCTAGTTATTTCCTTCCATATTCCACTCCGATGCTGCTGTTTTGGCAAGGGGTGGGGATGATAAAAGCAGATAAAGAGATACAGACAGGAGTCATGCCCTTATACCTTCATGACCAAACACAGTCGTCAGCTGATCATCTTGCCACAGTGCCCTTCTAAGATGGAAAAAAGAAAGGTAAGTCTCAGGAAGTGGGGTCTCGCCTCGTTGCCAGTGGCAGATCTGATTAAGTGATGGGTGTTAAGGATTACGGAGGTGCATTTATGTGAGCTCTGATTCCTAGTGAAGGAGGCGTGCTAAGAGAGTGTTCACTGTAAGTGAAGACAGCATTGGGCCATGGCTTGTCACCTTCACAAATCATCTTAGTTAACTAGCTTGATTTTCCTGTCTGCTACTGACACAAACATAGTGAAACAAAATAAAAATGTTTCAGCTCTTGGTCTTAGCCTCCAGATCCAAGAGCTCAGTTTCCTAACCCTGTGTACTTCATTGAAAATAATGATAGATTAATTAGACAAACTCTGAGATATTTCCTGCTGCATACAGGTGCAAATATATTTAGGTGATGCAGCAGTGTATATGTGCAAACATTTCCTAAACCCCACTAAATAAATTTCTTTGGATTTTGATATGAAGAGGCAGTTAAGCACAGGGAGAAAAACTGGGTGGCTCTTGGAAATCAGTGTTGAAAAGGAGATTAGTACATACAATGCAGAAGGCACACTTGGAATTTAGGATTTGTTAATTTTTTTTTTAAAGAGGTAATTTTCATTCCAGAATTTTGAAAGAGTGAGCATTTCATAATGCAAACCCCATGGCGAGGGTATGTAATGTGTTTACTGAGGACCATGTGGTCCTGTATAGGTTGGAG
The DNA here is from genome assembly GCF_000699105.1 of Pygoscelis adeliae. Lineage (NCBI taxonomy): Eukaryota > Metazoa > Chordata > Aves > Sphenisciformes > Spheniscidae > Pygoscelis > Pygoscelis adeliae. The sequence continues at coordinate 316,591 of NW_008824048.1, forward strand.
AGGGGCAATGTGGTATCCTATTGCTTTCCAAATAGGAAAAGTCATCTTCATAACTTTAGATCCAGTAGGGCAACTTCAGCAGTAGGCAAGACTTGTGAAAAGGTTTTGGAGAAAAGAAGCTATGGAGCCAAATGGACAATAAGATAAAATTAAATATGCCAAACTAACTCTGTCTTTTCCAGGAAAATAATTTCTCTTTTCCAAAAGAAATGTGATAGATCTACTATAAACTCATGAAAGCATTTAGTGTGGTATCACATGAAGATTAAGTTAGCATGAAGCACATGGAAATTAGTAGACAGGTAAGCATTGGAGTAAAGAGAAGATGTCAAAGGTTTGTGCTTAAAGAGGAAGGCTAGGCTTTAGCAGGGTTATTAGCAATATTCCTCAAGATTTGGTCTGCATCTGCTTTTGCTTTGTATTTGAAATTATGAGTACGTTACACCAATCAAATCTGTGGATGACAAACTTGATTGGTGTCTTCAACAGAGAAGAAATAAACTGTAGTACAAGAACTGATGACCTGAAGAACTGAGATAATATAGGATTCAATATGATAAGAAGGTCAGCGAGAAGCTAGAGACTAGTAGGGTTTTCTATCATCAGAGCCCACCAGCTGGAAATGATAGAAAAAGGGAAAAACCTGAATGTGTTAGGTGATCACAGAATGAATGTAATCCAGTAGTGTGATGAAATTATGAGAGTCAAGCAAAGTCTAGAATCAAGTGAGGTTTCCTAGTATCATAGCATGGTTGAGGTTGGAAGGGACCTCTGGAGGTTGTCTGGTCCAACCCCCCTGCTCAAGCAGGATCACCTAGAGCTGCTTGCCCAGGAAAATGTCCAGATGGCTTTTGAATAACTCCAGGGATGGATATTCCACAACCTTAGTACAAATAGAGAGTAGAGATAGGAAGGTATTGATGCAGGAAAACACTAATACCTTCCTTGGAAATTTATACATAATTTGGATCACTTTTGTATAAGGAATCTAGAATTACTGAAGAGTTAAAATTATCAGGGGATGCCGAGCTGCCTTGCGAGAGAAAACAAAGTGATTAGTTTGCTTAGCCTTGTAAAAAGACATGAGAGATTTGGGTCTACAGATTGTACTTACAGGATAGGATAAAGGAAAGTAAGAGAAGGAAATTAAACTAATTACTAATATCAGCATACTAATAATTACTAATATCATGTTGTTATTAGAATAAAAGGAATTCGACTAGCCTGAATGAATCTTGGCTGGAAATCAGAAGAATGTTTGTACTTATGTGGAAGTCAGGTTCAGGAGTTCATTTTTATTTTAAGAATAAAATTAAGTAGTTGAAGAGAAAGTTTTATGATGCAATTGACCTGCAGCCACAATGCTTGTTCTTATTACTCAGCTGATCCCTGTGTCCACTTCCATACTACTTTCTCAACCACTTCTCTGCTTGCCCGTGTATTCTGTTGGTGCATGCCATGCTTCATCTCTGTGGTGTCATAATGAATGTATACACCATTCCCTTTATTGTTCCCTCTTTAACTGGTCTCTTTCCTCCAGGGTATGCCTATCTTTAGCCTCATGGCCAATTCCCTCTCCTAAGCTAATCTGCAATTATTTCCGTGCTGCACAATCTTTCTTGAATCTGAACCACGTTGATCAAATAGCCTGGCATCTGCTGTCCTTCATTCTTCGGAATCAGTTTATACCCCTGGAAGGTTTCTCTATTTCTCTTTCACCAGGCATTTTGTGTCTGACCTTGCTTACAGTTAACTTTTTCTTCTGTCTCTAGCCTACTTGTCCAAACATTTTCTCATTACTTGCTTATTCTTCCACATTGAAATCAGAGAGGTTTTTTTCCTGCTTTATAGCTTGGGCTAATTAAAGCAGAAACTGAGGACATGGGGGGAAATACCCGTTTTTAGTTCTGCTTGTGCTACTGAAAAGCCATTAAGTGTGCCAGGGCCAGGTATCAGAACTGAATCTTTTGGGGATGGCAGGGTTACAGAACAGCCCTCAGGTGCACTGTCTTTTCTGAATGGCTGAGGACAGTAAGAATCAGTCACGGACCTGCTATCTGTGTTCTTGGCCTTGCTGTTCTGCTTTTTCTCCCAGTCCAGGTACATACTGCTGGTGCCTTTCAGACAAATTATTAGAGGAGGGGAGAGATTATATAGCCAGCCCCCAAGTGCACAGAACTTCTCCACTAAGCAATGAAACTCTGGCTACCTTTTCCAAGATTTAGATAGCTCAGTGCTTGTATCCTGAGCCATCTGAGAAGGATGGTGACTCGGCAATCTGCTCTAGTGCATGTGAGTGACAGGCATGGAGATTTGACTATAATATCTCTCTGTCACCTAAGATCTCTTGCTAGTCCATAATCAGATGCTCTATGCAACTGACTGACATTGTGTTACTACCGGTTACGGGAAGTGGTGACTGGTGTCGTCCTGTTGGATACTACTGATGTATGGAGACCCCAAGCACTCTAATACTACCAAAACTGCAGTTGGAGATTTCAGCATACAGACCTGTTTTACAGAATGACCACAATCTTGACTGTATTACAATATTCAGTCAGGATCATCAAGCTAGGAGTTAAGGCATAGGTAAACAAGATTGTTGGCATTGTACCAAATGGCATCAGCCAAAACAAACATGTTCTTTGCCTAGTCTTCATCCTTTCTTATATCACAATCAGACCACCACAACTTATGTATGATGTTCAATCTGTATCTTTGTTTTTTGGATTCTCTGTCCTAGATGTTTTCATTCCAGCCTACCCAGAGCATTCTGCACCCTACAACTTTTCCCTGCTATGCTGTTAAGACTGCATGTTTAGGTTACTGTCTTAGCAAATCTTTTTGTGAGCAGTATGCTTTGACCAATGCTGCTTCAAGTCCTGTGCAACCCACTTTTTGCATGTAGCCTGACATCTTTTAGCCTAGGCCTGAGACAAGAAGAAAAATTGTGCCCAAATATGGCATGTCTAGTACACTGTGTACAGGGAATTTACTTGTTAAAGCTTATGTATGCTTTTATGTGTATGTGTGATTCACCCTCTTCTCAGACTCCTAATTGGTCAGATACAGTATGGGGTTGGTACAGAGTACATGGTGATGCCAAGTCCTTGCTGTATCTCATGCCTCCATTCCAAAGCATGCATGTAATAAATCTCCAAACAAAACATTACTATAACTCAGTGTAGTTTTTAGGAGAAAGGGGCTAACAGAAACAGCAATAACAGCACAATTGATTGTTTTGGCCCAAGTTCTTTCAAACAAATGCAGCCTGAGGCAGATAATTCAGTTCAGACCAAACACTTCCATGTGCAGTTATCCCACCAGTCCAAAATTCCTTAAAGACAACTTTAATGCTACCTTGGCATCAGCTCGTTTGAAAAATGCATAGCTGTCACCTAGTATTTTGTTGTTCTGGCCCAAACAAGAATAGCTTAATCAGTTTTTGGTTTTTGGTTTTTGGGTTTTTTTCTACTTCCTTTGCTTTCTTACAGTAAGGGTGAGGAAATTAATTTCTTTATTTTTTAAGGTGAAGCAGAAAACATACTGGACACACAGAGCACTTTGCTAGAATTGCCGAAAGGACCGCTTACTTATGAAGACCTGGAGAAAATCAGAAGATCTCAGAGCAAGTTCTTCATAGAAAAATAGGAAGATGGTATTAAAGTTTAATATCTGAAGTGTGATTGTAATACTGGCTTTGGACATAAATGAATCATTAAAATTTTGAGAAAATTATGAGCTTTTATAAAATCAAAATACAATTCATTTTTTTAAATCAGTACTTTCTAAAGTGATGATTTTCATATTGTATGTATCTCTTGAAAATATCCATTGTTGCTGTAGTATATTTTTCTTGTTTAGAATTAAATACTGAATTTCCACTGTCTATTTAGAGTCTGAAAATAACTTTCACCTGCAGTAAAAATGTCTGGTACTGACCAAACTCACTGTAATCAACAAAGATAAGTTAATTGGTAGTTACAAATTTGTATAAATATGGTCATAATTTTCAAATATATTTAAGGATGCACAGCTCAATTTGAAGTCAGGAATAGTCAGTCAACTTCTTTGAAAAATAAGACACTTTTTATTTGCTGTTCTTTCAGCAGTAAACTCACCATCTCTGCCTCAAATTTTGGAATAAACAGCTTTTATCAGAAGTAGGTTCAGAAGTAAACACGTCACTTGCTAACTGTGTGTTTTACTCTTAGGAAAAAATGTATTAAAGTATGAGCAGAGATAATTTCTCAAAAAGAGAAAACAAATTATGTAGCTATTTCCTGAACCTTTTTCATGCTTGCTTGACATTCTGAAACTCAGGATAATTTGTTTACATGAAATCAGAGTTTCACTACTAAGATGAATATTAACTTAGGCTAACAGCAAGCAAAATTATTAATGTATGTTTTTGTAACGGGTAGATCGAAGGGGTCTTAAAAGTACTGAAAAACTGATGGATATTTTGCATGCCTTTACTCTAGCATGGTATATCCTGAGAATACAGTTTTAGTATATTTCAGTGTTCTGATGTTACACTTGGCAAAAAAATGCATCTTTCTGTATTGGAAAACTTGTTTAAAAACAGATTATTTTGTGTTTTGGATGGAAACTCTTCTAGCATTAGTCTAATTGTTGAATGAAAAACAAATGCTCAAAAAGCATCCAATAATGAGCTAAGCCTAAGTCTGTGTTGACAATTTGTTGAGTTAAAAATCAAATTCCAGCTGGAGATAATGCCCCGAATCTGTTTTTGAAGACTGCTTGACTAAAATTAGAATATTGTTACAGTAAGACAGGTGAATAGATAATAAAACAAACGCTTCTCAATGTAGAAGAAATTAATAGCACAGTTTCCATAGCTGTGTAATATTGATTTCTGAAAGTGCATTCACTTCTGCATTCAATCACTTCTGTAACTGGTTCTGTCACTTGCATGTTAACGATGTATACATTCTGTAACACATCAAATGTGATGCATTTTAATGTGCAGAGTGATAAAATGGGTTATAATAGCTTGTTTGGTTATAATAGCTTGGTCTACACTTTGGCTGTTCAGGATTTAAGGCAGTGATTTTAATTGTCTTGGAAAGCGTGCCTCAATTCAGCCTATGGTGCTGCCCATGTTCTGTGGGCTCACAAAATGCAGCCCAAGACCACCTCACATTTTCTGCCTGTCCTATAACATAATCCCTCACCACTTTCTGCTTATATTATGTACTACTCTTAAGACATATGTATCCCTGCTTACTTGTTTTGCTTTGAATAACAGATCATCTACTACCTTTTCTCCAAGTTCTGAAGTCCACCTTGCTTTAATTTTGAAGAACTTAAAATAGCCTTTTATGTTTTGATCTCTGTCATCTATTGATACTCTTTCTTCCAAGAAAGAAAAACAATTAAACCAGCTTGTTTTGGTATTTGTATGTCTCCACCTGTGCCTTTTAATCCACCTTCTAATCCTATGAAAGACATTTTTACAAAGGAGCAGCTTTAATAGTCCATATGGCAGTTTTACTTACAAATCCTAGAAAATTAGGAAATACCCTAATCCTATCCACTGTGAATAAGGAATTAATATCTATGTGTTTGTGATAGATTGCTGGCTATGGTGTTGGATCAGAAGACAGCGTTAAAGGAGGCAAGCAAACTCAGCAAAATAGTGACCTAGATAGCAGTTTTAGGAGATAATAGGATAGCTATTTATTACTCCATCCTAGCTAAATTTGAATTTGTTTTTCTCCCAAAGGTTAAACTTAGACCAATAGTGTTAATCCATTGCAAGACTCCACACTAAAAAGTGACAGAAATGGGGCAAGTTTAATTCAATGTTACACAGTGAATATGGGTGAAAGTTAGCAGATTCAAAAGGGAAAAGCAACAGGCTTTAAGCAGGACAGTCTAATGCCAAACCCAGAAATGGATCTAAATGGGCTACATAGAATGTGCCAAAGATCGTCAAGAAGTTAAGGGTTAATCACCTTTACTGCCTTTATTTTTTACTGTTAGTTTTGCTTTTTTCTTGACAAATACATGCTTTTGTTTTGAAGATGCTTATTCTTTGTTACTGGGTAGTTACTCTACTGCCAGTGTATTAATCAAAATGCTTGCATGTGCCAAGCCCAGTCATATCTGTCACATGGATATACAGCTACAGAGTGGTTGAACTGTATGATTTCCTTCAGAGAACAATGAAAAAAAGCAGGAAAGCTTACCTTTGACAGGGTCTACTTAAGGGAAATAGATGTTTACAGCACAAGTTGCCCGTAATCATCATACCAGTTGTACCCATAGAAATAAACTAATAAAACACCTAAAACATCCTGCTCCCTTCTGTCATTGGTGCTCAACTGGCTTCAGCTGTAAGACTTACTTTAATATATCACAGCAGCTGTCTGTTTTCTGAATCATTGGGGAAGAGAAGAATAACTGCAGGGGGAGCTTGTTCTAACCTGAAGGCACTACTCTTGCCACCTTAATCCTGTTGGTCTTTATGTCTGAGAGACATGTATCCTGAATCAGTGTCACTCAGAGCAGGATTCTTCTGGGAAAGTGAGAAGTCATTCATGATTAGGATGTCAAAATTAAACTCTCTGTGTTCTCACTATGGATATGTCTCATTTAGAATCCAAGAATGTGTACGCTCCTTGCGTGCCTGCCCCACGCTTCTCTTGTTAATCAGGTTTTGATAGGATACATGAGTATTGTTGAGAAAAGCAAGCAAAGTTACTTTGGGGGGGTCCAGTTTGGGTGCCCTCCTTTATTCCTTGGATGAATGGTTTAGCTTTTCTGAACCTTTCCTTATGACAGGGAAAGTGAATTCTTACGGCCCCTTACTAAATGTTTTGGTTATTTTAGGACTATGAATGCATATCACTGCTTTTAAAAGTAGAAGGGGAAAGCACTTATGTGGACATACACAAATGAGATAGTTTCTGCATTATTATTTAATTGTGTAATCAATCTTGGAATTCATTATATAAAAATGCTTGGATTTCTTAATTTTTAAACCATTAGCTTTCTTAAAGGTGAACTGCTTTCTAAAACCCACCATCATCTGCTGCCAAAGCCCTACGTAAGACAGCTGGATAACACGGGTACTTAGTCACCAATCACATGCATGCAGTGGTATTTCACCTTTCTTGCAGAATCCTGTCTCGTACTAAGCAAACTTAAGAAATATTTTAAATTCATGTTTGGGCAACTTTCAAAAACTGAGTAGTTCTTGCAGCAGTGAATTGCATGAATTTGAAATGAAGTCTCTGAAGAAAGACTAATGAAGTCTGTGCATTTCTGTCCTACCCTCTGATCTTCTGTGTAGATTGTCTGACATTTAACATGTGAATAAGCCTTTTATTCAATGTATTCAAGGCTGTCAAGGCATTGTTAAAGGGTATCTTTTTTACTTAGCCACCTGTTTTCATGAAACATCCTCTACCCTCTATAAACTTTGATTGCTAATGGCCAACAGATTCAAAATTTAGTGCAAGGGAGAAAAATGGTACAATCATCTTTACGTTATTTTAGGAAACAAAAAAATACAAAATACTTGCATTGAGACAGTACACTGGATGTACGTATCTTGCAAGATCCTACAGAGCATGAATGGAATTTCATTTCTTTGCTGTTGTCTGTTCTTCTTTGTAATACAAACAGTAAGAAGGTAGATAGTTACTTCAGATTGTTTGTATTTAAATTATGTATTTTCTTCTGCACGTATTACTCTGAATAGAAGTTTTTCTAGCTATAGTGAACAGATAAACAAACCTAGCCTCTGACTTGATTTAAATTCACAGCAAATTACTGAGAGATTGCCAGTTAGGCTTTTCTGTATAAAATCCTGTATGATTTAAAGTTATATGACTAACATAGTTTCTTTCTAACCTACTATTCAAATCACAGTAGATGTAGTCGAAAGCCCTAGATGCAAAGGCAATTATTACTAAAATACAGCTGGAGGAAAAATACTGAGCAATACACCCTACTAGTGAAACTGCATTAAGCATAGTAACATTAAGCAATGTCAAACTACTGCCAGCTCATTTAGATATGATCCTTAATAAAACTCATTAACTCGCTGCTTGTTGTTGCAGTCTTTAATCCTAGCAAGAGAGCATTCGTAGCCCATGTTTTTCAACAAGAAGAATGATAAAGAGTGTTGCATTGTGGGCTCCCCTGAAAAATTATTATGTCTTGAAAAGACGTTCCCTCCAAGGCCTCTTTGACAACTCATGCTCTGTCACCTACCAACAAGCATGATGGAAAGCACAGAAAGTATTGTCTTTCACATTCAGTAGCCCTGATGAAGAAGCAGGTGAGGTCAGAAAAACTGTTTTGAACTATTCGTTTTCCAGTCTCTTGAGCGCTTGCATTTAGCAGCTGTAGTCAGAAGCTACATGCTTCAGACAGTTGCAAAAATGAGGTTCTTACAAAAAAACCTAAAGATGGCCATCATAATGCCTGCCTTTGCTTAGGGAGAGTTAGATGTGGTGCCACGGTAAAATGGTTAAATTTGAAACTAAAGCATGTGGAGAGTCAGGAGTTTTCCAGCTAGACTGACGAATCAGCATGCTGTTTGGGGACCTCTCTTGAAATTCCCTGGTAAAAACTCTGAGAAAGACATATCTGACATTTTGCTGCTTTTAAAGACTGGATCCAATATTGGGCATGGGCATCAAAGTAGGGTGTAAAATAAATTATATTAGTTTACAAGCTAAATAAGTCACCAGGTCAGTCACTGCCCAACTCAGGAGGCACCTTCCTTATTGCCCTGAAAGTCCTGGTAGTGCTCTTGCACATGACTACAGCTCTCCAGTCACTGAAAACAATTCCTTTGCCTAGAGGACTACTTACAGTCCACGAATAAGTTCACCCAATGTGATGGGTATTTTCAGAAAAAGTCCACGACACCAACATGATCAAACTGCTGCTCTCTTTAAAAATGCAAGTTGTGTTTACCCCTGCACAACTTGTCTGTAACAGAACAGCAGTTAAGACTTTAACTGAGGGAGAAACAGATCAAGGTTTTGTTCTTCAGGAATTTTGGATTGGCAGCCTCCACTTCTGCGGACTGCATCCTAGGAACAGCCTAGATGATAGTTAGTGTCTACTGTTGAAGCGGTGACACTGTGTAAAACATTTTAAGACTGGACCAAAAAGAAAGTCCAAGTATAGACAACTTTGCAGGTTGCTCACTATTCTAGCCCTCCATGGCCTCTTTCTAGATCCAGCTCAGTGTAAAACACCCAAGTCCTCCTTGAAAAGGTGACTGGAGTCTATGTCTTCTCTGCCAGCACAAGTGAATCAGTCACCTCTGTACACTAGGCTGTGGACGCATGTTTTCTCGGTGCTCTCCTAGATTGAGATTTGAGGGTTTTTTTCTGTACACTAACAGCACTCAAGGGATAGAAAGCATAGCCCTCACGCAAAAGGATCTCTAGACAATAGCTTCGTTGTATTTTTAGAGAGATGAACTTTTCTGGTATTCCACAGTATGACTGTTTATAAAAGGAGACAGCAGCCACTTCTTGTCCTATTGTGCTGAAAAAAAACCCCAAAAGCAAAGTTTACTTTCACAGGGCACATAGTTCTGCCTTGCGAGTCCCAAGAACGCCACCCTTGTCCGTGAGAGCCTGCTGGGGGCTGCTGGTGAAACACACAGGTGTGGAGCTCCACATCCCCAAGACGCACACGTCAAAGCCGAGGCATCTGACGCTTGGGTCCCTAGGGTTGCCACTGAATGTGGGTCTTGAGAATGACAAACTTGAGAGGAATTCAGGCTTTTAAATCCCACCTCAAGTGGCCATGGCTTAAGTAGTTCTGCAGAAGCACGTTTATTTTTACTTTACTTGCTTCTGCCTTTTTGCTTCTGCCAACATGTTTAGGATGTAGGAGTAGTTACGCAGATTCTAGACCTGCAAGGGAAAAAACAGGTGAGCAGAAGTTCTTCACATTTTAAGAGTCATTCGAGGGGGCATCGGCAACTGGTACTTGCCCACAAACAGGAAACCCTGGGACAGAGACAGAGTGCCCAGCGGAGTGGATGGAGCATGTCGCTGGGTCGGTGGGGAGCCGGGAGCCCGAGGAGAGAGGCCGAAGGTGGGGTTCATCTTCACCGAGGCGTGAGGAGCCGCGACAGCAAGCAAGCGGCAGAAACAGGAGGGAGTCCTGCCCGAGGG
>NW_008824048.1:327422-342730 GCF_000699105.1 Pygoscelis adeliae
AGGTGGCTCTCGGGGCGCGTCGCCTCGGTCGGGAGAGGTCCTGTGAGTAGAAGTGGGGGGAAAATGGGAGGGAGGCAGGGAAGGGCGAGCGCCCCGCGGCGCTTCTCGCTCCTCTCGCCCTGAGCCGCAGTGGGAGCGTCCCCGACCCTCTCTTCCCTTCTCGTTCCCGATGCCCGCCGGCATTTCCCGTGACTTCTGAAAGGAAACTCGCAAATTTAGAGAAGACCCGGCAGTCGCTGGGGCGTTATTAGCCGGGATAACCCGCAAAGTTTTTGGTCTGTTCAGAGTCATTGCTCTGCGCAGGGCTGAGCAGCCCTGCCGGCGGCCGAGGCTCACTGAACTCTTTTTATTTAAAAAATACGACAAACAATAAGTCACACTTTTTTCTTCCTGGCCACGCGGGGAGGTGTGATGCACTCTTGGAAGCGGTAAGGAGTGCCTCTCGCTATGGCTTCGCTCCCTTCCGAAAGCTCGGTAACTCTTCGGGCTGGGAGACCTGGCTCAATTTTCCCCCTCTGCCAGGAGCTTTAAAGCAGTGCTCCTCGTCTTTCTGGGCTGTGCTGGGGGCAATATTGGATGTGGAATCGTTCGGGCTTTTTTATCACTTGCTTGTGCTGCTCTGTGCAAAAAGGTTGGTACGTTGGAGGATGAATGAGACTCTCTGGTGCTACAGGTTACAATTTAAACAGCAAGAACTGCTTTAGGGATCTTTGGTGAAACAGTGAATGGGTAAAATATTCCTCAGAGAATTTTACTGTCACGTGTTCCAAGTCCAATATATTAAGAAAGTGTAAGCAGATGGTTTTTGGGCTGTGTTCTCAAACTACAGTAATGTAACAGAGTCATTTCAAGTGATGGCTTTTATTTATGTTGATATTTTGAACTGTGAAAATAACATTGTTAACAAGGACAGAAGTTGAATTATGGCTAAAATGTGCACTGGAAGAGCTTATTTTTTCTTGCTTAGACATGCTGTTGATGAAATAACATTGGACCTCAGGCAGCTAACAAAGCCAGTATTTTGTGTTTCTTGTGAGTTTTTTGCTTGGTTTTTTTTCAACAGGTTGAGTAGAAGATAAGTTACCTTTGTAATTGTAACAAATTACATATGTACGGCCTCTGCTGGGATTGTGTTCTTTCCCAGCAAAATTTGTTTTCCTTTTTATTAACAGTAGCTTCTGAAAGCATCAGTCACTAAGAAGCCCCCACTGTCCTGCATGCTGTCTAACTAAGTCTTCCCTGCCCCAAAAGACTACTAAATAGCGGTTACTGTCTAATTAGTAAAGTAGCTACAATCACTTTTATTTTTATACATATTCAGGCAGCTGTTCTATCGGAAAGTTAGCTTCTATATATTAATTAGCCATATTAAAGTAAATATAACATTCAGTGGATGTTCTCATGTTCTTTCAGCTTTCTGAAACAAAAAAAACCCCATATTAACAGCATTAAGACCACAAGACAAACACTTATTTTGGAATTTTTTTTAACTTAAGAATTGAAGGAGCTGCTTTTCTTCACATTAGCTGAAGTAAGCAATGCCACTTGCCTTGCAGAAGTAAAACCAAGAGAAACAGTATGAGGTGAAAGGAAGTAGAGCTGGATTTTTGAGAACACTTCAGTCAGTGAGACAAAATCTAAGTAAATTCTGCAAGCCTGTGCTATGCCTTGAGAAATTGAAGAAATGAGTGGAAAGCATCAGCTGAAAATAGCTATAGAAAAATACAACTTAAGAAGCAGTTCACATACAATATTTGCTTTAGTCCTCCCTACATTTGTTCTTTGTAAATCATGGAGTGGAGACTCTGCAGTGCTGACGGTTCTCCTAGATAACAGTGCTTTGCTTATTACTCACTGAATGGTTTTCATTGCTATTTCTTAGAGCTACATGCTCTTTTTGATATTCCTTCTACAGTCTGAACTTAAGTCTTCTCTTTAAACAGATTCTGCACAAACAGCAAGTAACAAACTACTGGGAAACTTCAAGCTGCAATCAGTTTTGGGTCCTGAAGCGGAGCAGCTGCAGAGAAGCAGCCCACTTCTTGGATGGGAGATGTTTAAGGACTTGTATAGTTTAAATGACTATAATGAATATGTACCTGTGGCAGACGACTTCAAAGAACTTGTTCGCCAGGTAGAAGAAGCTGTTCAGAAGGACAGGGGAGGAACAGGAATTGCAAACCCCATGGGATCAAACAGTTATCTTTGGGCCAGGTATCCCAGAAGAAAACGGGAATCTCTGGGTTTGGCAGGAATGTGTTGCAAATGGGGCTGTACAAAAGCTGAAATTAGTACTATATGCAGAGTTTAAAATCCTCTCTGCACTTATGCATGAAATCAATGTTCATTGCAGTGCTACTTGATTGAATACTGTATGGAGGAAGAAAACTCACTGTGTTTTATTTTGTCTGTATGTGCCAGTGAATACTGCTGGTTTTCTTTAAAAAAAAAAAAAAATCCACAAGTGTAATTGTAATGACTTTGTTTTGCTGCAGTAACTTTTAATCTATATTTTTTACTAAGTCTTTTCATTTTAGTGTTGAGACTTTACACTTATATTAAAAATGTATTATATCTTTGTAATACTTTAGGAAGAACTTCAGTGTTTCATTAAAGTGTAATTATACTAAGTATTACTGAATTGTTCTTTCTCTGTCAACAGAAAGAACATCCATCGATGTTCTTGAAACGAGATTCATAGTATAAAGCTGTACAGAAAGGATATTTTGTCAATTGAAACTCCACTGAACACTGGCTCAGCCTGCCGATTATTTTGAACACACTTTTTCCATTTCTGTGTAATTGCAGAATTGTTTTATGCAGTATCATCTTTGTAGAAACTTTACCACAATACAACACTTGCAGCCTAAATATTTCTCCACATTCACGGATGGGCTTAAATAGTTAGTGGGTGAAGTATTAACGCTTTAATTATTCCTTGTTTGCCTTACTTCCACATTTATTTCCTACTACTGCTAAGTGAGAGTGGATGTGCTTCAAATAACTTATTCTGCAGACACTCAGGCATCTTCCTGTGTGTTCTTTGGTACGCTGGTCTACACTACTTCAGCTGTATTTCTAAGTTGCTAATTGCTACTGTATTTATAAATAGCTAATTTAATCTTTGCAGTTTCTAAGGTTTTTGCCTTCCTGGCTGTTTTTCTCAGCTGCAACAAGTTGTATTTCTAGCTATGTTGTTGACGACTTGAGGTTTTTGGGTTTTTTCTGACCTTTATGATGCTCATGGTAACTTAACATAGCTTTGTAGCAGTATACGATACAGACTCGGTGTATTTCATAGCTTAGACTGCACGGTTGTTAACTTTGGCTTCATTCTTCAAATTATCTTTTGAAAAGTGTTCTTTGATTGAACTACTGCTTAGTGGAATTATTGCATCACTTCTCTATCCCTTTTCCTAAGATGGTATTGTTATTCCAGCAATGAGGCATCTTTCAATCCTTTTTATTATTTTAAACCATCTCAATTTTATTCAGTAGAGACTGGGCAGAATGGGCATTCACTATGAATGCTGTAATCTTACAGCTGAAAAGCACCATCTCTTCCATCATTGTAAAAATTTTTAGCAAGAAATTAGTTCCCTTCTTCCACACCATCGTTGTAGTGACTGTAAGATGCTTTTTGTCACTGGGTGGGAAGGTAGCTGTGTAAAGTTCTGCTATGGTTTTCTTTGCAACAGGCTAGCTAAATTTCTATAGCTTAGCTTCCAGCAACTTCACCTCACAAATAGTTTTGGGTTTGGAGACTCCTAGTTTAGATCAGGATTTCCTAGAAAAATACAGGAGGAGCTTGAGGGGAAGTATTCCTTATTTTTGAGTAGGATCCAGGGCTTTGGGAGTTAAGATTCTTCAGTAAGGTGAAGAATAAATGGTACATAGAATCCCTAAGAAAAGGGAAAATGTGAAAATGCCATGCTTGATGAAACTGAAAATGCATTGTTTTATTTGTATGCCTTTTTGCATACAAAGCCTGTATGCATTGCTCGTTTTGCTACAAAACTTTCTGCCAAGCTTTTAAAAATGAATATTGGGAAAGGCAAATATGCTGTTTATTCTGCTTGCTTGCTCCAGTAGCACTGGTCTGTCCAGGTACACAGCTTGCCTATGGAGTGAGCAGGCTTTCTTATATCCAGAGTGAAACAAAGATGTAGTTAAAACCTTGAATTTGTGAGCTTAAGTCTTGAACAGAACAGTCTGGAGTTTAACTTGCCAGGTTAGACGTAACCTATTGGTAAAACTATAAATAGTTAAGTGGAAATTAGTGTTCAAGATGAAATGTTTCATGCTGAGACAGAATTATAAATAGAAAAATCAGTCTTTATCTGACATAAACGCATTTTTCAGAGGTATGAGTCAAGATACGTCAGTATGCATAACCCAGAGAAATGGTGAAATTTGTGTTTTCATCTGGTTTCTTAATAGGCCTTGTCATAGTCTGCAATGGCTTTAGCAGCTCAGCCATGACACAGATACGTGGCACAGACTGAAATTCTGTCTGTATTTTAGAGTAAGGAAGTATTTGACTCTGTGTATACACTAGAGTGTGCAAAGGTTTTCTTTGTTTTAAAGCACATTGAGTTTTCAAAGACCTTTAAGGTTTTCTGTGTGGGTAGGCCGTATTTCATCATGGTTTCTTTGCAATGTAGTCAAAGGTGACAATTACGTGTCACTCGATTGCAACAGGTCTAGAGGATGCAATCTGCTCCTGATCCCATGACTCAGTGTCCAAACACACTTTCTTAAGACCAGAAGCAAACCTTTTACGTAGAATGAGGTGTCTGACTACTTACATGGGGGAAGCAAACATGTTTTGGAGCAGACAGCTCAAAATGTGAAATAATTACTGAGTTGGCATATTGATCCAAACAGTGGACCAAAAGGACATTATCTCCCCCGAAAGCTCCTCTGGGAGTACAGCCGTATGTATACAGCAGCATAAATGTGAGTGCAGCTGTTCAAAGCAACACACAGTGCTTACTGCCACAACTGCTCAGGAACGTACACTTTTTTCACAAAAAATAAACTTTTTTCTACCCATTTTGTTCACAGAGCAATTAGCTATTGAGAAAAGCATTGTTTTAGCAACTTGCTGCTTACAGAAATTGCAGTCCCATTAATGTAGTCTTAACCCACAGGAAATGTCCAATTTCTGGGTAATCTATTAAGATCTGTGAGCCATCTTCTGAACAGTTATTTTGAGTTTGTGAGTAGAAAATGGTACATCAGCATGTTCCCATATTAGCACTGCTATTTCTGTCTGCAAGAGTTTATTATTCTGGATGATTTGGGGATTTTTTTTCTCACTGTGGGTGTAGTCTGATTCAGGTCTGACTATGAAGTCCTTGAACAATGCCCAAAGACATGGGAATAATCCACAGCAGTATATGTAACAGGTTTTCCAGCTGTATTCCCTGCTATTGCCTTGTTTAAAACCTGACAGAACTCTTCATGTAAAGCATTAAGCAATGTGAAGATTGTGATACAGCTAGAGCCAAGTACTTCCAATGATGATAAGGTGCAAGTTTGACCATACACAGCTCTCTCTAGCACATGTAGCGTTCTATCTAACAAATCCCAGAGGCCTGGAGGACACAGCTCCCTTCTACGTCTAGTCCTGTTTGGTCAGTTGCTTACTTTGCCAGTTGTTTAAACTGTACAGGAAAAAATCTGGATTTCTGAGTTATTGGGGTAGATGTGCTACCCTCTTTTTTTTTTACCTCTGCTGATAGGCAGGAAAAAATTAACCTGTATTTCTACATTCTGGCAAAGCCAGAGACAGGCCTACAGTTAGCACTCTTGAGTTTTGGGAAGACTTTCTGAGACTACCATCTTTCTTCCTCAGCAGGCAGCAGAGACTCAACAGAAAATGCAAACTCCTCTCCTACTCAGCAGAACAGAACCTGGATAGATTTGTATCCCACTTGCAGCTCTGCAGTCACTCACCAGTATCAGCAACTAGCTGAAAGAGTGGCCTCTTCTCATTTGTGCCACGTTGCCATCACATGTGGAATGAATTTTTTCATCGCACAGCTTTTCTGTCTGTTGGGAACAAACACCTGAGCTGTTGGCTCCTTTCCCTGGATTTTAGCTCCAACAGAGTTACTTGACTGTTACTCTGACTGCTTTGTGCCACCTGCTTTGTGGTCAGGTCTTGGTATCAAATACTGCACCATCACCGTACTATTTTCTGACCTATATACGCTAGAGAACCAGCACAAATAGGAAGGAAAGTAAATCTGCTAGTCTGCACATGAGCCTCTTTTCCTCCACCTAAACTCCCCGCTGTCTACATTTTTCCTGGAAGTTTCCTATACTCGATTTGCAATACTAAAAGTTCCTCAACTGCAGCCTACTCTCATGTTTTAACCTTAAGGTGTGTAAAGCCAGATGTATACCTATGACTCTTCAAGAGCACGTCATTGTTAACACAGCTGAGTGAGGTAGGGTATCTCTCACATACAGAAACTCAGATGAGAACCAAAACCCGGCTTCCAGCCTTTGCGCTTTGAAAACTTCTGGGTACTGACCTTCAAAGTAGGCCAGCCAAACAGGCCTCAGCACGATGTGCCTCTTCGCCTTCTCTGGATTGCCTTCTCTGGATTATACTCTTTGACCTGAGACTCTCCGGGTCCTTGCAGTTTCTGTGAAATCTCAGCCAGCAAGTGATGCATCCCTTCTGGCACTGAGGAGTGCCTCTTCAGGAACTGTTTCGTCCAGCCAAGCTGCAAGTGAAGAGCAGTAAGATCACACTTTCTGCCTCTGCACCAGAACTGGGTCACCATAGTTTCAGCTCTCCTGGTATCATTCTTCAGTACCTTATTCAATGCTAGCATGAAGCTGTTCCCCATGTCAGCAACTTGGTGTAAAGAGTTTGCCTGTGACTATCTGCTTCTGTCACTGCAGAAGTTACTGAGCTCAGCAGCAACTAGTCTTGGCACCAAAGGCCACTGTTGAAGTGCTTCTCTGTCTCTGTAGTTTTGCATCTTTTTGTCACTGTGCCAAGAGATGGAGGTGTTTCCCATGCAGCAACACAGTGTGATCATACGCTTTTTCCTCCTGCCCTTCTTTCATTTGAGCTCACAACACTGGACTGAGAGCTTCAGTGCAGCGCCACGCTGATCCGGCAGCCTTCTGCTCTCTCTGCAGAGCTCCTGAGAGGCAGAAACTTCAGTAGGCAGGTTAACCTGTCCGTCTTGAATGTGATAGCTGTTGGTCTTGGCGTCTTTCAGTAATGTAAGTAAGGGGCTGGTGTGTTCTACAATGGGCTGATGACAGCCAGACACCTTGCTGGTTTGAGGGGCAGGAAGATTCATCCTGCAGATACTTCCAGCCCTGATACAAGGAATAATATGGGCCAAGTTACCTGAATAACTAGGCAACTTTTCAGAACCTCTTAAGGTTTGTAGCAGTATTGCTGCACTTCTGCTTCAGAGGGAAGTCTGGTACTTCTTACACCTTGTCAGGTTTCCTATGGTAAATTCATCTTAAGTCTCTCAGCACTGTGTCTCTTGGGTCTCTTCCACTCTCATTGGGTGCTACATGAAAGAGAGAACCATGTGTGCATGTCTGTGAATCTAAATTAGAAGGCTCAGAAACTGAATAGGTCATGGAAGAAGGCATAGGCTTCTGCATTGTTCCAGTTGTCCAGCAACCAGTCAGACCTTGTTTGCCAGATGTGAGTCTAATTTTGTTTAACTTTTAACCTTGGTTTAACTTTTGCAGGCTCATCCACCTGATGTGAGAGACATTCGCAACCTTGCTTTTGGAAACTTAGATGACTTCCAGCCCGGCACTGAAGAGTGTGTAGGTACACCTTCCTATCTATCCCCTCAGCTGTTTGTCTGCATTGCCTCTTAGAGACGTGGAGCGCAGATACATTCAAAGAGATGATACACTCATCTTGGAGAGGACTTTTTATTCATTGGACCCACATCCTTTAAGGTGCACACATCTTCTTTTCAAGGATTTTTAGACTACCCTGCAATTCCTGGGGATCTTTCCAAAATCTGTGAGGAAGTACACCTCCCAATTTTTTGCTGTCCCCCTCAGACTCTCCTTTTGGCAGACCCTCAGTAATTACAGCTTTGTCAATCCACCTTCAAGCACACACAAACTTTTTCTCTTACTGTGCTTCCAAGCTTGTCCAAAACTTTATTCAGGCAACAGCATCCGTCTCAAAATTTGTCAGTGAGGGGGGGTTGAGCTTGCACAGGGTCCCAGGCCACACAGAAAGGCCATATTGGAAGCTAAAAATCATTATCAGTCAGGAGAGAGTCTGTTAAAAAACAGACTCCAGCGATGATCAGAGCTGTGTACCTGTCTTAAATTCAAGCCTTGTTAAATCACAGTGGCTTGGGCTTCAAAAAAGCACCTGTCCTGCTCATAGTATAATCCTTTTGCATGGAAGGGTATGTGAGTAAGTGAACTGGTGTTCCTAACTTGGCTTAACTGTTCTCTCTTTCAGACTTGCAGCATCCAATAATCTCTTAAGTTTTTCCTTTGAGCCTAAATTTAACCATAAGCTTAGATTATATCTAAACTAAATTAGTTGACCTGAATGGGTAATTGGAGGATCCAAAAAACCCTCATGACACAGCCCCCTGCTATCTGTGAAGAGGTCATCAAGGAGCCAGGCTTTTCATAGCAGTACATGGCGAGAGGATGAGAGACAGTGGTGATAAAGTGAAACACCAGAGGCTCAGGCACAAGGTAAGAAGTCTTTTGCCCACGAGGATGGCCCAGCAGTGGGGCCAGGATGCAGAGGTAGTGCCCCCTCCAGCCTTGGGGAGTTTTCAAGCCCTGGCTTGGTAACACCTCGAGGAGCCTGGTCTGACCCCGCAGCTGAGCCTGCTGCAGGCAGGGTGTGGGACAGGAGCCCTGCCAAGATCCCGCCAGCCTGCATTCCCCTGGGATTTCCCCTGCAGGAGTGCAGATGGGACTGGCTGCAGAAGGGATACGAACCAAGGAGTCACATACAAGACAACAATCGATATAAAGACTTAGATGTGGAAGGAAGTATTTTCCTGATATGGTATTGAGACAGGTAAACAGGAATTATATACAAATATATAATCATTATATGCTATTGTTCATTATATACTAACAGATAACTAGCATGTATCTATATACATACACACACACAATAATGCAAGAGGATAGGAAACCGGAATGGCTAGATGTCTTAAATCATATTCAAAATCATGTCTTAATTAGCATGATAGAGATTTGGCATGGTAGAGAGAGATTTGGTTGGATAGGTCATACAGACAAGTACGGTCTGTTCAGGAAAGATAGCTAAGACTAAAAGGCTATTTCAAGGATGTGTATGCTTATTCTCTGGTCCAGAAGGGCTATCGGAAGCTAGAGTGACTACACATTTCTCAGTAAAACCAATATTGCTGTCATGTAGGGGACTATGGCAGGCTGTAAATGAAGAAGATAATGGAGATGAGTCTTTCTCTGGGTGACAAAAGGACTTATCAAAAGGATTAAAACTTTATACTAATGGGAAATTTCAATTATCATTTTGATGAAAAAGTAATACAGATGGACACAGACTACCCAGAAAATTCTGGAAAGGTGTTGAAGCACTCTGCAGAAGACGGAGAGAACAACTGGAGGGGAATGTGCTATTTAATTACAACTGCTACAGAAGGTCTGGCTGAGCATGTGGACACAGTGGGTATTGTAAGAAATAATGACCATGATATAGTCATCATTTTTAGAAAAGAAAGGTGCATTAAAACAAATCATGACATAGAGAAGAAAAAGAAAAACAAGGCATCTAATGCCTCCCCCCATGCTCCAGTGTTCACTGAAATTACCATGTGCAATTGACTAGCACAACTGCACCAGTGACCTAGGGCTGAGAATTGAGACTTAGGCTACTGTCGCGAATGGGTGCAATGTACCTCACTCAAAAGAGAGACGCAGCAATATGTTTTATTGAGGTAAAATAATTGACAGAGCTCAATAAATTCGATGAAATTTAACAAAAAGTTTAACAGTGGTTTGACAAGGTTCAATAAGTTTGATGGCAAGGTTCACCGTGTTAATTACTTCATGGAAGAAACATACAAAAGCAAATTGAGTTAGAATTGAGTTAGAATGATTCACAGAGAGACAGGAGACGCAAAGAGTAGGGAAGGCCCTCCTGCTGAGTCACAAGGTTCAGAGTGGACACCCTTGCTTTCTAAACTCCTTATGGAGCCTAAGTGTGGCTAGGTCCACTCTTAGTCTCAGACTTGGACAACAGTTTATGCCACATGGAATTATCTGTACAATGTTTATAATAATATTGAGTAGCTACATGGACTAGTAATTTTTCATTAGTATTAATTCAGCATGCTATTGGTCACCTACCAAGGATCTATTGCAGGTAAGGCATCTCTCTGCCTTGGGCAAGGAACGATCTCTTAGTCTCAGGTAAGGAATCTCAAACCTTGAGAGGTGTCCCTGCTCAAGGGAGAGTCACCTGGCATGCAGCCCAGCTGCAATTCAGCGACAGCTCCAGTAGGGCCCATCCTGATGGCAATATTTATAGGGTGAAGTAGTTGGCTGCTAGTCAATAGTATAGACAAGATAGACGTCTTCGTTTTAGCTCTGGTATCTTGTCCTGTACATTGGTTATCTAGCATTTTTGGGTTTCGAAACCACCTTTCGAAATATTTTTCTGAGGCACTTTCACTCCCTTGTACGTGAGCCAGGAGCTTTCCAGTTTGCCAGTTCGCCACAGGGCGTGAGGCCTGTTGCTCCTTAGCCAGCCTGAACCAAAGCACGGCTGGGGGTCAAGTGTATCCGTCATAGCTAAGGAAAGAATGATTCAGAGCAGGCTTGTTAAGCTGGGTGTTTGCATCCCCCAGGCTGAGAACACAGAATCATTGACAGTTACCTGGGGGAATTCAAAGAGGACAAAAGAGCTTTCAGGTGGTAGGAAAAAAAATATAAACTCTGTTTAAAAAGTGGACAGAGAATTACAGATCACTCAGTCTGACTGCCCCCCATTCAGGGGGCAAGAGGAAATGTAGCAAACAGTCAAATAAGCAATATGCAGGTACTTAGAAGATGATGAACAACGACCGTCATGGATTTTAAAAAAAAAAAATTTCCAATCTTGTGGTTAGGTAAGATGTTATCTATCTCGGCATCAAAACTGACAATCCTTGCAAATAATCCAGGGTAACACAAACTGAACTAAACTATTAATAAGAGGAGTACTGTCAGACCCTCTTAGTATGGTGTTCCAGCTGTTTATCAAAGGTGTGCTGTCAAGGAGGAGAGACGGACCAAACTGAGTTCAGAGCATCCTCTCTTTGGTCTAGTACTATTTGACGTTTTCATTAATTGCTTGCATGAAGGAAGAGAGACAATGAAGATGCAGAAAGAACTAGAGAAAAGGTGCAGAGGAATTTGCAGATGGCATTAAGGAGGAAGGGACTGGAATTATGTTAGAAGAATTCAGACCAATCTTCAAAAATTAGGGAAATTATTTCCTATGTTTAGGAATAATCAAAAGCATAGATACAAGGGATGTCTGGCTATACAGGTTGTAGATGATCACAGAATGAGATAACAATATAATATTGTAAAAACTGGCAAACATCATATGGGGATATATAAAAGAGAGTTTTAACTGTAAGATATGTGAAATATTTCTTTTGCTGGGAACAAATAAGGTCCACAGTACCATGCCCAGTTTTGGACATCACAATTCAGGAAGGAGGAAGTCTGTAAAACAGTAACAAGAATTATCAAAGATATAGAAAATATGGCTTATAAAGAAAGAATGTAGAAATGGCAGTTTTTTATACAGAGCAAAGAAGACTGAGGCAAGAACTTGCAGAAGTTTTCAGCTATGTAAAGGCAGCAGTAAAGATGAAAGAAAGAAATTTTACACAACCAGTGTAGGACAAAGAGCAATGTGTTTAGACTCTGGAAATGTATTTTAGAATCAGAAAAGACCTTTTAAGAGCATGGAAAAGTAATCACTGGAATAGACTTCCCGTAGAGGTTATGGGATCCTCACTGCATATTGGATAAACATCTGTCAAGAATAACTTCAATATGGCAGGAGAGGTAGATCTGCAAAGATATAAAAAAACCCTAGTCCATTTTACAGGATCTCATAATTATGACTTCTTTATAAATAGCAGAAAACTATCAATTCGGGGTACTTAGTAAGTGGTATATGGTATGATAAAAGGACTTGAATGTGATCACCTGATTCAATCTCCCTGCCCGTTAGTCTAAACTATACATTTATACTGAAAAGATACTTACGTCAGTTCATTTAAAATCCACTTGACAGTCCTCACTTCTAAGGAATTTGGTATTCTCTTACCTTGGGAACTCTCCTGTGATCTTGGAAAGATTTGCCAAACTTTTTCTCCTCTCCCCCATTTAGGAATTTGCTTTACAGTGGGATTCCAACCTGTTTGGTCCTTAATGGAGTTCTTTGGAAATGGCCTTTGGAAACCTTTTTTTTTTTTCATTTGCTATCAAAACATCCTTTTAAAAAGCAGTATCTTTGGCTAAGTGAATAGAGGGATTCATGTCCTTATGTCAGATGCTCTTCTGTTGAACGCTGAAGCCAAGCTTAGGTTTAACCTTAAATTTTATTCAAGGTCTTTTCAGAGGTCCATTCGGAGGTAAGAACCTCCGTGTGCCTATTTGTAAGCTCCACACATCCCATACAGAAGCTGTTTGTACATGGACTAGATGTTAAGGTTGATTTACCTTTTTAATTGATAGATCAGTATTTCTGAGGAGAAGCCACTTCTAATAGTGACCTGACTGAGAGTTTTTAATGACATAGAGAAGCCCATTTACCTGATTAGACCTCAGCCAGCTGTAGCTCAGGCAACGCATCTAGCACCCACATTTAATAGCTGTTCTTTTCAACTCCTCTTGATGTAATTGTTTAACTTTTGTTGTTTCATCAATCAGGTTAGATGTACTCAATAATACACTAGATTATTACTAACTGGAGTTCTTGTTGGGGGGAAATTACTGCAATTTTAAATGATTTGCAGTACACAAGCTATATACTCAGTTATATTTAACTAATTTAAATATCTGTTAATATTTAATTTCTTAAAGTTTTACAAAAGCTCTGTAAAAACTGTTATATATTATATAAAGACTAAAGTTAAAATGAGTTGTCTAAGTTCAGTAAAACAGTAGACAAGATTATAGTGGCAAAGTAAAATCAGTAATAGCTATTACATTTGTAGGATTTTTTTTTCTTTTTAAGAAATCAGTAATATGATGGCAGCTGTATTACAGAGGGAATGAAATACGATGTTAATTTTCTCCCACCATGCAGCATTCAATCACATACCACCCAGCTAAAATTGATTGTATGTACCTAAAATATACACTGATCACACACTTTGAACTCAAACAGGATTTTTTTGCTATCCTTGTTTAGGTAGTCTGACTTGCAGCAACTCTGATAACAGCTCTGCAATAATATCCTTTTTTCTTCTGGCATATTTAACCCATCTTTTGGTTCTCCTCACATTTCCAGTTCTTCTGAGAGTCTTTTACAAGGTGGCAGGTGTAGTTATTGCAGTCATTTGACATAATTACATTCTTACTATTGCTCATTACTACAAAGAAAAAAATTCTTTGAGATCTCTTGTCTGTATTATCAGATTTATCTCTACAGAGGCACTAGTTCAAGACCCAAGATTGACTGAAAATTTGAAGTTTTCCATTCCACCATTTGTGATGCAAGCAGAGCATGTTTGACATTTTCCTCTCTGTTCAACCATGCAATTCGAAGATCTGAAAATACAGACAAAAGAAAGCAAGGTAAAGATGACAATTTGAATAAAAACTTTTGGAGAGATCCAAAAGTTTTGCTCAGGTGCCTAAGGGAAAGGTACTTACAAAAGATTGTTAGAGTTTCCATTCCAAACTTAAAATCTGTAAAACTGGTTCTTAGTTGAATCTTAATTTTAAAGCCATCTCAGTTTCATAGACATTCCTATTTCTTAAGTGCCTATGCACTCCCGTGGCTTTTGTTGATGCCCCAAAGCCTTTTATTAGTGAGTGGCTTGGTGGCTGTTTCAGATGGCAAAGCCCAAATCAATGCCAGGAAAGTGTTTGTTTTCCTACATGGCACCTGATTGGTCTACCTTAGTAGGCCCTCAGTCTGGTGGATGAGGCTAGTAATGGAAAATGTGCTGAAATAACAGTATACTTCTGTTCGGGTAGGGGTATGTAACATCAAACCGTTTGACATTGCTAAGCTTAATGTGGTAAGCAAACCAAGCATGGGACAGGCTTTTCACTCACTCATCTCACACACCTGTATACAATCACCTGAGACCAGCCCCAATTATCACCCCCGTGCACCAGCAGAGTTAAGCCCAGAGGACCACCTCACTCCTTCCCATCTGCCTCATTTGTAAGACTTTTAAGTGGCAGCTCAGTTCCAACATAGAGCAGCTCCACCTCAGCCATATCCTGCCTCTGTGTGGCGCTGGACTTCCCCGTTCCCTTCCACATGCATCTGTGCTGGATGACAGCACAGCATGCTCATGCACTGCTCCCCTCCCATCCTACAGCAAGGCTTCACCTTTGCCGGCATGCTCACAATCCTGGTAGGTCTGCTCCAAGTCTTTGTACAGTTACCAACCGAGCATGCTAGTGGGAGATGCTGATTGACCAGCTCTGGAGCCACAGGTCCCCAAGGGCCCAACAGTCCCAATACAGGAGGTTAAAGCTGCTCTAGGGCAGCCTCTTTCTTCCATATCATATTGTTCCTCTAACAGCACGGTTGCCCAGACACTTGCAACATGGGATGTCCCAAAAGCCTTTGTAAAGAGGCTGTGATATCCCCATATGAACTTCTTTGTAGCATTTGAGTTATACACCTTACAGCAAAGGAATGAAATCTTGCTTAGTCCTGAGAGATGACTATCCAGTACCTTGCTGATGTGCAAGTATTCTGCACTGTCTCCCACAGCATTCTCCTGGAGAAGCTGGTGGCTCACGGCTTAGACAGGTGTACTCTGCGCTGGGTCAAAAACTGGCTGGACGGCTGGGCCCAGAGAGTTGTGGTGAGTGGAGTTAAATCCAGTTGGCAGCTGGTCACGAGCGGTGTTCCCCAGGGCTCAGTACTGGGGCCAGTTCTGTTTAATATCTTGATCAATGATCTGGACGAGGGGATCGAGTGCTCCCTCAGTAAGTTTGTAGACGACACCAAGCTGGGTGGGAGTGTTGATCTGCTCGAGGGTAGGAAGGCTCTGCAGAGGGACCTGGACAGGCTGGATCGATGGGCC
>NW_008824048.1:343307-365061 GCF_000699105.1 Pygoscelis adeliae
AAGAGGCTGCCCAGGGAAGTGGTTGAGTCACCATCCCTGGAAGTATTTAAAAGACGTGCAGATGAGGTGCTTAGGGACACGGTTTAGTGGGCGTGGTGGTGTTGGGTTGGCGGTTGGACTTGATGATCTTAGAGGTCTCTTCCAACCTTAATGATTCTATTCTTTATTTAGATCTTCTCCACAGATTTGAAATTTAAGTTGTATTTCATAAAGACCTTTCAATATTGGATACCATTCTGCTTACCATTTGTCATTAATTTCTTCTGCCAAGAAAAGACTATTAGTCAAGAGTATGGGTGCAAAAAGTAGGGGAGCTCAATTCCAGCTATCCATTCATCAAACCGTGTGTTCATGTTTTAAACAGAACCTCATGCTCCTGAACTCTAGTTCATGCTCCAGTAATCTGCAGTTTTGGTTTAGAAGCTCAGGTATGTTTTCTATAGGTTTTGCTGATGTTCCCTAGCAATTGCAATTTAGCTCAATTAGTTCATCTTTTTTTAATGATAGCATTACAAAAAATGAATTATCTATGCCACCTGCCACAATCTTCACCACAGCCATGGTGCAAAAGGGTGCACTCTGGAAGAGTGAGCCCAGGGCTTGCAAAGGCCTCACAGAAAGGTCCCCTACACACTGCCCTTGCAAACCCTTGGGTGTCACACAGCCGCTTAGACTCAGGGATCCTCCTCCCCTTATACCTCCAGTTGTGCCTGACAGAGCGAGCAAGCCTTGCTCCCAGAGCTCCAGATCCTATGTGCCTTGGGATCTGCACATGTATTGACCCGATGGCAACAACAGTGAACCAGAATTACTAGGTACACACACTCCCTCCGAAACCCCCTTGAAGCATGCAGCTCTTGTTTGTGCCTGCTGTGAGAACCAGCATTTCTGCCATCATGGGGACTCCCCACACAGAGCATCCTGCCAGCTCTTGTGCGGCAGCGGGGGTGGATGCTGCACAGCAGCACGGGGTAGAGAGGCAGACCCCTGCCACGCCGGCTGCCAGCCTCCCAGCTGCACCAGCAACTCGGGCACAATGAGGCAGCACCAGCAAGTACCAAACTGCCCAGTCCTCCTTGGTTCAACTTCACGTTTCTTCTGTTAAGTGCTGTAAAGCTTCTGAGTTAGCATTACTTCAAATGTAGCTCACTTTTTTGAAGGCATTTAAGTAGCACTACAGTTTTACAGATACTCTAGGAAGGAGAAGTTAAAAAAATGACCTGGTTTATGATTGGGTCATGTCTTTCAGATCTTACTGCTTATTGCAACATTTTACGGATTTAATTCTTCCAGTCCTTTTCTTTTGACCCGTTCACATCAGCAGTATCAGGCTCCGTGAATTGCTTGCATGTTATATACCCCAAGTTTTACCTTTCAGTCCAATTTTGTTTGGCTTTAATATGAGAACTTCGCTTTCTAGGCTGCTGTTTGCCTTCAAATTCCTATTTGCTAGAGCTAATACTGTGTAGTATATCACATGCTTCACACGAGTGCAAGTCAGATGTGCAGTGCCGTCATAAACAGGTTGTATGGCTTTCTGAGGGCAGCCACCTCCTGTACAAACAACAGGAACTAATGCAAACAGGTATCACACTTGCCCCTGTAGCACCAAGCTTGTTACTCATGCGCTACACTGTCCCTTTATACATTTCACATGAGAAACTCTGGAAAATATATGGCAACTCAATGTGTGCACACACTTACCTACTCAAACCAAAACCTTAATCTGGTTTAACTCCAGAATAGGACATAACCACCATACACAGTTTCAAACCTGTCAGGGTGCTCAGCTTTTTTTCATAGAGTCTCAGAATAAACTCGACAAATGGGATAAAGTTGCATTGGCTGAAGAATTCCACTGAGTTAAATCTTCCTCTACAGAAATCGTGTAGTTCAGAGGAGAGGTAGGTTGCTTAATTTAAAGAAGAAAAAAGGTCTCAGGCAATACTTGGACAGAATGCAAATATCAAAATTGGATCCTAAAATAACAGCTCCGTTACCACCCAGACTCTTTCAGTAGTGACCTTACTTAGTTGCAGAGACCACTGTCTATTTGACTTTTTTTAGTAAGCTTACACGGACATGAGCTTCTTTTTTTATAAGTTCACTAAAAGTTTCACACCTTTGTAACATGAAAGGGAAAAATACTTAGAGGAAACATAAGTGATGCACAGCTGTTTTTATACGAGTTGCTTTGGTTTTTTTGACTGATATTCTTCAACGAGCTGAAGTTTTATGGCACAGCTCCATATGGAAAATGCAACTGAATACACAGAAAAACAGATACACAGCAAACTAGCTATTGTAGTCTTGCAGAAGTTTAAGGCAGTAACTCAGTTTAGTATGTTATTCAGTCTTTCTCATTCCCTGAAAAGAAAAAAAAACCAAAACAAACCCAACAGAATACAGTTCATCAGAATTCAATACTTGCTGTGCTGCGGTATTAATTTACCTAAAAGTTCTTGAATCCTTTCCACTCCTGGATGTTTCTGCTTTGCTCAAAATAATTAGTCACATAAAACTTGAAGCATTTTAAGCTTTAGCTTGTTCTTCTGCTTTTATTAGTATTACTTAGCTACAACCTTAATATTTAATGTTTCTGCACCTGCTCTTAGTGATTGGCTTTGTATCTACTAATTTGTCTGCATTTCTAGGGCAGAATCAACTGTGCCAGTACTCTAGAATAGACAAATATCTGAACTAGTATCTGGTGCCTTGGTTGCTTAATACAATTAACATAATTAGTTTCTATTTGTTTTTTCTTTTAAATGCCTTCCTCAATCCTTCCTGAAATTATGTCATAGTATTTTGGGGTAATCTTTGCAAATACTGGACATTTGTATTTCTTTCCTTATTACTATCCACAAAGAATGTTTCACTCAGTCTGACTGCAGTTTGACAGGTTTCTAAACCTGAATTTCAAAATTCATTAAAACCACTATGAATGTTTATCACAAACTACAAGCGTAACATGAAAATGAACTGAAGGCTATATTGTCTCATGCTTTGTGATACGGGGACAACATGCTTCATGACATTATTAAGTCTCCTACAGTATTTTCTTCTTCAAACTTTTTCATTTTCCCAGAAATTTGTTCTCTCGAATGATTAAAGATCCCCAACCATGTCAGTAGGTGTTGGAACAGCAGGAACACTACCTATAACCACCTTTAAACTTCATTGGGATGGTATTTTGTCGCACAGAAGAAAATCAAATCTTCAGGCAATCTGCTCCGAGAACAAGATGTCTTTTATGTGTGGGAAGGGGTAACTGAACTAGCTTCATTTATCCTTCTACCACAGTAGAGTAGCTTAAGTACGTATTTGCATGCTTGTACTTCTATGCGTATTTTCCATTTTGCCACTGTACTTCTCAAAATTTAACAACAGCGTTCAACTCTGTTCGAGGTAAGTGGTGGTGATTTTCATGTAAAGTTACAGGAAAGTCATATGAAAAGATGACAAAGTAATGCAAACCAAGAAGTGGTTTCATAAGAGTTTGTTAGAAATTCTAGAGAACCGTAGTCTGATAACAGGCAAGCTGTTAGCGGTCCCTGTCTTACAGACTTGCTTCTCTCTAAATACTCAGAGTAAAGGGAAGTGCTTCTTCATCCCAAAATAATTAGCTTAATGAAAACTTAAAAAAAAAAAACCAAAAAAACAACCCAGTCTTATTGTAAGGGAGCACCCAATATACCACCTTTACTTTGGGACATGTAAATTCCTTCCAAAAGACAAACACTACATATGCCTATTCTGGAATGGTCACAAAGTTGTATGTGCTGTATTATACCCCTTTAAACAGACCAGCTCTCCTCAGTAGCGATTTAAACATCAGTAACTAATTTTAGGTATTATATAAAAGAAAATCTTGGCAGGCATGTGCCATTCATTGTATTTAGTTATTTTATTTTCACTATCCAAACTCAAAAGAAACGCACAGTTAAGTTTCGGGTATCAATACAGAGTTTTCTAAAAAACATCCCTTTCATGTTCTCTTCAATAAACCATGTGTTCAGATGTTTGCAGTCCAACCAGAAGTAGCAGGTGTCTTCTTTTCTTCCCTCCCCTCCCTAAAGGGACTTTTTATACTTTAATATAAAGTATTGTAAACCTCTTACTCAAAAAGCAAAATTCAGAAAAAACTTCTTAGCCAAACACCTTTTCAAAATTGCTGTCTGGCATGGCACAACTTTAAGCAGTTTCTTTTGGTATAGTAATTCTTGTATTTTTCAGTCAGGTTAGGTCTGTGTGAGTATTTAAGGCAGACAATACACAGTTTAGAAATATATTAGCACATATTTGTCATGGTATGGCATTTTCAGTAGACATCAGTTTTTCATGAATCATTGTGCATTTCACATTTCAGAAAGCTTCTTCAGTGTTGAACATCAGCCTTTTTCCATCAGTCTTGTTGTTCTTCTACACTTCTACTTTTGCTCTCAGAACTCTATCCTCCAGGTGCTTGCAATCACACATTCCTGAAAAGCTTGCTTTCTTTACACAAGAGTTACATTTCTTCATACTTCATACAGTAACATCTTTTCCCATACATTTCAAGGCAGTTGGTCAACATCTCAACTAAATGCAACAAACACTCAATTTCTGGAAAAAAATTGAAGTAATTTTTACATATCTTTTTACAGTTATATTCATCCGCACGTTTAGTAACAATTATCTCAACTATGGAAGCTTTTAGTCAATACTAGGACTTGACAAGAATATGGGGTTCTTTTCCTAAAAATTCATTCCTCCTCTGGCTTATTACATGACTGTTGCAAGGTTGTGGAATATATTTAAAAACTAATTTTGAAGCTTAACATATTTATACTGATAAACAACAAACCAGTATTATACTAGACAATGCTTGTTTGCAGAGATTCTATAAGATATATTGTGCACTTACAGAAAAAATCTTTCACTTCAAATATAAGTGCAAAGCAGTAGTTAATATTTTAATTCTACATCGTAGCAGCAGTCATGTATGCATAAACGGGCACTTTTTCTACAAACAAACCCACAGCATTTTGGGTAGCATAGTAATTACACTGAAGTATGGAAAACGCAATGCCAACTGAAGAAAGTTCCTAAAACAAAGAACTGAGTCTGTTAATACAAAGGCTATATAAAAATATGGCATTATACAATGTTACTGTAGATCTGAGAGCTTTTAAAATGCAGTGGTTTTCGTTTCTTTTTTAAAAAGGTTTCTACAGTTGGCAGTAGCAAGTTCAGCAAAACCACTGCATTTACATCCTCAACAGCTTTTTCAGAAAACCATTTGGTCTGCTCCAGGACCTAAACATCGATGCTGCAGATGACCACACACCCCCTGAGAGCCCTAAGCACTACTTGGTCCTATTCACCCAGCTAAGAATACTCATCCCGAATGATCAAGCCCTTTGCACAGACTCGTTACAAAAGATTGTATGTTCCTGACCAACAGCACAAAATTATACTGCAGTGTAAAGATATGGCTTTCTCTAAAAATTATAACGTATTAAAGTAAAAAAAATTCCACAAGACACCTAAAAATTGTCCTTGAGTTCAGCACTATATTTATGCAATCAAATAGACTACGTAATCAGTCATACTGTAGTAGAACAAGAAAAAGACTTTTTATTCACTTGAAAAAATATCAGACTGGAAGAATTCTTCATTGCATTACACAAACTTCCCTGAGATTTTTACATAAATTATGTTTAATCTACTATATATTGGAAACCAGTTAGCTACTGAGTGTCATACACTGCAAATATTACATAATTCCTGCATATGTTACCCAGCTAAAACGCTCTTTCAATGCTTTAAAGCTTTATCTTCTTTTGTTACAAAAAACATGTACACACAACTGAGACTACAAAGACATTTTTTGCACAAAATTTTAAATCTTCAAAGCAATGTATAGAAATGGAGAAAATATGTTAAGTTGAACAAAGTTTAAACTGTAAAATTCTTTGCAGCTTAAAAACTGATTGTGAAATTAGTTTTTAAAATTATCTATGCAAGTGCTTGGTGGCAAGAAAACCAACAAAAATATTATTAAATGCAATGGGCAGAAAGAGGGCTGATGCTGCCCTCCCTATTTAACAATCTCCCGTATTATAAAATCATAATTTTGTATGAATGATTGTGGGAGAGAAACATCATAGTGGTACAAAACATTGCTATACTGGCACTATGTTACACTAACTAAGGATTTTTTAGATTTATTTTATTTTTTAAAGTTGAGGTACTTAAACTTCTGATAAGATGGATGTAGTTAACGACAAATCTTGAGGAGGCCCCACAGTGAAAGTAACTCCTCTGTTTCACTGACTCAACTGCCACAAGTTTAAAAAATGAACACTTCATTTTAAATAGAAATCTGGATGTCAGGTCAGTTTGCCAAGCTGTATATCCCCTTAACTGAACTTCTCTCAGCAGAAGTCCAAGAAGAACAAGCATTGTACTTTGCAAACAATAATGCTTTAGAATAAGTAAAAACAGAACAAAAAAAAGATTACTTGAACTAAAAATAAACAAAATCTGCAACTTTACTGCTTTGACATATGAGATTATCCCCAAGTTTTCTGCCTGGAGGCAAAACCGAAGAGTTGTCTTGTCCATAAATTTGTTAGACTTATTTCAAAAGCTGAATTATACAGCATAAGTAATCTGTTCAGGTAGCTCTGATCTCTTTCCAGTTCTCAGTAACTGGGATCACGTCCTTGCCCCCCACTGAGTGAGGAGCAATTGCACTTGTAATTCCTCCTTCCAACTAGTACTACATTGGGTATTACCACAGAAAGAAATAGGAGGTAACTTGGGCCACTTCATTACAAAATAGACTTGATGTGGTTGTGACTGGCCATATCAGATACCGGGCCATAAGCATTCTTTTTTGTGTACTGGAAGGAAGGTATAAGGCGATCATCTTAACAGCAAAGTGAGGAACTGTGAAATGGAGAGCATTTTCTAGATTTTTAATTCTGCTTTAAAAAGTTCCCAACTTATAGATAAACTTACGACTGCATGAAAATTCCAAAGATGGAAAGAATAAAAGAGCAGCATTTAAAAGCAGTATGTTTAGCTTTTTCATATTCAGAAACAAACTGAAGACACTGCCTTGTATAAAATGGCTTCATTTCTACTTGTTATCACTGTAACTTCAATTATATAAAGGGAATCTAATACTCAACAGAGGAAAAGACGACTAAGAAAAATTGGATAACATATTTGCTTTTTCATTTTAAATTTAAATTTTCACATGGATGAGTAGGTTTTCTGGCTCTCCAAATTAAGAACAATTTGCTCCCTTTCCCTCAAAATACTTACAGTACATCACACAGCCTATTATACCTCTTTGCATATATTGCTGGCTAATAACTGATTCAGACAGGCACATTAAAAGTTTCTGGGTTACATAACCACTTCTATTTTGTTATACAGAGAAGCCATTTCTGCATTAACAACGAAAAAATTATAAAACTGTATTAACAAACACAAGCCCTTGTGCAACACACAAACCAGGGTGCCAAGTCACTATATACTCAGTGTGAAAAGACTTGTAGAAGTCTTTTCTGTGCATCTCCATTTCAACAAGGAAATACACTGTCTTTTCATCTCTTAGTCTCACCACATTTTAAGTCATCTCTTTTTTGCATTGCCAAGTAAGGCAAATAATGGTGTTGTAGACTGACCATATATTAGATTATTTTACTTAGAAAAATAATTTCTCTCCCTATTGAGAATTTCAACATGTTCTCATAGTAACAAATATATCCTGACGAAGAAAACCAGCAGGATTCCTCAGTATGCAGATTGAGATAGGATATTTGCCACACAGATTTTACTTCCAGCAAAGGTTAAGATGCACAAGTGTACATATGTCAATTATACACAGCAGACCAAGTACATTTTGTTCTGCATTCCAACACATCTTCTGAAGGAGGGACAGTTTTCTCATCCACCCATGTTGTCCCTTATATGATCCACCCGCTGAGCAAGATCCCTAAAGGTGGGGCGCTGGATAACGTTATTGTTCCAGCATTCTTTCATGATAGCATAAATCTGGAGAAGAAACAAAGAAAATTGGTAGTAGGTAAACAGATGCTACAAATAGTTAATAGTTATTTTGAACTGGTCCAAAGAACATCCAGCTTAACTTTATGCTTCCAAGCAACAGTGGCACGAACGTGTGCCTAAAGTCTGGCTATACCAATCAGTCTATCTGCTTGATCCCAATGACAGCATGAAGTGAGGATAGCTAGCTCTGCAAAAGCCCTTATTGTAAAAGGAGATTTTATTTTTTTAAAGTTAGTACGAAAATTCATTCAGCTAGTTTTTGAAACTTTTAAGAGACATTATTTTGCTAAGTTTTTATCATCTTGGTTGCTCTTATTTTTTGGAAAGATCAAAAATGTTTAAAATGACAAATGCTTTACAAGTCTGACCAAAAATCAGATTTACAGAGACAGCAATTCTAAATTAAGCTTCCCCTGCAATGTTAACATACACTTCACATTTATATATTAAATTCTTAATTATTCTTCATATGTAACCAGAAATAAGCCAGAAAAGCTACCCTGCAAACCGAACCCACTTCGAGTAGAAGTATATTTAAATGATTTTTGGAAGGAATTTCCATTACAATAGGCATTTGGCAACAGTTTTCTCTTTTCCCAAACATGTACCCGATGCCTGGTCACAAAACAACTTGCCAAGCCCTCCACCTGTACTCTTCTCACTAATTTAAACCACATCATTACTACCAACTTCTCATACTTCCATTCAACAATTTTTTACATGTTGCTTAAGAACAATCTGCACAGCTCCCAGGAAAAAAAGTAGCGTCAGTTCCTTATTCTTCAGCAAATCTGAAACTCCTGCTTTGACCAAGCTGCTTTAGACCCAAGTCTCAAGCAGCTTCTAAGCTACAGACATCTGGAAGATTTAGTATCTGTGATGACTGGCCTTTCAGGGTCAAAACAGGAAGAGCATAGTTTCTGACAAATGAGACACATTTCCATCTTGCTGTGATATCTGAAGAAATGTCAGACATGGAAACCTTTGCATTAGTTTGGATACAGTTTCAGTAAAACAGATTATGTATTATCTTATACATATGACATTCAGGTTATCTACAAAAAGCCAAACCTTTGCAATTCAACAACTGCTGTACTCACATATACAATGCAAGCAAGGTTACTTCAGAGACTTCTCTTTTGATTCTCTATAGACTATTTCTTCCCCTGTGGCTTCCCTGCCCCACCTGTACCATTCTTTTTCTTCTCTGCTATACCACTTGACCCTGATCTCTCCTCTGTCTCCAGTTTTGAATGGATTATTTCTCAACTTACTGCCAAGTGTCCTTGATTTTAAAGCGATGCAACAATTGATCTGAGCTTGAAGTTATACATGTGAAAAAGCATTACTATTTTACTTACATTCCTTCCCTACTGATTCACCTACCCAGCCCTACCGGTTTGACTCAAGCTGAAGTGCACTCTGCTCTGAAGGAGCAGAGAACTAGAAGACTTAGAAGTAGTATGAAAGTATTTCTTAAAACACCTGGAGTATTAGCAAAAACAAAAGAACACTGAATTAATTTGTGTGCTCTGAGGATGGCTTTACATACATATACACTTCAGTACCTACGAAGAACATGAATACAAATCTGAAGGCCCTGAACATACAAAATCCAATTCATATACTTAACTGTGCCTACAGTCTGCAGGTAGCTCTTGGCTGAGAATGCTTAACAGTGAACACTATACATGATAAACGTGGGTATTCCTATGCTTGAGGAGGGAAGAGCAAGAGAAGGAAAATAATCAAGCTAAGGAGTTCTTTAAATCTCGGAATTCAATGTGAAAAACCTTACATAGATATCAGATACTTCTGCTAAATATTACAGACTTCAAAAGAATGCACAGTTCACAGCTTTGAAGAACCACCTCTACATGGGACTTCCATGGAAGAAGTTATATATACTAATGCCACTGTCTTAATAAATTTATATTTTTGAAACAGAAGCCTGAGTGCCCCAGTATGGCAGTCGGTCATAATAGTCCTAGTTCATATATTTAGAAAGACTACATTCTAGGCTCCCGAGGGAATGCAATCTAAAGGATCAGAAAAGAAATGTGATTATACTCATCGTGCAACTGGTAAAATAACAGCACAGCCATTCCGCTTGTATAAATACTTCAGTAAAACAAGCAGAAGAAACACAAGGTTTGCATTTACCAGGTACTCACCCTGACCGAGCACCTTTCAGACTACAGTAATGTATTAATACAATACTTCACCTCATCAGGACATCCATCTGGTCTCGGTAGTCGTCCATTATTCTTCAAAAGCTCTATCAAATGAAATACAATCATCTGTCCTTGTTTATCATTGCCAATCATGCGCATGAATTCCTGAAACATAAGGCCGACTGTCATAAATAACTTTTAAAGGAAAAAAAGATGCTGCAATATTCTTACCAAGGGAAAATTCTTTATAAGAAGAATAAATAATAATAAGAATAAATAGAATAGTATATAACAATGATAAAATTATAAATTACAAGTCCACAGAATATATCATTACATATTTTTTTGTGCGTGTGGATAAAAATAGGATGATACATACACAATTTAAAGCAGTAAGTGAAAAATCTTTTTAAAAAATGTTGATCATCATCTGATGATTAACTACTTTTAAAAGGATAAACCTCACAGCTTATTCTAAAGAGCTCCCTGACACATTAAATCAAGATCTTGATGCTTTGAAAAATCCCAGTCAAACAGAAAACTGATAATATCATACTGATGTATAAAAAAAGGACTAACAGGATTAATCAGCAACTACAGGCCAGAAACTAGCACAATTAAAGCCAGCAAAAATGGCTTAGACAAATCTTGCTATCCAAAAATTAACATAACCCAAAAAGTAAGTTAAAATCTCACTCAGACTGCCAGAGATAAAAAGTAAATGAAGAATTACTATTAACTGAAAATAATTTCTAAGCACAACATAAAGGAATTATTTTTCCTCCAATGATACATAAATTTCTTTAATGATCCTTGTCATGAAAATGTGAAACAACTGTTGGTAGAATGTGCAAATGGCTAAAGTTGGGGAAACAATGTATAATTATAAAGACTGTGACAGTTAAACAGACTGCTTCAGCTAACTGGTAAAATTAATTTTTCTCGATACATATCAATATGATAACCAACCTGATGAAGTGGTGAATGCACATGTAGAGTTGATTTATTCAAAGTATATTCCACCTGAGCCCATGACTTACTCTACCACTTTCCATTTCATAATTCTTCTGAAGAAGAACTCCAGGTGTCTGCAGAGTTTATGGTATTATGCAGGAAGAGCTGCCCCTGCCTTGAGAGTTCTTCCTTGATAGCTTTGTCATTGTATCAACCTACTAAAGAGGTCCACTGAGGTCAATGCAGCTATCTTCCAAGTGCATTTTTGCCTATCATCATTGTTCAGCTTTCAAAACTACATTTGCCAGGACTGAGACACTGGCTAAGGGTGAGGACAGCTCCAGTAAATATATAAGGCTCAACTCTCCTCTGTTATGCCTGCAGATGACTGCTAGGTATAAGTAAGATCATGAATCTCATTTCCAACTGGAGAACTGTTACTCAGTGTACAAGTAGTATTTTCCTCCATCCACTGTGAATTTGTCTTTAAAGGTGTCTGTCAACAGTTGGCAAAAAGCCACTCCCTTTCTTTCTTGAACTTCAAGTACTTACTAACTTGGGTTCTGGTAACATAACAAAATAACTTTAAGTTACCTTATTTAAATCAACTTAATGTTTACATATTTGTTTGGCTCAGCCTTAGATTTGGAATAGCATTAAAAATACATGCCATGTTGCAATTTAACAGTTGCACCTGGGATTACTCTCCATGAAGGACAAGAAAGAACAATCTATAATGAGAGATTTTAAACTTTTTCAAACAGTTTGGAGTTACAGGATGGATAAGATCTGCACAGACTATCAGGTAATTTTCAGATCTCCTTTCCTTTCTATAGCTTGATACTAATTACTTTTTAGCATGTTGCTGCTTCTGATTGGATGCTGCCTCATAAACACTAAGGTATCTCCAGAAAAGGATCAGTAAATATCAACCTATTTAGCTATAGGAACAATCTGTATCTTTTCGAAAATTTAAACAAACAAACAAAAATCCTCTAAGAACGATTAACTATGTACTTACAGCTGGTGGGCTTTTGCTCTTGTCAATATACGTGAAGAGTTCATACAAGACCACACCAAAACTCCACACATCTGAGGCCACAGAAAATTTGCTCTCTGTCAGAGATTCTGGAGCGTACCTGCAACATACGGTAAAAGGAATATTGTTCTGTGTAACGTGATATTTTCTAAGGTATTTCTATGTCTTTATAGAACAGAACTGAAGTATGTATTTTGCATTCTGAATACAGTCTACTAATTTCCATTTCATAATCCTTCAGTCTCCCACAGGCTACACAGAGCATTCTTTTCCTTTCCAAGCTAAGTGCAGCTCGTTGGACCATTACTGTATTTTGGAGTAACTTAGACCTCTTCTGGAAGCTCAATGCCCAAATACAGACATCTACCCGAATATTCAACCCAGCACTTTATCCTTGCTAATTACAGTCTGCGGGATTTAACTCCATTTGGTCAACAGAGGGTCTATCCAACAGATCTCAGCTAGAAGATATGAACCAGTGTTTAGGGAACTGAAAGGTCCAAAACTTTGAAAGCATAATGGGGAATGGGCCCTTTTAGAGGTCTTTTATCTTTGAGTATCTTTCCTGTTGCATACTATTTCTTTTAAATATTTTGGTAATTTTTAGGGTTTTTTTTTTTTTAAAGTATGTTGAAAAGTCCTACATGCTGTTCTGTAAAGTCCGACATCATGCATATGACTTTCACAATGCCGGGTAACTGACTTGGAGTTTGCACTTAAAAATTCCACAATATGCAAAACAATTGGCTGAAACCGCAAAAACTGAAAACATGCCATGATTTCACATACCAAAAGAAGACTTACCAAAATATAGGGCTTTCACCAGGTTCTTTTACTTTGTAGTATTCTTTGTCTTGTGGCAAGACTTTTGTCAATCCAAAATCTCCAATTTTAACTCTGTTCTCATTCTCCACTAAGATATTTCTTGTTGCTAAATCCCGGTGAACATATCTTTTTGTACCCAGATACTCCATGCCCTAGGCGTAAAGTTCACAAACACAATAGGAAGAGAGTTACTTTTACTATGAAGTAGCTGCACTTTCCCTAAAGGGATGAATTAACCTCAAAGTTAAAACCAAACACAGATTGTTACCAAAATCGGTGTGCTTAAACATTTGTCTTCTCTGAGGAGTTACTTTTTCCAAGCATAGGGACTTCCCTTAATTGAAGGGAGATAGACTGAGCACCTGTCAGTGCCAACTGTTTTTTGATTATGTAGCTGGATAGCTGTTACAGCTCCTTTCTGTGGCCAAATGCAGTTTGCCAGTGATAAGACAGAAGGAAAACAAAATTTGGGCTAAGTTACACAATCCAGGGCAGATGAGAAGACTGTCCTATTTACCCATTTCATTTAATCTTTTTTCTTCACTTTGTACATCTGCTTTCCTGATTGCTTTATGAAACTTTATATTATGATTCCTTGAATTTGACAACTATTCTCTGACTGTGTTCCCACCTGTGTGTCTTGTTTCTCTTCTGTATGGACCATTATTCACCAGCACAGTTCTGCTTATTGTTATATTTCCATGGGTTGCTGTAACAAAACACTGGTCTGAACCCATGTCATCTTTTGCTGCGGCTGATCCCTTCTTACCAATGCACATAATTCTTTTTGCTAACAGTGAAATGTGGAAGAAGCCAGTGTGTGTAGTGGCATTACTAAAAAAAGGTCTTGCTTACACAGCAATAAATGGTGGACAGAAGCTGACAGTGCACAATGACAAGGGATACCCGACTCACACATGAAAGGAAACACAAGGCAAGCTGTCAGTTTCAGAGTTTCATAAGAAAGCATCTCACTCCTTCAATGCAACTGAAAAGCAGTAAATTATGCTAAGAGCATCGTTGAACTCAAAAGTTTTGAACATCAACGTTATACTGTTAATGCCAAAAGATTTCTTTCTCTCTTTCTTTATAAGTGAGAAACCTCAGAAGTCGTTTGACGCCAGTCTAACCTTCCTCTCAGACTGTTGTTACCTCCTAGCACCGCTAGGTGGCATCGCTGTTTACCCGCAGCCTATTCCAAAACTGTTCAAAAATGCCCTGTTCTTCGTTACCTGCTTATCCACTGCTATCTTGAAAAACACCAAACCTAGCTTTTTCAAAGTGACACTCCTGGGTTTCTGATACAACCAGTCTATGTAAATGCTATAACTTTTTATTACTACTATATACTGTACTGAAAACAGTCCTAAAGCTTCTCCGATTATAGTAATTTTTCTGTTAGCCAGAAAAACACCTATTCTAAGAGAGATACCTAATTAAAACCATGCAAATTCTAAGTGGAAATCATAATCCTGCGGCACTACTC
Organism: Pygoscelis adeliae; assembly: GCF_000699105.1. NCBI lineage: Eukaryota > Metazoa > Chordata > Aves > Sphenisciformes > Spheniscidae > Pygoscelis > Pygoscelis adeliae. The sequence continues at coordinate 357,853 of NW_008824048.1, forward strand.
TAACAATGGAGTTGACTTTAATTATGTGATTTCAAATGTTTCTATCATTACATTTGGGCTCTCCAGCAAGGACACCTGAAGTGCTTTAAGCATTAAGCAATGGAAAAATAAATTTATTCTTAGCCTCTTCTCCTATCAGCCAGTATTAACAAAATGCAGGGCCAAAAGAGCAGAAAAGAACATCCCAAAAATCAGATGCATGAAGAAGTTAACTTCCTTATTTGCCATTCTACTGTCAGCATTCTTTAAAGTTGAATATAGAGAGAGTCTTATTGCTTGCCACCAGACAAGCTGTACTAATGGCACAAGCTGCACCAGAGGACAGCTGCACTAATTTGCATCTACAGAAACATCACCACTAACAAATGCCATCTCTGAAAATGCTGCTTTTCACAGTATGAGATATGCACAAAAAAAATAGCACCTTTAAGTCAGGAACCCTTTCCCAGTATAGTAGTAAGGAACCAAAACACAGCAAGCAAGCAAACATCTTAACCCTCAGGTATGGGCACGCCTTCATTTCTCTCAAACATTTGAGAGAAGAGCAGCAAGACAGAGGGAGAAAGATTTTTGATTTAAAAAAACCCAAAACAACAGAGTGACAGAAATGCACAGCAGAAAGAAGAGATGTGAGATGCTGAAAGAGCAAACATTGCACAAGAAGCAAAAAGAGCTAAAGGAAAGGGGGAAACGTGATCAGCTAAAAGAAGAAGGAAAAGCATTCAGATTCCATTCTCCTAATAGTAGGTACTCACTAAGTTTTTAATTAAGCTGTTTTGAACTAACAGAATGCTGCAGATCAGAGTGAAATCTTAAAGCGATCAATATAACTTCTGTTTTGCAGGTTGTACAGCAACAACAGTGCAAAGCAAGACACATATGCTGTAGTTCTTAGACCTTGCTTCCCTTAGAAGTGAAGAAAAGACACTTCTTTAAGAGCAAGTCCTATATGCGGACTTCCCACATTCTCATAGCGTGTGTACCCACGCTTTGTCACATGAAAGCAGGATGTTTTCCCACTTAAAGTATCTGCAGAAGGCAGATTCTAGCTCCCTTCCTCTTGGTTCGTGCTTGGTACTTAGGAAGCAGTCATTTCATTTGTTATTTTGACTTCTCATCACCATCCTGAAGACCTGTAATATTTTGATGCTTCTTTTATATATGTGTATGTACACACACATATTAAGAACCTTCTTCTTTGTACCTTCTGAATACAGTTCCTTTCCTAAAGTTTCCTGCCATACTTGCCCTGCCTGCAAAGGCCAAAATCCACCTTTCAGTCCTCCTGTCAGATACCTCTGTCTTAGAGAGCAGGGTCCTGAGATATGTTGGCAGGGTCCTGAGATACGTTGCCACTGTTGTTCCTTCAGGCTTTGGATAAAGCTTTGGATAAGGTCTGAAGACTTACATATGCAAGCTTCACAGCTTCTTATGAGAGTGAACAGGGCAGGCACCTTATGATCCTTCAGGTCATAGGCTGAGATGGCCACAGAATAAAACAGGTAAGTGGCTGCAGCCTTTGCATGTTCAAAAATCCCTGTTGCATCTTTATTCTATGAAAGATTCACTGTCACTGTCCCCCTAGGTGGTGCCGAGTGTTAGACTCTTCCAGCTCTTTGCTTGAAGGAAGATTGTTTTCAGTGACTTACCAGCACTGGTAAGTTAACCTCATTGCACATTGCTTGCTCATCAAGGAGTTTTTGCTGGAGACTACCCACCTAGCCTTGCTTCAGTGAAGCACACGAAGGTGAGATCACCTGCTAAAGGTGCATGCAGCATCCTTCCATACATGCCCCAGGTTCAGTAGCTAAAAGGTTTACTGAGTCAGTCCAGTTTCAAGCAGGGAACTATCGAGCTCTATTCACTAGGTGAAAGTCTGAACGCCTGGAGAAGATCTCGGCTCTGGCAGAGACTCTCCTGACTAAATCTTGTCAGGCCCTTTCTGCAGATAAAACCTTTTCTGCTCTGAATGTGGCAGGGCAATATTACCAGACGTAAGAATATCTGTGGGCTACATACCCTGAAGAATACTCATTAATTTTAAGTAACCTACTGTTTCCATGTGTTTGATGTGGGTATTGGGGAAAGGAATTTAAAAATATTTCTGGTACATGCCTTGAGGGGGTGTGTCTTCCCCCCCACCCTTTTCTCGCTTCCGCCTGTCCCCTGCTTTACCCCCCCACCTTTCCCCAAACTACCGAACAGGCAATGAAATCTAAAGTGTCTGTAGCTTCTTGTATCTAAAGCATAACAACAGAATAAAACTAGGGTAGGCATAAGCCCTCTTTCTGAGGAAATGAGATATCACAATAAAGATTAGATGTTTGTCCCCCTTTTCAGAATTTTATGAAGTATATTCAGTACCAACCACTGAGACTAGCAAATAATTTATTACAGCTTTGGGAACTTCTATGGCCTATAGTTCTTCATACAGAAATCATATAGCTTTGCTCTTCCTGTGAAATAAGCTAATACTATTTACAGTTTAAAGTAAATTTCTTAAACATATACATGCTGTTATAGTGGTTTTGTAGCTGAATGTCCAAGTTCTGAAAAATCAGTTACAGTATGTCATGAACAGTTTCCCTGAGTGAGTATATTAACTCCTGCAAAATTTTATTTCAGCTCTCGTTAGGGAGAAAAGAGGTTTTAATTCTTCAGAATGAAATGTAAGCTAAGCAAATGTAAGCTAAATAAACGAAAATAAATGGAGTATATTCTGCCTCAGTCAGCAGATAGGCCAGTCTCAGCATCCTGTATTAAGATACTCAGAAGTTTGTCCAGTTCTTGAGTACATGAATATGTATTGCTGCTTTTTTTAGGGTTATGGGGTGCTACCAGCCCAACTGTATTATATAAGATACACCAAAACAACCAACGATGGTTGTTTTGAGACAAATGAGACAAGACCAAGAGACAAAAATTTGTTGAAAAATATCAATCATCTGAAATTCCCTACCTTGCATATCTGAGACGCATATAGCAAAAGCTTCTTGTGGTCCAGCCTCTCCTTGTGTTTCTGCAGATAATCTCGTAAACTTCCATATGGTAAATATTCCATAATTAATCTTAGATTCCTACGACCTTTTACAACAACAACAAAAAAAACCGCTTAATTTTTCTGCCATTTTCCAATGACAAGTTTTGAAATATAAATATTTACAAATGTCTATGAATAAAAGTAATAGAAAATAATCAATACAAAAAAAATTATTATATGTACATCACTATGTGGTTTTTCATATATTAGTTAACTGTATTTGTTCAGGAAATGCCATTTATTTAAACACAACAATAATGTGGATATGCTTGGTATACAGAGCATCACTGATCAAGATCATTTCATCAATACTTGAGCTACTGTTGCCAACTCAAAGCAGGAAGTGCCACATGTGTAAAGCTGTGTTTATTTAATCCCTCCTCATTGCTGTGATGAAACTCAGAATGACAACTGACATCAACTGGTCAGCAATTTTACCGTCTTTAAAAACTTAGTCTGATTTTGAACCCAAGATTTTTCTTTTTACAATAAGATCCTGGGCAGAACCCATGCCTTCACTCATCAACTTCAACAGCATCAACAATTCACTCAAACACATCCTTTTCTGAAACTTTTTCCTGTCTAGTCTTTTAATGGGTAGGCTGTCCAAGAATTGGCAATATCCACTCTGGGGCATTACATTGAGCTAAAAACAACAGTTACAAAATGGTTCCATCTTCCCACTTAACCCTAAATTCTTTTCTAGGAAAAATTTTATGCTTTAAGATAAAGAAACTGAGCAACTTGTCAAAATGGTAATTTCTCTAAATCAATCAAATTATGCAATGAGCTGACTGAATAAAATGTCCACCTTGTACTGAGAAGTAGTATATGACAGACACTACTTCCTTTGATTTGTACTAAGTCCTGGTAAAGTTAGGACAAGTCAGTGACTTTCATAAACACCTCTTTGAATTTCTCAGTATGCATACTTAGGTGTACACCTGAAGGTGTATTCAATATAGCACATACCTGCGCTGTAGCATACTCCTTTGTATTTAACAATGTTGTCATGCTGCAGGGATTTAAGTATTTCAATTTCTCTTTCAAAGTCCCTAAGGTGCTCTTCTGTGCTATGTTGCAGCTTTTTCACAGCCACCACCTCCCCAGTATTATCCTGCAGTGGGTCATACCGGCACATCTCAACACTGCCAAAATTTCCCTAGATCACAAATCAAAATACTTGAATTAAAAACAAGTCCACATCATTGTCTCTTTCTTAGTGCTTGTTCATACTGCCTCGGTGCTCACTGTATTAGCATTAAGGTGACCGCAATTGATTATTTAAGTGAAATGCCACAAAACCTCCCTGAGAGAAAGAGAGTGCAGGATCACAGGTAACGGTTCTATAAGAATAAGAAACATGTTCTATGAAAGGAAGCAAACAGCATGGGAGGAAACAAGGACAAGGAGAGGGGGTGATGTCCATTCATTTCCCCCCCCCTTCACAAATTTCTATTTGCACTTCCAAACTGTTAGTTGGCACACTCCTTTTCCTGCACTTGAAGAGACCCTTCATTTAGGTTCCTCTTGGCTCTTAATTCTCCTCTGCTTCTTGGTGGTTCTTCCCCCCATTTGTTTCAATGTTCTACCTACCTCCCCTCCTCTGTTTATATTTTCTTTATCTTCCTTATGCAGTCATTACCTACCACTCTGTTCCTCTCCCTATGCTATGCTACCATTTACAGTCAACAACCAACCATCCGCAAATAGAAGTAGTTCTGCTACTTCGCTTTCAGGCTTGTTTTCACTAGTACTTGGAGTCAAAGGAATGTATAGCTATCATGTCAATAAAAAACATAAAACAGCAAGGAAGCATTTTGGAAAAATGGTACTTGGTGAAGATTTGCCAGCTGCACTTGGTCATCTGTCTAGGCATGCTTTCACACAGCCAGGCTGCAATGACTTGCAAAACTAGTAACCAAATGCTGATTTCTAAAGCCTAAAAATAGTTCAAGGCCCACATATATCTCAAAGACACTACTGAATTTAGGGACTGCATATTCAGACTTCTCAAAACATGCATGCACAAAAACCCCTAACGCCACTAGTTCTGTGCAAGACTGCTCTGGAGCATTTTTAAATGAATACCAAGTATTAAAAAAAAAAAAAAGATTATGTCAGATGCAGCTCTGCATTACTGGAAAAGATGTTAGCCTTTAGGTGTGACTGGATTCATTGTAGAGACCAGCTATCTTTCTTCTAGCTAATGATATTGTGAAACTGAAAAAAGATCTAAAAGGAACTGCACATTGTGGTCAAATATGACTGTAACAGAACTTTCAATGTAAATAATATATATGGGGTCATCAGAAGATAACTGAAAAACATGGTTCTTTCCTAGACAATTAGAGAATTTCGAAACATCCTACCTTGCCAAGTTGCTGTAAAAACTTAAGATGTCTTTCTTCAAATTGTGTTGGGTCTCGATCTTCAAAAGCACCAGAAAATCCAAGTGCTCCAATTCTCATATTTGGCAACATATCACTTTCCGTCAATAGCTCATAATCTGAGGGGTAGGAGGAAGAAGGAAAGAGACAAAGGGAACAGGAGGCACAGAGAAGTGAATAGGAGAATGAAGAAACTTACTACAATCATGGCATGTTCTACCTACTTGGCATAACCCAAGCTCAGTAGAATATTAACAACCACCTTAATTTCTATATAGTAATTCGCAGTCAAAGACAAAGATGTATTACAAAAAAGCCAAATGATTTGTCTTGACTCATAGCAAGTCTTGCTTTAATTTCCCAATTTTCTTTTTTGCAGGCCTATTGTACTTGAAGTTTAGCAACTATTGTGCAACAACTCCACTACTGCAGAGAGGAGAAATGTAAACTTCACAAGGGCTTGTGATAACATGCATCTTCCACTTGGAAAAAAGAATATACCTATTTATTTTATTGAGAGAAGAAAGAAAGAGAGTCACAAACATAACATACTTGGTTAAGAGACTAAAATGTTTGGGATAGACATTAATCAAACTAGAAAACTGCTTTGAATGATAATGCTAACTTTTAATGTGTTCTCTTTTAGAACACACTAAAAAGCAGTAACATAGTGTCCTTAGCAACTTAGATTTCCCAGGCTGCTTTGGAGAGTTGTTGTGGGTCAACATACCAAAAAGGAAGGCACCATATGAAAATGAAACAAGAGGAATGAGGGTTCTTTTCATCTAGTGCATTGTTCTTGTATCACAGACTCACCTGGAGTGAACAAACTATTCAAGTCACGTATAATTGCTCTAAATGAAGGCCTGAAATCTGGCTCATAATCCATACAGTTGTTTATAAGGTTTGCTAGTTCTGTCCAGTTGGGGGCAGGAAGCTGGTGCCTATCTTCATAAAACTGTAGTTTCTGGAATTAAATAGATAAAAGCCATTTTAATATACAACCACGAAGAGTTGCAGAAGCCTTAACATTCTCACCAGAGCAGCCAAAAAATACAGCTCTCAACCTAGACTTGTTATCTCACAGAACATATATCTGACCAATTTACATGGAAAGCCAAGGCTGACAATGTCGTAAGACTGGCATAATTTGGAGTAATCAGTTCAGAAATTCCCAGTCAGTTACTGGTGGAAGATAAGAAAACAGAGAAAGATAGTAAGATGGTGTCTCCTTTAGTGGTAATTTCATAAAACCTCAACTGGATGGGTCCAGCAGAAAATTTTATCCACCTGTGAGCTGCCTGAGCTCCTCCAGTTGTAAAAAGCTTCATAAGTATTATGAAAGAAAGTGGATTAGTACAGGAGAGGAGGACAACTTCTGAAATACCTAGATATCTATAAGCTAGGTCTAGGTAGACCTTGGAGCTTATTGTAGTAGCTGATTACAATACCCAAGAAATCAGATCAGGCTTTGTGAGACGGTAACAGTCCATTTATAAAAATAATACTACAAATCTTTTATGTAGTGTAGTAAAGGAAACAATCTTTTTGCTTCCAACTAAGGAAGCAAATACTGCTGCAATGACCATGAAATGGTGGAGTTCAAGATCCTTAGGGCACTGAGGAGTGGGCACAGCAAGCTCACTACCCTGGACTTCAGGAGAGCGGACTTTGGCCTCTTCAGGGATCTGCTTGGTAGAGCGCCATGGGACAAAGCCCCAGAGGGAAGAGGGGCCCAAGATAGCTGGGTAATATTCAAGGATCACCTCCTTCAAGCTC